>NC_140704.1:92205000-92622500 GCF_050655825.1 Lonchura striata
GTGTTTAAATGGGAAATCCAGCTATTTTAAACTCTGGATTCAGCAAGATCACACATGAACATCAAAGACAGACAGAAAGGAAGAAAGGGATGGGAGAGGAAATATACCTTTGAGTTCTAGCATTATACTGTACCCTGACTGGTATGTCACTGAGATCCCACTAAACCCATATCATACTGAAGGCCATGCCAGCAATGTGAGCAGCTGCAGTACCCGGTGCAGGAAAGCCATGCACCACAATTAGCCACCCTTCCTTATTGCAGTTCTGCTGCCTGGAACCTATGTACACTCATGCAGCTGCGCTGGGGCCATTATTTCTGTTGGGGAACATCTTACAGTGGCAGAGTAAAACCACTAAGTGATCAAATTATCCTTAAAAAAGGGAATATTCACATCAAACATTTGTTCTGTATATACATATATATTTATTCCAATACAAGTTTTAGAGACAAAGATTTTGTTTCAACTTTTATGAAACCCTTCTTCCTCTCCCTCCTCCCCTTTTGAAAAAGGTGTGCTTTACCTGCAAAGATTTACCAAAAAGATTTTTACCCAAAGAGTTGTAAAACATGTACAGCTTCAGGGATCCAAACAGTTCTTGCTGTTAAGACTGAAGAAGTAGAACAGGCTGCCATCACAGGGTAATAGAGATTATTCGACCAAAATAACCATTCTCTTTACATAGTAATAGCCTTTACATGGGGGACTGAGGGTTAGAAGGATTATCCCAGCCTTTCACCAACATGTTTGGCAGCAAAGACTGCTTATCTGAAAACTTAATCTTGAAATCAGATAACCTAAAGGTAACTAAATTCTAGAAGAGCTTATTGGTGGAAAAACAGTACTGACCATCAATTTCAGTGTTGTTCAGATCTTGTGTTTTTAACACCGTTTATTCCAACTTCTGAGGTAAATATTTTGGTCACACTTGCAAAGGATCAAACAAGATTTTATGAGTAACTCCTCAAACTTCAAAGGTATAAATCTGGTCATGCCAACTTCACAAATGTTCTTTTGCATATATACAATAAAACCACACAGGTAAGGCACTGCAGGATCTAATGTGTCATTTCAAAGAGAATGAAGCATACCTGAGACATAGGATTAGCACAAGTAGAGATAGTACCTACTGCATGCAGAATGATTGAGAGCAGAAAAACTAGTGGGAAGAAAAAGCAAGAGACCTTCTCCCTACATTGCTAAAATACTGTGAAATACAGGTGAAAAAATGACATATTTATAATGCTTTCACATTTTTGCAGTTTTTAGTGCTCATATCAGAGATTTTTATGATGTTTATTTTTAAAAACTATTTATAAAATAACACCTTCAGACATTGTTTTGAGGGCAGTAAACAGCATGCTGCTTCACTTCCTGCACCCTACCAATCAAAGTGTTCAGGAACTCTATGGCTTCCTCTATTGCCTGCCTCAGCTTTAAGCAGACCACAGAACAAAAGAAAATCATCTCACTAAAAAATGTAAGGGCTACCACTACTTTATTTTCCAAATAATGCCTTTGGGAGGTAACTAAGAATGTTGCATGAATTCAAAATAAAAACTGCAGAATGAAAGCTAAAGCTCACCTTCCGCAGCTTGGTAGTGCCTTACACTAACAACACTAAAGAGTGGAAGTGTACACTGAGTTAAAGTGAAAGCTGAGCACTACAGTGCCCAGCTATCAACATTTCCCATAAATATGAGTTTATACAGAATAAATAATTTATGCCTTCAAATTTTCAAAATCAAGTAAATAAGCATTCACCACTGAAATTTATAAAAAAAAGCAACTAAAATATTCTGAAATCTTAGTTATCAAATTAATCACCATACCAAAACTGAAACACAAAAAAATACCTCATATTCTATTAGAAATGAACTGTGTGTCATGAAACTTTTGTATGACACATAACATTAAACAAGCACCATCATGTCAATTCTCCTGCCAAGTAAAGCTGTTATATTTAAGCAGAATTAAAATCATCTGCATGAAAGATTTAGGAAGAGATGTAGAAAAATACCAAAGCTTTAAGGACTAAAATATATTTCAAAAACATGCTTTTAGAGGGAAATTCTACTTTTATACTATATCCATAGCACAATACTAATCAAACAGTCTAGAAACTACCTGTTCTCCTTCTACTGGTTTTAAAAACACCCTAAAGTAAACCTTGGATTATTCACACAAATCTCACACTATCCAGTATGCTTGCAGGCTAATATAAATCTCTACCTCCTATAGGGTAACATAAACAAATACATATAATTTTCACTTTTGAGAACATTGCTGAGTGTCAGAAAAGCATCAAGTTCCCTATGTGAGACATGCTCTTTTCTGATAGCAACTTTGAACTGTTGTCCTCCACTTATGAGCTCAAAGAATACTAATCTACACTGAAACATTTAATTTGCCAATGCAGCATGACGACAACCCACCAAAAAGAAAATCACAAATTGTACATAATGCCTCTTATGAGTACAGGTGTGTTAAAAAAACCCTAAATGCCAGCTTTCTAAAACAATCCTCTCCTCATATCTCAAATACATGCCTAGAGTATTTTTTTCCTGTACATATTAATCAGACAGATATAAGAGTCCTTTTATAATTTTTGCCTCCAATTAACACAGTACATTTGCATGTCAAAGCTACAGTTATCAAAGACTTTGTTTTTTTCAACAGGACTGATGTCACTATACTTCACAAAGCAAAATAAATTTAAGTTGTTTTTTAAGGAGCAGGAAAACAGCAGACTGTAGACAGAACAAAGTACAGACTCAACACAAGGCAATGAATCTAAATGTTCATATTCTATTTGTGATGTTGGGACTATTGACCTTTTGTGAACTGGTGGATTTCATTCTCCTCCTCCAATTGAACATGGACCAGGACTCAAATAATTGCCAAAGCATACTTTTGAAAACTTTGAAAAAGCAGGGGTATAGGCAACTGGACTGTGGATACACTTAAGAACTTGTTCTTCTACAGAAGGACTGAATGGCCCTTAAATCTGTCAGCTCAGAAAGATGCTGCTGGCTGTGGTGACTGCCATTTTTTGCCAAGGGAGAAAGAAGGAAAGAAAACAACTTAATCATGGCTGTGAGAGTATTAATGAGTATCAATACCATGGAAAGCTAACTCAGATTTTAAATAAAACAGAAATTCCACAAAAACTCAGTGCTGGGTTGTTGAGAAATAGCCTGAAATTACGGAAGACTGAAGTTTCCTTCATGCATGAGCAGAGCTGAGCAGCAGACCAAGACCTGCCACTGTTACCCAGTGTTTTCTACCATGGGCAATACTCAATCTGTTTCTCAACACAACAGAGGACTGTGTACCATTCAAGCTTGGGAAGAAGTCTTCTCATCACTAGCAACAAAAAAAACCCAGTCCATACTTTTTGCAAGAAAACATTTCAGATCTCAGAGGAAAACCTGTCATGTAAATTGTGTTAATGAAAAAATTCAGAATTACTATGAATTATCTTTCTGAACCCAGATATTTCTTTTAGAACTTAAACCTTAAAACTTCATAAAACAGTTTTTTATACATTCTTGTTTCATATATTTTATAATACACATTCTGACACAAGCTTTTGAAATATATTCCGCTAAGCATGACAGAAGACTTCTGTTATAAAACCTATGGCTTCAAAAGGTCCCCAGAAGGATTTGGAACACACCACAGGTAATCTGCAGTTAACCACAAAATACTACTGAAAAAAAATAAAATCGTAAGTAATCAAATGACAGCAATTCTTCCTTTAAAAGAAAAAGGAAGGATACAAGACCAATCTGGAAATTGAAAGTTATCTTATGAAGGGAACTTTATGGACAGAGAAAAGCATTTCTTTTAGAGACTATAATTCTATAATGCAATATATACTCCAGGACTGTTCAAAATGACAAGTTCAGGAGATTCTCAAGTCTCACAAAACTAGTTGAAGGAATTACACAAAGTTCAACCTCATGATCTTCAGGAAATAATTTGAAAATGTGCTACAGAAATCTTGCATCTTAGAATCAAAACCTAAACAACATGATAAAATTAAAACACCTCCTGATACTTTGATCATAACGTCTTGTTTTTACCTATTCAGATTAACAAAACTGAAAACGTTAATGTAACAAGCTTACTTGCCCTGTGAGGGGACTAAGGGAGAAGAACACCTCCAGAAAATTTAAGACTTTTTACATGGGCATGTAGTGATATGAAAAGGGGTAGTGACTTAGGCTAAAAGAGGAGAAAATAAGTTTAGATATTAGGCAGAAAATCTTCACTATGAGAATGGTAAGGCACTAGAATGGGTTGCCCACAGAAGCTGTGGATGGCCCACCCCTGGAAGTGCTCAACACCAAGCAGCATAGGCAACAATTTTCAACCAAGGAAAGGAAAAAAGAAAAGGGATCACACAACAACAATAGTTTATTCCAGCAGAGTGGTGGGAGGAAATTCAGGCACAGCTCTGAGAAGCTCCCAGTTGATATGATCTGGGGCAGGGAGCGAGTTACTTGGGAGGGTTTGTCCCTGTGTTCTTCTTCAACAACCACTTGGTGCTGGGAATTCTAGATGGAGAACCTGGTGAGAAGCCCAGAGGGGGTGGATTGGCGGCTGCAGGATGCAGAAGAACCCTGGGGCTGCTCCTGCTTTGCTGACCAGGTTGCTGTTGAGCAACCTGGTCTAGTGGAAGATATTCCTGTTCATGGTAGGGGGTCTGGAACTAGGTCCAGATCTTTAAGGCCCCTCCCAACATAACCCATTATATTTGATTTGTAAGTCAAGAAGAAAAAGCAAACACACACTGTGGGAAGCCTGTCTAGGAACACCTGCATTTTGTAAACAATTGCCAGAGATGAACAGTCTACTGCCATTCTTTCCTCTCTTCATCTCATCTTACTCCTCCATTTATAACTAACAGAAGTGTTTGTATTTTAAGCTTACCAAAGCACACCTCTTTCTTCCCTTCTCAGGTTGTTCCACAGACTTCAAAATATCTAGTATCACAAGAATTTGTTATCAATAAGATCAAACTGCTCTCCAGGACCTGCAGTAGCACTGACTGCAGCTCTGCAGCTTTTGCACAAGTACTCCTCCTGCACAAAGAGAATAGGCAAACAAAAAAAAGCAACACTGCTACCCAAACTGGATAAACATTTTTCCAATTCCTGCACGTGCTTGGACATCCTCACTTTAAAAGAAGAAAGTAATTCCTCTACACAGTGAAGAAAAAAATAAGAGTAAACATACTACAGAGCACGTCCTAGCTTGCAAACAATTTGTGCTTTCTGGTTTTCCATTAGTATTTAAACAGTGTATGTTTCAAACCAGCAAAATCTAAACATTTACATCTTTATATCCCTCTTAGGCAATTTTTTCACCACCCTACAAGATTAACACACACCCTGTGACCATGGTGCACCACACCAGAAGGACATTGCTCCAAAAAGCATTCACCTAAAATAGATGCTCCTGTATCTTCCCCTCACTGCAAACCCAGTGGCAGCTATCTCTTGGTCATTTTCTTCCTTTTGACATGTTAATTAACTTAAGCCCCCCAAAAGCCAAAAAGCAATGCAGCTTTGGTGCCAAGCTCAGGCTGGACAGACACCTCCCTAGCACAGATACCTCCCTAGACCAGGGAAGGCAGAGCATTACTCCACCATCACATGTTGGGGTGAGTCTATTGGGGCAGCTTTTAGACAAATACCTGCTAAACTTTCTGCCATGAGGCCACCGAAGTAGAGTGAGCTATGCAAACCAAACTGGAGTTTGGGGTAGTAAAATTGAATGGATTAGAGTGAGATCTTGTAAATGAGTCTAGTAAAGAACTGCTTGCTTTTCGGTGAAGTACTACTTTGGTCTTGTTGGGAAACATGGAGGGGGGGTTGTTTTAAGTTTTTTTTGCGTTTTGGTGTTTCTTCACCAATTCTCCTACTGACATATAGCACTGGCCCAAGTAATTCAGCCCACTTAGGTCCTTTTTGTTCATTTTTAACACAGCAGTCCAGCAAATGGGCATTTACAAAAAAAGCCTCCTGTTGCCATCTGAAGTAATTCAAGTCTCTTCAACCTTGTGTTTACAAAGCTGTTAAAACTCCCATGCACAGCCAAGATAATATCACTTAGAGAATTAAACCATCTCATTTTTGAGAATGAATCCCTATGTATCAACTGCTACTATTTTTCAGAGTTTATAATTCAGAGGCTAGTTTGTTTTTTAAGTTTCAAATCATTCAGCGCACAAGACAATGCCAAGCATTTTCAAACAAACACACCAAATTTTGCCAAGTAGATCTGACATTCCCCAAGCCTTTCTATTTCACTTTTTGTATTCTTGGCTGGCAGGTAGAATATTTATCTACTTCCCACAAAGCAATCTTAGCATGCTGTGGCAACCGATTACAGAGGAATGCAGGCACCAGGCCAGCATTGCTGGTTTATACTGAAACAGGAGCAAAAAAGGGAGAGCTCTGCTTACAGTCCTGAGATCCAGTATCTCTCCCAGTTTCCTCACTGCTCAGCACTTTTGCAAGGCAGAGGTAATGGGCAATGCCTCCCCACAGGCAAATTCCTCAAAACCTAATGCAGAAGGGCTGGGAGAGGGGGTTGACTGCAGCATCTCACCAAGTTAGAGCCATGATCAGAGAACAGCTGGAATGAGAAACAGGACAGAAGTCCACAAGTACTAGTGGTTTTTTGGCTTTGTGTTTCTTTCATGAGCCAGCAATACACCAGAAGTGCATTTATAGGAAAGGCATCAAAACAAGGACTACTTGAAAACAGAGTACTGTATTTCTAGTTTTGCTTAAGACTAGTCAATTGACCAGAAGTAAGCAGTACAGCAAATCAATGACAAACCAGCCTTTTTTCCTGGAAATAGCTGATTATCATGAAAGCTTTGAAGGAGAAATTAATTTGAAATGGGTTCTTCAATGTCATCAAGCTTATTTTACCTTAGCAACTCACTAAACAGATTAGCAACTGGATTTTGAAAGCTACTAGCTAAACCATCACATAGATCTCTAATATTTAAGCTTATGCTGTAATCAGTAACAAAGGTAATGACCCCTATTCCAGATTGCCTACCCTAAATTACACCTAAATAAAAATACTCAGCTTAGTTTATTTAATCTTAATTGCTTCCCTAGTGCAAAATGTACCTTGTCATGACCAAGTAAGTGGTCTGCTTCCCCACGAGAGCTTTCTGAATGTGACATCAATATTTACACATGCTGAGTGTTCTCAACTGCTACGTGATCTTTGGAATCAAAGTACAAATTCTGACCTACACCACATACACTTTCATACTATTAATAAAACCTAGTGTTTCACGTAAGCAAGTTTGTCCCTTGAAAAAATAGGGTGGGGAGTCAGCTTCAGCATGCACTGCAAATTAACTGCTAGATCTAGCCAAAACTTGCAAGGTATGTAACCTTCAACCGGGTTAAATTCATGCAGCAGCATAGAGTCCCTCTCTTGAAGCAATACAACAAGAACAGAAATTCTTTCAAAGTAAAGGCGATTTGCAAGACTAGAAAGAATAACTGGTAGGACAGTTTTGCTGGGTACTGAATGCAATGACAAGCTGGCTGTCTACCCTGAACCAGCAAACACAAAGCAGCCAAAGTGAATTGCAGCAGCCTGCCTGGAAGGAAGGTCTAAGAGATCTTCATAGCAGAGCTCTGGCTGGGAAGCACTTCAAAACCTTGAGGAAAAAGGGAATGCCACATTCATGAAGAAAGAGCTCCCCTTCCCATAAATTTCAAAAGCATTATATCAGATGATGTTCAAACATAAAAATAAATCAGGACTGATAAGAATAATTGAATCAGGAACTAGTGCAGGCTTTGAAGAATATAGGGGTTTCAAGTAGAATAAGCAGAAGATCAGACATAAAAACAAGTACTGGATGAATAAAAGCATAATGGGATGGAACAAAGCAAATGGTAACATGGGTATGACAATCATACAGAAGCTGGAAGAAAAAGAAATTAGATAAGATAGCAAAGAGGAACTACCTGGCATCTTAAAAAAAATGAAGGAAGTTTGTTCCTCAAGAACTAGATCAGTGCCAGGCAGCAAAGAAAGAATGTATTTAGGATTTGTACAAATTCCTACTACCACCACTTAAAAAAAAAAAAAAAAAAAAAAAAAAAAAGGAGAGCGGTTAAACCATTGAATATTGTGAAATAAAATACAGTCTTTGGGGCTGGTTTTTTAGACGTCCATTGAAGTTTCAGTATCTTTTGTGGGTTTCCCTTCATAAATGTTAGATAGTATGATTTCATGCTGGGTCTGAAGTGAGTCTCAAGAAATGTTATTTGCACAGCTGGATGAGGAGTCAGATGCATCTCATTCAACTATCTGGTATTCTCTCACTACTGAATTTGTCACCTTTTTCTCCAACATGACTCAAATTATTCATGTACAGACAGCCAAGAGTGACCACATACACACCTTAACTTCTGTGCCAGACATGAACTACTACACTTAAATAGAGGTCTTAATATCTTTTTTTACAGATAGAGGATTGACCTGCCACAGTATAAAATATTGTGCCGTCATTCACTTTTAATGCTTTGAGACAACTCTCCAGCTCCACTTTATTAATATCTTATATTAATATAAGAAGAGGGAAATTAAAACCTCAGAAGAACAAGGATGACAACTCTTTCTGGTGGTATTATTACAATCATCATCACAGACTGTATTTATTACTTTTTTCTACCTCAAGATTTCAGTATGCAACAGTTTAGCAAATTATCACCTTCTTATCTCCAAGACCCTTTTGCTCAATGACCAATATTAAACTGTGAAGAAGAAAACTGGCAACATTGTCAAAGATGTACAAAATTAGACAAGTACTGTAATGTACTAAGCTTGTAAGAAAGAAATGTGCATTCTTACTTGTGTAGGTGGAATTGGAGGAATCATACTGTGATTTGCTTCAGAAAAAAACAAAACTGTTTCGATCAATTAATCAAATACTTGGAGAGAAAAAAAAGCAGAATATCAATGTATTTGAAGCAAAATTAAATCCTTTGGAGGCTGTAGCACTTTTCCCTAAATTTAAAAGTTCAGCTACTACAAAGCGTTATCAAACCCACAAAATTCAGTAACACAACTCCCATCCCAAACGCAGTAAAGAAAAGATTAAAAAATTCAAAAATGCAGATTTAGATGGCTACTTTCTTCTGTTTTTCAGCCTTGCAAACCTCCAAAAGAGGCTTGAAAACGGAGCTGGGAAGAGAAGCCTGGCTGTGCTGATGCCAGTGCCACCGCCAAAAGCGTGGCCGCAGGTCCCCGGCGCAGCCCGCCCTGGCCGCTCTGCCGCCACCGCGAGCCGCCCCGCGCTGGGAACACGGGAGCTCCGAGCTACCCATTAGCCAGGGCCGGGCTGGAGGCTCCCAAAGCCCGCCCGGAGGTGCGGCTGTTCCCAGCACCCGCGGGCTGAGCTAGCGCTGCCCTCTCGCCCAGAACAAGCTCCAGGGAAAGCCTGTGCGCTGCCTGCCCCGGGAGAGCAGCAGGCAGTCAAAACCACCAATTCCTCTATTCTAGGAATAATCCGTTTGAATCATTTCTGCCCCCTTCCCTGCCCTGTCAAGGGGAGCTGTCGCCTAAATTATAATATTTTTAATTGTGCAAACAGTAGTTAATTATAAACGTAGCCATCCAGAGAAAGGTGACAGCACACCGGTGCCTGGAGCAGCGCTATTCGAGCAGTCTGTGATGGCTGCAATTATACTAAGGAGTCATGGAAGAATAACAAACTTCTACATCAAACATCTGTTCTCGAAGGCAAGAACACCTTTCTGCCCACTTCAAGAGCAGGTCCTAAAGCAGTTAGGTGCCAGGAAAACAAAAAAAGTAGGGCTGATCTAAATGCAAAGAAAATAAAGAGATCAAATAATTTAAACAAGCAACAAAGAAAAGAATAAATCATTAGCAACACCAGGTAAAAATAATACAATGTTTTCATTTAGAGGAATGCTGACCTTGTAACTGGTTTTTTCCCTGCTTGAAATATTTTTACTAGCTTAATGAAAAGAAACAAAAATTTTAAAAATAACCTGATTAGTCATGTAAAAACAGACTTGTAAAGTGTATCCATATATATACATATGTACTCCTCTTCTATTGCAAAGTTAAGCACTGGAAACAATATACAAAACTTGTTAAATGTACTCAAGCAAAATCATAACTAAACCAAGTAGTCCCTGCACCTAATTTTACATACAAATCAGTTGCAGGTTAACATAAAAGGTTTTGAATATTTAAGTATATTTTCCCATGAAGTAGCTTACAGGATTTTGTTATCTCCAGTAAGAGATCCTTAAATTCCACTCTGAAAGCCAGGTCTAAATTTTTATGTCTTCTTCAGCACTGTACAAATTTTACATAGTACATGCACAGACATCACTACACACCTCAGGATTATTTCCTGAACCAGTAGACAGCAGAATTACCTTGGCAAAATTTGAAAGGCTAATTTGAAACGTCATACAAGGAATGCCAATAGATTACATTGACTTTGTAACAATTTCTACAATGAATTGCTGGGACAAAACCAAAAACACACCAGAAGGCCAACACCTACAGCTGGCCAATCTGGAAAACAGACAAAGAAATTTAAAAAATGCCCAGAAACCAAACAGGATTTGTCTACTTCCAAGTGTTTTGAAACAAATATAGCTCCACCATTTATAAGCTTGTCTTAACATGCTCAATTTGTTCTGCAACAAACATCAATATATATGTTATTTTCATATATATACATATAAAATATGCTGTCAGCCATAAAATCTTCATTCAGGTATTCATCATTTACATATAACCAATATAAAGGGGGAGGGGAAGTATTTGTTACTAATAGTCAAATGCTTTCTGATTAGGTTTGAAACAAGGTTGTTAAACACTACTCAAGCAGCATGGTGTGTGTCAAGCAAACTCCTTACAGGATGCAACCTCACTAAGAGCTCTTTCTGCTCTCATATATGTAAAAATAACTGAGTACCAACATTACAGCTATTTTTCTAATATAGAACAACAATGCAAATTCTTTTAGTAAATTTATCATTGTATACTGGCAACAGTATTGCACTGGTGGACTGATTTCCCACATTTATTTTCAACAGAAAAAATACCCTTTATTTTAATAAGATTAATGTAATTTTCATTATGCTACCAAAAATATTTTAGAAAAACATGGCTATATGTGACCTAGATCACAGACTCATAGAAAAATCTAGGTTGAAAGGAACCTCTGGAGATCATCTGATCTAACTGTTCTTGAAAGTAGGGTTTTAAAATAGATTTTCCAAGGTCCCATCAGGTCAAACCTTGAATATTTCCAGTAAGGAAGACTTCAATACTTCTCTGCATAATCTATTCCCAGAGTTAAATAGTTCTCAAAGCAAATATTATTTCCCCCCTTATATATCTAATTAAAAAAAAAAAAAAGAAAACAAAAAAAAACCAGTAAACATAAGCACCCCACAAATGAAAGCAGAATAATAGAATTTAATGTCTGCAGAATATTTATTTCAAGTATCTACAGATTTATAATAGATGTAACTGGTCAAGTCCTATATTTATTATTAAATAACTTGGTAATATATCAGTGATCCCTTTTAGTGAGTACCTCTGGCATCATCCACTATCCTAAGAGAGTCACAGAGGCATTCCCAGATGCCTCTGAGCATTCACCTACTACTGCTCTCATCTCTTAGGGTTCCAAGCCTGAGCCCTTCCCCTCTTCTCTCAGCTCCCAGGCCTTTGTGAGTCTCACACATTCCTCCGTACTGCCAGTCTTGCCCAGCTGTCAGACAGAGGATGTAGGGAGCACCAGTGTAGGTGGTGACTGAACACAAGGAGCTGCTCACCCTCTGCCGTGTGGGCAGAACAATACAGATATCTGCAGAGCCTCTCACAGAAGCCCCAGCCCTAGGGCAGGCTGTTATCTCTCAATATAGTTCACAGCTTGAGGTCTGTAAGACATTATACATATAAAATGTGTTGAAACCAAGAGGATCGAACATTACAGGTGCAGGGATGGATAACCAGCACGCTTTTTAAACAGCAAAATGCAGGAGTGGAGTGTTTATTTGACCCAATGCTGCTTCAGGTCACCTGACAGCACATCAGAGTTAACCATATGAAGAAACACAACCTTGCACCTCGTTTACTTGTCACACATCAACTGCCAAAAGGGATCTCAATGAATGGAAAAGGATATTAATAAAGCCAGGCTCCTCATGCTGTCTAAGCTTATCTGCTGGCAAGAGGCACATTTGCTGATTGCCTTGAAGTTGCCTCTAATCAATCCAGTAAAACAGGCTTTTTTATTACCCATGTTAAAAGTTCAACTTTACCTTATGCAGATGGTTGTAAAGCCAGTTTTTCTCCACACTGCCAGAAAAGAAAAGCAAACGTGCTTCAAGGAATGCTGTGAGCCGTCTCTAAGCAAGAGAGGCCATTTCACAGCTCTGGGTGCTGGCACGTGGCAGCTGAGGACCACTGATAGACACAGGAGTCCTGCAGTGCTGTGACCATCTACACAACTGAGGTGATACCTACAGCAACACTTTCTTCAGAGCTTCTACAACATCAGGCCTATCTACTTTTGTAAAAAAAGTTATAAGGATAAGCATAGTATCTTGACCTTAGAAATAATTTTACTTAATTAAATACACTAATCCTTCTAGTCGCTAAAGGGGGACTACAAAAGGAGGGGGAATTTTTTACATGAGCATAGTGACAGAACAAGGGGGAATGCCTTCAAACTAGGAGAGAGTAGATTCAGATTAGCTATTAGGACAAAATTCTCTCCTGTGGGGGTGGTGAGGCAGTGGATGCCTCATCCATCAAAGTGTTCAAGGCCAGGTTGGATGGGGATTTGAGCATCCTGTTCTAGTGGAAGGTATCCTTGCAAACAACAAAGAGGTTGGAACTTGATCACCTTTAAGGTCCTTTCCAACCCAAACCATTCAATGATTCTATGATGATAAGCAGTGGAGGAGATAGACCATGTTTGATGGTTACATTAATGTGTTCATAAATGTCAAGGGGACAGAAGGCAGAGCGACAAACATGGCCCAAAAAAAATTTACTTTTGCCTTCGGTAAATGAGGTGATAATAAAGACACAGTGCTGGGCACTTGTGAGACTAAGCAACATGAAGATTTCTTTCCTTCATACCAATTAAAACAGCTTGTAATTGTCTTTAGCTGATTACTTTGACACCCAAAAGAGAAATTTTAAGCCAGTTGTTTTATACTGGAAAAGATTTACTTCCTGTGTAATCCTTAAAAAAAAAAGCAAAACCAAATAAGGATGACCATAGTACACAACACAACACTACTCCAAGTCCAGCCAACGTAGTAGACACTAGTTAACAAGTAACAGAGGTTGTAACTGATAATAGTAACAAAAATGCTTGCTCCTGAGAGTACCTGGTGACAGAGCTGACTTTAGACCCCAATACAAGAGATTCTAGAGGCTTGCTTTTAAGACCACAATAAATGGTATTTTCAGAGCATATTATCCTTCAAAACTTCTTTTAATAAAAGGTTAGAGTCCTCCTTTATAAGCTAAAGGAAATGGGGAACAAATCATAAAAAAGGTTGGTTTCCTGTATAAAACAATCACAACTCCTCTGCAATCCTTTTGATCCAAGAAGATGGAGGGTTGTTTTGAAGAAACTTTATTTATATTGTGTTTTCAGAATCAAGAAGTCAAGATAAATAAGAAGAAGCTGTTCTAGTGATCCACTACCTCTACCAGAATCATAGCATCATTTAGGCTGAAAAAGATCTCTATGATCATCAAGTCCAGCCATTAGCCTAGCACTGACACCACTAATCCATGTCCCTAAGTGCCACATCTACATGCATTTTAAATGTCCCCAGGGATGGTGACTCCACCATTTCCCTGGACAGGCTGTTCTAAAGCTTGCAAATTCACTTGGTGAAGAAAATTTTCCTAATTCTGAATATGCCCAACTGTGTAATTGTGTTCTTCTGTTCATACTGACAAGGAGAAATAACTGTGAGGCTGCTACCCTATGCAATCTGCTCCAACAAAAGTACGATATTCCCAATTCATTCCAGGGAGATGATACCTGATATATGCAGAGCATTGGCGAGAAGCAGGATGCTGTTGGCCAGTTCAGGCTCTGTCACTGAACAGTAACAGGACACTTAACATGATACATCAGTTATTTGGTACCTTTGGTTAAAGGCACCACGTATCACATGAATGAATTGAAAGATTAAATATTTATCCGAAAAATAATAAAGAGCTATCTATTCAAAAAAGGTATAAGACAAAAAAATCCTGAAAACCACAAAACACATAACCCACAGCTTTTCCCACTACCAAACACTGAATCACTTCCTAGTTATCAAAAGCCACTGCACTTCCCTTAATCCTGGAAACTTATCAGCTGCCAAGTGCCAAATCACCAGCTTCCTTAAGATAGGTACCTTTTCTCCAGATGTGCATTTACAATATTAATAGGAAGCACACCAACCAAAGCTGGAGAATAAACTTAAAAAACATTGAATTTAATGAACAGAAAGTTACAATTAAGACAGCTGCTTTACTACAAGAGTATTCTGGGGAGTTCTAAAATATGTCAGGGATTTTTGGTTTCTTGTCATATCAGTAGTGTTCCCTGAATGGTGTGGTCCCACAGAAATTTCTTCCATTGATTAAACTTTCTGGCAACTACTTTAAAGAAAAAATGTGTTGCTAAAGTCAAACAAATCTGAAAGCAAGAAGAATGAAAAACCTCCATCATGGCTGCAAATATAAAACCCTACACCTATGTGCAGTTTTACTAAAAGCTGTTAATTTTATATACACAAAGTACAGTATCACAAGTATTTTCACAAATTAGGAGTTTCCTAATATTTGCACATATGAATTTTCTCAGGGATACCTCAAATTAACTATACTTTTGGAGTAAACCAAAAAGCATTGATTCCATCCCAAACTGTTCTCCACAATTCTAGGCTATAAAAAAAGTATTGGATTTTTATCACTAGTTTGCAATATTCTATGAAACAGCCATCAAATGCTGCATACCTCTCCAAGCAGACTATGGTGTATCTTGTTCTACTATTGCATGCATTTATTAAATACATGGAAAACTTAAATTTTTTAACCAAGCAGTCATGCATGGCTGAATTTTTAGCAACATTTTCAGGTACCACACAAAATAAACTACACTTACAAAATCATGTTGTGAAGATAGAAAGATTGATCATTAAAACAAGGTTTTAATGTAAGGTTGATCATTAAAACAGTAAATTCTTTCTGTAAAAACATTTGCAAAAGACATGATCTCTTTTCAAACTAATAATTAATAGAATAATGCAAAAGACAATTTTTAGAGTGGCTTATGCTCTACCCAAAGTCAAGCTCACCAATGAGTTTCCACCAAGTGAAAATTGTGACATCTTTTTTAGGCATCTGAGAATGTCATAGATGGCAATGGACACTAAACAGATACTAAAATGGCAACCAGGTTTACACTATTATTAATAGAAGGATTGTTCTAATAAAGAACTTCACCGATTCACAAATGGAGAGAATCAAGACTTAAAATTTACACAGGAAAGGGTGGAAACTTTACTCAAACAGCAGTAGTCCAGGCAACTCTATGTGAAAGAGGAAACTATCAAAATTCAATAATTTTATCCCCTTAAAGACTTTTGATAATTAATACAATCCACTGACACACTGAATCCAAAAACAAGAAGCCAGGGGCATCATAAAAGCTTGAACTATACCATAACTATGAACTCAATGCACTCAGTAGGCCATGATGTTAGACAAATGTTTTTAAACAAGTTTCCAAAGTGCTTTAATAAATCTTTATGGCTATACAGATATATATATATACACACATATGGCTAGAATCATGTGCAAAACCCTACAACAACCTCTGAAACCCAATAAGAACAGCTTGTACTCACTAGGTTGTTCAAAGATGTCTTTCTTTCCTACAGTAAATGTGGACTCACATATTCTGAAAGAACAATGTGAAGATAAGGCAAGCTGTACTTTAACATGTGCTAGCTGATCTTCAACTTCACCAAAGTACAATCTGCTTTAACTACAGGCTCTTAATGTGCTAGTTAGAATATCAGCAACACAGTCAAGAAGATATATTCTTCAAAACCACTAGCATTGAAACCATGACAAAAAAAAATACTTTTAAGTTCTTAACTTCAGGTACACATTCACATTTGCCTCAATCAAAAGCTGTGCCTGTATCTACACCATTATAGTTCCAGAAGCATAGTCCTTCCCCATCTATGTAAGAATATGAAAAAAAAAAAAAAAACCTCAAATCACAAAAATTATGAAAAGCATTTAGACTGACATAGATGTAGAAACAGAATACTACTGCACATACATGGAATAAAAACCTTAAGTTTAAAAGAAAAAAAACACCAAAACTGAGTGATACTACAGAGAAATGCAGACCTCTGCATACTTGGGCCAATCCCTGGGGAACACCCCAAGTTGAACAAGAGGATCCATAGTCACAGAAGTGTAGGCAAACAACAGAAGAACAACACTACAGTATGAAATCCCACATGTATACAAGTCACAGCTCAGGCTCCAGGCTTTGATTCATAAAATGCGTCATTCCAGAGAGCGTAACTGTATCACATAACTTGCTAGGGAAATAGCCATGGTTACTCATCACAGCTTGGTGTTATGAACCACTGGCTTTCCATAACACTGCACACACCAGATTAAAATCTCTCTGGGGGTGGAGGGAGAGGATAGCAGGAAATCAATGAACAAGATGTCAAAACATAACTACTTTCATACTTCAAAGTGCAAATAAAACAGCATTTGACTTAGCAGTGAAATACTTCACCGTTGATTTCAGCTGCTTACAGCTGCTCCTTCTCTAGAACAATTTTTTAAAGTCTTGCTCAGGCTAAGAAAAGAAAAAAGTCTGGTTCAGAAAAGAAAAGGGGCTTTTTGCATCTTGCTATACAAAATCTTAAAAGGTAGCTTTACTTTGTGCACATGCATGTTTAATTTGACCTATAAACCATATGTTGAGGCACAAGCCTTGGTTTAGTACTACTGACACCTGTCAGTCACCAAAATTAGAGTTACCACCAAAACACTGCAATTGTATTTGCCAGCTATGAAGGCTGAAGCATTTTATGATTTCACACAAACTTTACCATTACTACTTCTTCATAAAATAGGAAAGTGAAGTGTATTTTGTATTTTCCACCTTAACATCAGAAATTAAATATTTTATCTTGTTTGAAAGGTTATGTGAAAGGTATGTGAAAGAAAGAGTACACCATTAGTTTTATATTACATTGCAATAGAAAAACAAAGAGTTGGAATCACAAACCACTTTTCTTCTTCTTGCAGAGAACTTAAAACACACTGATTTTACTTTCACCTGGAATTATTTAAAAACTCTTGAATTCCTTGTAAAACTTTACTTCTCACTAAGATAACACACAAGTACAGGTTTAAATTGAGGACTGCCTTTTGCTTCACTTTTTATGAATTTCTATGAGCAACATCGCTTAATATAAGTGGGAGAGTTCCAAAAACAAAACTAGTGACTGCACCTGTGGCTGGTAAGTTACTACCTTAGTAACACAGTATTGACTGAGAATAATTACCTAACAAATTTCAGAGTGCACCAGCCACTAGCTTGAATTAGTAAGATAAAAGCTGTTTGTTGACAAAGATGTTAGAGTAGGAGACTGTGACAAGGGCTACTACCTTGCCTCTTGAAACATACTGAATTGGTCAATACAAGCAAGCGTGCAACTTACTAGCCTGGCTGTATTTCAATTTTGTGATGCAGGGAAAAGAACCCATTTCATTTTTGGCAAAACAACACCTTTCAGAAAGATTAACATTCCTCCTGCCAAAAAAGGGATTGAAATAATTTATCTTGAACAGTTCCTCTCAACTCTAAATTCTGAAAAGCACAGTTTCCTCAGCAGTGTTTTTAGTCATTATTCAAAGCTTAGGACACACTCTCTCCCCCTAACATCTGTTGCTGTGCTTGCATCAAACCTAAACTTGCCAAGAGAGAGAACTGATGAAATTACAGCAATTACAACAGATTAACATATGTTCATAGCATGCACGTTTCACTGCTTCTGGGATTTCTGTTGTTTTTTGTTGGTTTTTTTTTTTTTTTTTTTTTAACTGCATTACTCTTGTAATGTTCTGTAACCTTTGTATTGAAGGGACATTTGCAGAAGTTAACAGAGGGAACTTAGAGAGATACATCAGACAAGACCACTCTTAATGATTTTCATTACAAACAGTGGCCATTAGGATAATACGCTGATACAGACTTGGGGACCTAGAGCCTGCAGAGGTCCACCACATCACTTATGCAGTGATATGCTCTCCTATTAAATCAGTAGTGACAGTTCTTGGACAGAAAACTGCATTTCTTAAAGGGAGAAGTATTGTTATTGGATGGAGACACATGCTGAGAAGGGATAGTAAGACAATGTGAGACAAGAAGGCTCTCAAACCACAGAAGTGTGACAGACAAAGCCAGAGGAATTCTAAGACTGGTGAGGAAGTAGAGACAGTTCTGCTTGTATATTTCACAACTTTTAATCAGTTTTTCTGGAAACTGATTAAAAATTACCTCACATCTTCCCGAGGAGCACCAGATGGATAATCTGATTCCAAATGTATGCCCAGAGTCCATATTTCACTTGGACATCTCTAATTTGTAAGCCAAGAGCATGTGAGACTCACCAGGTGAACAACAGTACAGCAGTGCACCAAGAACCTACAAGGTTTTCAAGTCTCTCTTGATTCCTCCTGACCCAGAAGATGGGAAACCTTTGTTACCATTACTCATGTGTGATGTTTGGAAATCTAAACCAAAATCTAGCAGACAGGCATGACTAGACTTCAGCATGGACCAGATTTCAGCACAACTCAAGCAACCGAATTACATACAAAGTATCAGTATTTTCTGCAGGGAGAAGGCTCTTCAAGATGGTGAATGCAGTTTGACAATAGGAAGGAAAATTAAGACCAAAAAAAAGTTTTATAAAGCAAGCTATTAGACAAGGTTTTCTATAGTATCTGCTTTTGTAGCATTTCATGAATGCCAGGATATGAAAAGAAGAGAAGGAACACAAAAGTCCCACAGTGGCCATGTGACTAAGTTTCATATTACAACGCTAATAATAGAAATTAGAACTACTCAGTGAGGTTCAGTACATGCTGATTGAAGGCAATGGTGTTTTAGGGTATGGGGAGATTAGAATCAATTATCTCAAGGTATGTCAGGATGAATCTTGCAGCACATCTGTTACTCCACTCTAACTGCTTGTGTGCCTGCTCTTTCTCCTTCATAAACACCTCGACAGAATAACTTACCTCCCATAAATTCCCACTTGTAATGAGGAAAGCCCACCTTCTGACTTCTGAGCTTCAAGAGCAGGAAAGCACTACAGATCATGAAAAGCCTCCAACTCCAAGACAAAACTGCAGGCAGAGCATTTCTGGTGGATCCTGGCACTTCTCTTGCCTGGTTTAAGTTGCCTAAACTCTGTCTCTCTCTTAAGAGACAACCACAGTTCAGACTTACTTGATTGATTCCTATTCAGGTGAACTACCCCATGCTCCAGCCCAAGGTATGGGATGCCTCAAACAGGGGCTACAATGCCAGAGCTATGGCTTCTCATCAGTGTTGTGCCAAATCTCCCTTGCTAACATCATGACCTCAACACCTTGAAACAAAATATACACTGCACTGCTATGCATATGTAGCCAGAAGAGAACCCAATGATGCAAACACCAACAAATACAAGGAGGAAGCAAAATAAATATTTTTTGCTTAATATACTCAAAGCTGTAGTTTTGGGAAAGCAACTGAAAAATGTTGCTCTCTCATTTTCCTTGCAAACTTTTCACTAGATGAGCAGTGTTGCCCCTGACAGAAATCAATTCTCAAGTTCATAGTCATGAAGCTTAGAGAATGTGTTTCTCAGTCAAACAAACAAACAAAGAAAAAGAAACCCAACAACTAAAATCAAACCCACACCACAAGGCTTCTATAAAACTAACAATTAACATTTATCACATTTAGAACAAAGAGATTGGTAACTGTGGTCCTCATCGCCACTTAACTACACTTTACTTTTAACTGGTTGAGTTTTAATGAACAAATACCCCTATGCATAGATGCCAGCATGGCAAATATTATTTGTGAATGAAGTGACAAAACAGAAGAACTGCTCACTGTACCGGTATTTAGTCCACCTTGGAGAATTTTAACATTAATGACTTCTGTGCATAAGACTTCCGGTGTTATACCTATGTAAGATTACTCCTTCAGTGCCTATGTAAAGCTATCATTTACCCATCAGTGTAAAAAGTAGGTCAAGCTTAGAAAACTATGCACAACTGTCTCTGCTATAATACTGACTACTAAAAAAACAGTCCACCCAAGATCTTTAGAAATCAGCTGATATTTTAGACTCCTGGATTGGATGAAAACATGCTTTATTACATGGTAAGTCATGAACATAGAAGATAATCAAGATAATCTTCATCTTCAAGAAGAAAATTATACTACCGCTAGCTTTTTTATTACTACTTTTCTGTTGCTTCTGCTTTAAGTATATTACACCAATAATACAAAATGATGAATTAAGAAGCAGTTATGGAGCTTTGCAATTTAATAGCATATCACTTAATAGTTTTATCAGCATCTTACTTTGTACTGAAAATATTTTGAAAGCATGAAGGTGGAGAGTTAAGTATTGCAAAGTACAGCATGTCACTGTGATATTACTTAAATTTATGTCTTAAAATAATGAACTATCCCCATCTTAGAATACGTAAAAAGTTGATGTGGAAGGATTAGAAATGCTTATTAAGTCAGAGAGAGAGATGACAAGTGTTAAAGAATTCTTCCAAGAATCCACTGCCAGCAATATTAGGGTGCTTAATGAAACAAAATTGATCTTATCATCACAAGTTGGTCCTTCAAATGAGGGCTGTTCTGTTAAGTGTACTTAGAATTATGTGGAGTATTACATTTTTTTCTTATGAACTAGAGAACAAAAATGTATTAAGTATTTGTCACCAACCTATCAAGACATTTTTGCCACAGGACAATACCAGAGAATATCACCATCATAAAAATTTAGCATTTGTGTTGCACTGGCAAGCAAGCCTTTTTAGATAAGTAACTGAGGTGACTGAGGAGACTCTTCTTCCCCACAGTTCTGTTTGTTGACTTGCTTCTTGTACAACTAGTTTCAGAAAAATTTTGTTTCTAAACAAGTGAGAGTGCAGCTGCCCTCCAAAGCTGAGTAAGTATTCCACACATCTACATTCATTATTTTATAAATAATCCTTCAATGCAATGCTCTGCAAAATTAATACTTCAGTAATATATGTATTTCTACTAGAAAGACAGTTTGTGACTAACAGAGTAGCAGTACCAATATTTAATAGCATTAAAGAACTAACTTGTTCTGCTTTCTGTTACATAGGTATTAGAGCAGTAGCAATTTGTGATAGGCTGAAGAGCACCACAAGGGAAGCGACCATCCTAGCAGGGAGGACAAAAAAATCCCAACTGTATCTTTGAAAGAGAGGAAAGCAAGGAGCAACAGAAGGAGAGACTGGCTAATTACTTTGGATAAGTTCATTCAAGAGAGGAAACAAGAAGTGCTGCAAGATGAATGAGAATTCTATATTAAAAGAAGTATCCAATTTTACTGCTGTTGCATCTGTTCCGTAACACCAATGAGGCAAATAGTCGTCACACTTGACATACATGGATATATTATATATTTCTTAGATATATTGGATATTTTTGTATCTCCACAGGGCAAGTCAGCACCCAAAACGCTGAAAAGTAACCGCTGTGGAGCACCGGCAGCCTTTGTGGTGGGGCAGCTGCTGCTAACTAGTCGTGGTACTGTATCTCCGGGCTTTGGGATTCTTATCCCCCGGCAGACCCGTCCGGTCGGGGGCACGGGCAGGGCTGCTCTGCGCCCGCAGCGCTCCTCTCTCTCCTAAACACGCCCGAGGCACTCGGGGCTCGAGAATACTCTGAAATCGGGTGCTCCGCCAACGATGTGGGGGAAAAAAAGCCGGGAATAGAGAAGAAGCCAAATTCGCCCTATATTAACAGCAGCAAAGGCGAGCGGGGAGAAGCCCGGGGACGGGACGGGACGCTCCCCGTGCCCTCCTCCGGTGGCCGGTGCTAGACACACAAGGCGCGGAGCGGAACAGAAAACGGAGGGACGCGCGGAGCGGAGCAGCGCCGCCCCCCGAGGGCACGGCTCGGCTCGGCACGGCTCGGTCGGGGGGGAGCTGACACCCAGCCCGGCACGGCCGCGCACCTTCCCGCTCGCTTTCCCCTGCGCCAGCCGGGAGCAGCGCTCGCCCCCGCTCTCCCGCGGGGCCGGCGGACAGCCAAGCACCGGCGCGGGGCCAGCCGCCCGGCCGGGCACTCACCGCCCCGCCGAGGTGCAGGAGGAGGAGGAGAAAGAGGAGGAGGCGCGGGGGCGGCCCCGGCGGCACCGCCGCCCCCGCCTCCCGGAGGCGCCCCGGCGGCGCCAACTTTCCCCGCGCCCCGCGCCGCTCCCGCCGCCTCGCCCGGTACCTGCCGCGCCGCCCCGCGCCGCCGCCGCCGCCCCGCTGCCCCAGGGGGCGCAGAAGGCCGTCACGGCCGTCGCGGCCGCCGCCACCGTGCGGACCGAGGAGAGCAGGTGCGGAGCGGGCACCGCGGAGCCGCTCCCGCCGCCGGCTTCGGCTCCGGCTCCTGGGCTGGGCGGGCAGGGCGGGGCGGGGCGGGGCGCCGAGGAGCGCCCGCCGCCCGCGCCCGCCCCCTAGCGGAGGGAGCGAGCGGCCGGGCCCGGCCCAGCTCCCGGCCCGCCCCGCCGCTGCCCAAGCCCGGCTCCGCTGGAAGCCCTTCGGCGCTTTCCGCCCTTCCGCAGGGGGAACGGGAGCGGGGTCACCGCGGATGGCGGGGCTGGAGCTGTTCCCTCGCCTCCTTCCCTCGCCCCGCGGCAGCCCTGGCGGGGACTGCCCCGCCGTCACCTGTTCCGCACGGCCGTGGCGGCCGCGGTCCCGCCCGGGTACCCTCCCTGCCCGCAGCTCCTCCCGGCTGTGCCCGCTGGCAGCGCGGCACAAGCAGCTCTGGGGGCCGGCTCCAGAGGCTGACACCAGCTGGGCACACCGCCGGCTGGCGGACCCTGCCAGGCGACGAGGAACCGCGTGTCCCTCGTGCCATCGCCTGGGGCAGAGCGGGGCCGGCACAGGAGGTGCGAAGTGTCGCCACAGCCCGCAGCGGGTGGCACAGCCCGCCCGATCGCCTCTCCCCGCCGGAGGAGAGCAGGTGTGGCCGCCGGCGGGGCGCGGCGAGCGGGCCAAGGTGTGGGGATGCGTGTGGAGCCTCCTGCTTCCCTCGCGTCCCCGCTCCCCGCCGGGCTCTGCGCTGCACCGCCGTGCCCGAGGCATCGGCTCAGGCTCTGCGAGCGGAGTAACTGTGTCAGGGCAACTCTACACCCATGCTAATTAGCTGAGCCTTTCTGCAGCGCTAATTAACTGAAGCAGAGGACTTCAATGGCCGAGCAATCCCGTGGCATGTTTTCTCTGGTTGTAAAGAAATTTTCAAGTGTTTGATCCTTGTGCCCTTGTGCTAATGAGACTATACATAAGATCAATGAAACAGTCCGGCTTAAATTATCCAGAAAAACCCTCCTAAACTGTGAAGCTTGGATAGTGCTCTCCTGATCTGTTTTGCCCCCTGCCTTCCGCCTTTTCTGTTAACTCAAATGCAGGGGTGGGAGCAGGCAGAGAGAGAACCGATGCGCCAGAAACTCCCTGCAAAAGACCCAGATCCAGGAAAAAAAACCCAGAGACAAGCCCGAGAAAAGCTTATCAGATGATTCCTTGACACGGCTGTATTGTTTCAAATTCCAAATTGCCTTTCCAAGCTTAATTCAGAGACCTCTGTGCTGCAGTTCACAATATAAATATATCTGCTGTGGTGATAGGGCATTCCAAAATGCAACTTAGCTCTTGCCATCTGCTTATCTAGTGATGTAGTGATCTAGTGCTTATCTTGTGCTATCTGCCCTTCTAGTGAGCCACGTTCATGGTTAGTTTGGGGAAAGTAACATGAAGGCAGCAGCTCCGGTGAAGGCAGAAGAATGGGAGGCAGTTTTAGAGGGAGAATGGGAGGCCGTGCATGTCTACACAGTACTGCCTATCTGAATTTGAGTACTGGGAGGAGCGTAGCTGTGTCACAGGTTTTCCCACCAGGCACAATGCCCACTGCTGCTCAGCACAGCTGATTCATTGGATTTTGCAGATTTCCTACAGGCTTCTCTGAATGGTTCTGTCTTACACTCATAAGTGATCTTTCCTGAAAAGTGATCTTTCCCAAATGTTTGAGGAAACCATCTAATAATCTAATCTCCTGTCATTTATTAAAGGTACATAAACTTAATTTGCCATGCACTTAAATCCTAATGACAGGCTTAAATACTAATTGACAGGCTTCATTCTATTAAACAGTTTCTGAGACTCAGAGTGAACATTAGTTCACTTGTTAATTCTATAACATTACTCCAGAATGTGAGCTTGCTTATTTAAGTCTGGAACAATAGATGTGTCAAAAAGCATTGGCATTGCCATCCCAAATCAGCCCGTTAGGTCACTATGTTTCCACCAGAACCTCTCCCACTTAATAAGTGAGCATTAGACCCATCTAATGCTTTGTGTCCCATGGAAGCAAGTTAATTTTTTTTTTTTTAACTGATACTTGGTATTTTCCAAAGTACTTTGCAAGCAATAGTCATCATCTTTTCTTTTAGAGACTGCAGGAAAACAGTGCTACACAACAAGTACACAAAGTGAACACACCACTGAGGGCCACGCTGCTGCTCCTCATATTGAAGGTTACTGCATCTTGCCCTTCACATAGTCCCATGTAGTTGTGTAGGAGCATTAATTCAGAGGCATGAGAGCCTATCCATTCCAATTAATCACAGTTAGGGCCTGATGACTTTAGAGTTGAAATATGAGTGCATCAGGCTTTTGATTTAGTGGTATAATTCCTGGACTCAGGTCCAAATCTGTGCAGCAGAAAACTTTCATTACAAAAATCAGAAAATTCTGCTGCTGGGCCTTGAAGGAAATATGTAATCCCAATCTTTCCCTGAGTAAAAACTATTATGTATTTCATCAGGTGCTATCAGTCATGCCAGTGAAGAAGAGAAACCCCCACTTTTGATTGGGAGTTGCAGATTTAATTTAAAATTCTGTTCTTGGAGGCCACTTTCCCAAATTCCTTGACTTTATGGAAAGGCAGAGAATCCTATAGTAATTAAGACCATGGAAGAGAAAAAATAATTTAATACCTAGGATTGGCACACATAGGATACCACAGAAGCACCGTCTCTCACCAAGAGATGATTTATCCCTCCAAATGCGGTATCAGTTTATAGCAAACACTTCTGAATCCTCTATTCATCACCTATTTGTTAAAGTTGTGCTAAATTAGATAAGTATTAATTATTTTAATGCAATTTATTTTCTTATCACACAATCAAAAATGTGGACAAGATGTTAATTCCATGAGAATAACAACCTCAAGTTAAAAAGGAAAACCACTACTCCTCTCAGAAAAAAACCCCAAACAAACAAACCCCACAAAAACAACAGGATAAAAGTTGTGTCTGTTATTTTCACCGTTTGTGGCTGAGGCATTATTATTTTCTGTAATTACTCAAACAAGATCTCTTTTTGCAGTATCATCTCCCATTCACTGGACACGTTAATCCCTACAGACTGGATGTCTGTTCTCATCCTCTTGAGTATCCAGCTGAAGACATCTAGGACACAGTTTTTCAACTAAATTTCTGTGTGTGTTTATTCACTTCTCTGAGAACTTCTTTAAATAAAAAGAAATCACAACCTGAACCTCAGTTTACTCAGGAAAAAAAAAATGCTCAGTTACTGATCAGAGGAAAGAAGTCCAGCTGGAGTAACTTCCTCAGCATCACCCAGAAGTGCTGTCATGGTAACAAATATCTCTGAGGGCAGTTTAAGCAGCTGCCTAGACAGGGATCAGGTACAGATTAAAACCTGATGAGGAAAAAAGTAGTGTGAGTAGTGTTATTTTTAATATAGATAAATTCTGCAGTTAGGTTAGCAGTAGTGATTTGAGGAAAAGTGTGCAAGTGTAAAAAACTGTCAATGTTCTATCCCAAGAAGAGTTAAAGGGCAAGGGGGATGGATGTCTGAGCCACCTGGTCTAGTAGAAGGTGTCCCTGCCCATGGTAGGGTGGTTGGAACCAGATCTTTAAGGTTCTTTCCAACCCAAACTCTTCCATGATTCCATAAAATATGTGCACACATGCACATACAGATTTTCAGAACTCAATCAGCCAAATTTAGGAGGAATTCCTTCTTGTCAACAAAAGACTCCTTGCTGTCAGAATCATGGACATGATAAAGCTTCTCAAAAGATGGCTACTAGTAAGGAGTTTGTGTGATTGTTTTAAATTAGCAATTCCTTATCTTAATTCTTCTTGAAAAGACAAAATTATGATCAGTTCAGCTGGAGGCAGAAACTCACGATGTGAAATTTCATCCCAAATAATTACATTCTGGCACACTTGTAACAAAACAGGATCTCTATAAGAAAAATATTTGACAATCTGAGCTGTGGTCAGCCTGCCTTATAGATAGATCTGCATATGCAAGCACAGAATTAACTTCTCTCCTGTTCCAGAGACATTGGAGTTCTAACCACTGTCCTTATCTCAAGTTCACAAGACATTTAAAAACATAAACCAATTGTGAACTTAAAAAAAATAAATCCTAAGTGGTTTAAAGTATGTTCTCATTATCACAAAACCCCAGTCTAAATGAATACAGACTGGGAGTGTGAATACACGCAGCCACTGAATGTTCCCAGCAGTTAGACAGTAAATTGTCTGGCCAAAGTAATTTATATGCTTGCATAGTCTTCATGGATATTATCAGCCTCCCACACTTTGGCTGACATTTTTGAAAGTGATTGCATTTACTTACAAGCATGTATGAAGCAAATTGTGTGCTGATTCATGAAATGTGTATCGTGAAATATTGGTTAAACAGAGGGGAAAGGGTGCCAGAAAAAAATTCACACTGGGGATGTGCCTGCAACGTTGCACTTACACCTAAACAGTGAAAGTTGTACCGGGCTGTAAAAAAGTATTTCTAAGGGGAATAGTGAAAGTACAATCAACTCAGCCATTTAAACTTCGATACACTAAAACACATAGCTGGGAAATTATTTTGAGTGTAGGTGCATAAAAAAAATAGGCAATCATTTTTATATCTACTTTGATAATCTACTTTGTATTTACATGAATATTGGCTTTGCTGTTACTGATAAGTGTTTGTCTCAAATTATCATTTTGGCATAGTCTTCCTTTACGGGTCCTTATGGCCACTCAAAAGTTTCCTCTTATTAGTAATATATAACAATTATAAATGATGAAAGATGGAGATGTATTACTGTAACTTCTATAATTTTTTTTCATTCACCTATAACAGTATTTCCCCACTCCAGGACATATCTTTTTTAATCAAAAAGTATGATTCATAGGAAAGAAGTGTCAAATAATTTTAGTTTTGTCTAAAATTTGCAAATGTTTTACATTTAGCAATTAACTATGAAAAACATATTTAAATGAATCTTATTTAAATGAACCCAACAAAAATATTTAATATAGCTGCACAAGAGGAGCAACATGGTACTATGCTAATTTGCTGTAAAACATACTTTGTTCCTTTCAAAATTGCCACTCCGTGAAGTAAAACAGGAGTCCATTTTAAGTTCTGCATCATTTGAGTTTGAGATGGAGCATTGAAGAAAGCTGCTTTAATTGAAGGTTAAAAGATATGGAGTTGAGCCTTTAGGGAGTGTTGGGCACTTTTCTTGTCGTTCTGGTTGATTGATTTGCATGATGTGGGTGGGGAATGTTGTTGATCAGCTGTCCATTTTAATTTTGTACTGGTTGTGTCAGCTTTAAAGTGAGGGGCAAGAATATAAGCTTTAGTACAGACACTGCTGCAGGCCAAAGTAAGTAAAATAGCACTATATACACTCTTGAAATGTGTGATATTTAAGTCAGTTCAGAACATCATATGCTGCAATATATTATTTTTTGTCTCATATTGAGTAAGTGCCTTCTCATTTTTTCTTTTCCTGTTTCACATGTATATAAACAAGGTGGAATTAATAGTCTTTAAACTTAACATGTCACTGTCCTGGTTTCTTGAGAAATACCGTTCTGAATTTAGCAGGAAACCAACAAACCTTAATGATGAGACTTGAGATGTCCCCTAAAGGAAAAAAAAAAAAAACCCCAAAAAACCCCCTAAAGTTTATTTTGATCTTCTGATTTACATTGCAGGGTATGCCAGATTTAGCTGCCATCCTGTGTCTTACCACTGCCTTATAGCCTATAAAATCACCCCAATTAAGTGAGGCTGGACCAGTCTCCTAATTTGTTGTCATATACACACCTATTGCAATCAGACTTCTCTTTTGAAAAGGCAGAACTGTGCACTTGCAAGTGTTTTATGAACCATTTCTACTCAGGGTGTTTTACTGGGTAACTGTTTCTGCCTGCATTGCTTGTGATACTGCTGTGACCATTGTGAAAATCAAAAGCACCTTCCAACAGATGGCACACAGGCCAATTAGTGACAGTAGTGCTTCTGCGTTACTTGGTGGCCTATAGAAACAGAATAAAAAGCCTTCCCTTTTGCCTGTGCTATCATACAATAGTGTTAATTAAGACTCAAAAATGGGGAAAAAAAAAACTGCCACCAAAAAAACAGGTCTCTCTTCCCACCCACTCCCCACCCTATGACAAGGAAACTGTTTTAGGAGATGAGTAATAGAGCAGTTGTTTTTTTTTTTTTTCCTAAAGGTTACAATCAATGCAAAACAAAATCCCTAAAAAAAAAACAAACAAAAAACCACCCCAAACACATAAAACCCCTTAACTATACTTCTGTTAAGAGGTTCTTAATGAAATGTGCAAATGCCTCAGCATTTTTGTATTCAGCACAATTAAGTCCAGTAGCACACGGGGTTATAACATATCTAAAGAGAGAAGACATAAAGAATTAGGTCTGGAGTCTGGGGAAGTCAAACGCTTGGCTAGACTAATTGATTTTGCAGGATGATGTTTTAAAAACCTATACAGTGAAAATACTAATGAGTTCCTTTTTTGGAGGGATGAGAAGAAGTTCTAAATTTAACTATGAACTTCCAGTAACTTTCAGTAACTATGAAGTCTTTTGCTCCAGGTGTTTAGGATATAAAACAGCTGGAGAGGTTACCCTCCTATGAGCCCTCCAAACATATCTCAGATATATCTGGTGCTATTTGGTGTGACAGGCACAAAAAAACAGAGTGTATCAAAGAACTTAAAAGCTGAATGTTGTAGTGAATGCACAGATGCATGGTTCTGGAGTAAAATCCTACATTCAGCTCTTGGGCTTCTTCAACAGAGTATGTAGGGAAAGTTTTCCAGTTCATGTTGTGTTGGAGAACTGTCAACACGTTGAACCAGGAGTGCTTGGTCACCGTCTTCAGCAGAGAGATGCTGGTGGCAGTGGTTGGAAGTGCTTCCTACATAGCTACCTTTTAAATATCACATCTCTGCCTTAGGTGCTCCAGAGAGGCACCTCTGTTCACTTGGGATCTGTTTCCACAAGTGTGCTCTTGTGTGTAGGTAAGACTTATATCCCTTATTTCTGAATTCTAATCAGGACCAGGTATTCTCCAAGCTGTGGTTTCACAGCCCTGTTACTGCAAATGTGAGTGTGGGCAGGAGTGGAACTCTCAAATTACATAGACAGTGTGCATTGCCAACCCAGGTGCATCCCTGAGGTCTGTAATCTGTTAAACAGTAAGGGGTGTAGTGCAGGAGTTTTAGATTTAGTCCAAATCCCACTCTAGACTTTCCAAATACCCATGTTGTACCTGACTTTTCATGCTGTTCATATTTATGAACTAAATCTCATAAGAAATTATCTGATGCCCTGAAAAGGCTGTCACTCTGTGGATTACACACATAGAGAAGAATTTGTTAAAATAATTCAGATTTATAATTCTGACCTCCTGGCAAACTCCTCAATTACAACATCCTATTTAATATTGGAATATTACGTATTCCTTGTCACAAAGCTATCTTTTCGGAGGCTACTGAACTGTGTTAAAACATTTGCCACTTTTGAGATGAAACATAACCTCCTGATTTTCTTCCTCTTTGTTAAAAACCCATTTCTTAAGTTCAACATGATTTCTCAAAAGTTGGACTTCAGGGCATAAAGATATGCAGACAATGGTTTAGTTTTCTTCTCCCTGAATCACCTTGTGATGGTATTTGCAGTGAAGCTGATGTCCTTGCAAGGCAAAAATAGGAAAGCAGGCTCTGAGTTGCTACTTTAGATACTTAGATTGACTCTTTTCTGTCCAGAGTAAATAGGAACAAAATTTATTATCCAGGTCCAAGCACTGCAGTCAAGTGCTCTCATTTCTAATTATTCCAAGCAGAGTGAGGCATATTTTTCCCAGAATGACCAGGTGCCTAAGCAACCTTTAGGATTGCCTTAGTTAGAGAAAGAAGTCTAATCATTATCTCCTTCTTTCCTAGCAAAAAAAAATGCATGTGTAATTCTAGATTACACATGTGTTAAAAGTAATCTAATGAGTAATCTAATAGACACACAGGCATCTAATCATCTAATGGCTCTGAAATCTACAGGATGGTGGAGGAAGACATACTGATTTTTAAAGGATCACATATAGGTGTTTTGCCATTTTATTAGAAAAGGCAGGAACAAAACAAGGATTTTGGGTGCCTAGACTAGAACTAGACTAGCCTAGACTTCTAGTTCCACTGGGATCTGCAGTTTTTGATGCTCAGATGCATACAGATCCTGTGTGGAGCTAGTTTGCTGATGTGAAGAGTTTGTGTATTCTTTGTTGACTGCCATTCCTATAAATAAACAAATATATACCACCATCATATGTTCTTCCTTTCCTGCTTTCCACTCCATGTGGAATTTTTATAATTTTTGCATAACAATATGACATAATCAGCAACATTTCCTCTGGCAGCACTATACTTCTGTAAAGCCTGATAGCTAACAAAAACTGTTTTCAAAGGAGAGCTGATCTCATTGCTGATGCTTGTCCATAAAGATGTTTTGGCATGATAAGATTCTGTATAAACTGATGTGTTTGTTATTGAAACAAACCTTAAGTTTTCATATCTATTCAAAAAGGAAAAGAAAAAAGATAGTAACTTCTTTACTGGATGCAAATGGCAAAGCAAAAGAATTTTTGAAATTTTCTAGTTGCTAAAAGACTATTTTAAGTATGGAAAGAAACAAATTAAGCTGATAAGAGTAGGATATTTGGCCTTTATGCAAGTGATTCCTGATGCTTCTCTTCCAAACGTTCCTTTATGAGTCAATAGCTCCAAGTAGCACACGCTGAACACTGCTATAACCTGGTATGCTGCTATCTGGAAATTTCAGATTAGACTCTGTTAAAAAATTGTCAAGGACAACAGACCACAAAATAAAGTGGGGGTGAGGGGTGAGGAGAAGGGGAGGTGGCAGTAGTTGCTTACAGTGAGTTAGAGGCTGCTGTTCTGGTCAGAGAAATATTTGGAGCAAAATAGCTACAATTATATGTAGAGAATATAAATGGAAATTTGAATGAAATATATACAGTTATATGACCTACTAATGACTCCAAAAAAGGGCATAAGATGAATGAGTCACAGAGTTTTAAATATAATTCCCTGCTGCAATAGTTTTATCATCAAACAAGTCTCCACTTGAATTAAAGGAAAGTGAGGGCTATATGATGGGGTCCTACAGCTATGCCTCAGTGACAGCAAAGGCAAAGGCTACACAAGTTGTTTCCATTATAAGCAATATAAGAGAGAAGCATTTGCAAAGGGATGACTCAGATCAGGGAGCTTTCAGTTTGACTCTGATACAGTAGTTCAGATAAATGCGCTCATTATTTTCTATAGCCTGTGACCTTTCCTGATTCATAAATAGTAACATTTATTTTTCTGCACAATATTTATTTTAACACTGTTACTATTGATTTCACTGTATTTCATCATTTTTTCCAATTGTAAAGTTTGGCTTACTTACTAATATAAGATCAGCAGCTTTCTAAAGGCAAAGAAAATAGCAAAGTCGTGCTAGGATTTTAACAGCTGAGAACAGAAATAGCCTTTGACACAATGCTTTTAAACTATTTTTTTTACTACATGACACAATTTGTTTTTAAAGAAATGTGATGTATCTTACAGACACATGTCTGGCAAAGCATGGTCATTAGAGAGGTAAAACAAACATAATGACTTCTGCTTTGCTGGCCACCAAAACAGCACAGACAAGGAAGTGCAGAATTTTACAAGGTCCTTTGGAAATATAAACCCAGAGACTGCATTGCAAATGTTCTTCCTATCATTTGCAGTGCTGTCTCTGAAGGTCATTTCTAATTTCAGTCACAATTTGAATGAAGTGAACAAGTAATTCAGATAGACTGCTAAAAGGTTTGTGAGTTTAAGGGGTGATATATTGCTATACGAAGCTTCTGAGTGCTTATATGCAAAAATATGTCACACAACTTCAAGAGATTTTCTTTGCATATTTGAAAAATTGAAAGGAGACTTCAAAATAATGATCAAAAAGGTAACCTATTTTTTCCCATTTCCCTTCTCTTGCATCACATATGTATATTTCTAAAGAGACAAGAAGAATAAACTTCATTGCTGCTCTGCTGCAACTGTCTGTAGAGACAAACTTAAACAGTTATTTATTTCTCAGAATAACTAAAACAAACAGCAGTTTCTTTCCCTGGAAATTTTGGTATCATTTACTGACAAGAAACTGCAAAAAGCTTCTGGTATTTAAAAGCTATTAGGAGCCCGATCCAGCCAGCCTTTCTCCTGTGTGCAGCTTGAATGAATTGGCTGGCTCTTAGGAGTGAGCACAGGATGAGAGCACAGGGTTTGCCCCTTGGCGTGGGTGACTGCTGGGCAGCCTTGCCCCAGCTCATCCTGTCAGAGCAATAGAGCTCAGAGCTTAAGCTGCTCTTCAATCCCTGCTTTAGCACAAGCTGTTTATAAACTCTCTCCTAGCTTGTTAATGCAACAGTTTACATTGATTATAATGACACCAAAGTGGTAATTAAGGGGGAATATTTTAACTGTACCTGATTTTAACCTGTGTTGCTATTTAGATAATCTGGTGTGTATATAACCTCACCTTGAAAACATATATGTAAAAGTAGAAGGTAAAAGATAAAAAAGTAGTTAAAAGTAGTATGGAAATATAACAATATTATATGTGAGAGGGTGCAGGGCTGGCTGATTTCTTCCTGTCAATACCAAGACAACTGCTACATACAAGAGTTTCTTTGAGTTAGCATTTCAATAAATTCAACCTTGGCAACTGTGCTGACAATCAGCATTAAGGTTATAGACCTTAGGTTATAAAAATCTTTTCTCCCATCTATTGTGAAATTCGGGAAGTGCAGCTCAAAGAAATGGAAGAGCTACAGCAGGCCTGAAGCAAATACTGAAGAGCTTGTGATCTCCCCGTGCTTATTTATGTGATGAGTCCTAACAACAACATTGGAATTTCCTGTAAGTCACATTTGTCTGGGAGTCTTTGGAGATTTGTGGCAGAGAGGGCAATGCATCCTCTTGTCTGTAACCTGTTACAGCCTTTTAGGGGTTTCACGGGTCTGTCCTTGTATCCCTTGTAGTTAAATAGCTTAGGGTCATTTCCACACGCTGAGATAATTGCCACCATGGAAGATGTGTGTGTTATATGTTTAGACATATACTCATGAAAATCTAGTATTTTTAAAGGCATACAGTTTCAAATACCCCACTTTCATAATGTTCATAACTTAGTGTAGAATTAAATAAGATTTATAGCCCATGCTGGAATAGGAGTATTTAATACATACACTATTTCGTGAGGTACCAATTGTAGAATGTTATTGCCATTAACTTCACAATACCAAACTTCATGCAAAGCTTTGGTTGATACCCTCAGTACCAAGTGGCTAAATATTAATGAAACTAGCACAGATTTTCACATCAAAAGCATGCAAATATTCAGAACTAGTTATTTACTTTTTATAGTGAAGACCTAGAAAAAGAGTCTTAAGTATAAAATATTATAGCTCTAATTTTTTGATGGACTTATTATAAGGCGCTTGGTAAGTTTTGTTAAAGAATTATTTGAAGAAATTGACAGTGGTAATCTATATAGCACTGGAGCAAAACTTACGTCATTTTCATACAAAGGTAGATACTTTTGAAATATTTTTTGTGTACTTTGTGTAACAAAGAGAACATATTTCAATATAATATTTCATGCTGAAAATACATTTCACTAAGGGTATAAAATATGAAGATTGATTTTCATTAAAATTTTCAGTCAGTCAGGCCTTGGTATATAGTAAAAATCAATAACTGTTTTAGTCTTTTTTAAATCTTATTTATTTCTATTCTAATAGAGGGTGGGAATAAGAAGCCCCCCTGGTGACAGAACTAGTATCTTTGTATTGAAATAGATATTAAAAAATAATATTATGTACTTAGGGACTTTAAACTGCATATGCCCAGGTGCTTTATTCTGTGCTCATAAAGAGCCCCATGGAAACTGAAGAGGACTGCTCATACACATGAAGTTAAAACACATTTCTGTGCACTAGTAAGTTTAAGGGCTAGCTTAAAAAATTAATTAAGGAGCTGTCATTTTATTGCCTTTATATTTCCAAGGAAAAGAGTATGTGGTATATTAAATAAATCACTGTCAGCCCAACTGTGTAAGAAGTTTTCTATGGGACATATTTTTTCAGTATCTTGAAGTCACTCCTCCAGATTATATTTCAGAGACAATATGAGTGTTTAGACTTAGAAAGTGACACCAGGGATCTAAGCGCTGGAAAGCATTACCTGTCAGTCACTTCTGAGGACAACTTGAAAAGGATTAGTGCAAAAAAAATAAATTAAGCATGAACTCAAATGACTTGGTAAAGCTGAGTCATAGCAAAAATTTCTGTGATGCTGACTGCCTGAGAAACCAGGCCTTTCTGTTTCATAATGGCATAAACTACTTTTTAAAGCAGTCAACAGTGCTGTTTTCTGGTAATGCAAAAAATCTTCCTGTACACAGAATCACAGATTTGTGATTTAGTCCACTTTAAAATGCAGGCAAAGGACCATACACTATATTTTTTATTTATTTTATCATTTGCAGAAATGCAAAATGAGGAAACAGCTTGAAAAATAAATAGCTTAAAAGGAAAAAGACAATTTGATCCATAGATGAATGGGGTTCCAGATGTAATTCTAGGGGTTTTTTGCTGAAAGAAAATGACCTTATAATTAACATAAGATGGTATGATCAACCAAATAAAACTTTCCATTCTGAAACTGCAACATGGGGGTTTTTGAGCCTATGAAAGGGAGGAAAACACTTTTATTACAGTCATACATTTAGCTGAGAATGAGCAAATAGATTATATTTAAAGAATGTTTTTTCTGGTGACTGGGAGTAAGGCTCAGAAACAAATCCCTTAAATCACTATTATTAGCCATCTCAGAGGAGAAAGATATTTTATCTGACTCTGCCCCAGTTTGAAGACCTCTCAGTAATATTTAGAAATTGAAGTAAAACTATATGAAACTCATTTGTCCTAATTTCTAGGGCCTACTAAAGAGATCCATATTACAAGTCTAATCTAAGGAATGATGCTTTAGAGGGCTAGTCCCCTGCTCCCAAACATAAAGCTTTCTTCCCACCAGCACTTGTTCTTTGCCCTAGAGAGGTTGTGATTTTATTTTATATTTCCAATATAAATGAAACTGTATCATCTTAATAGGAGTTGGGAACATTTAAAATTCAAGACGTAGTTGCTACATAATGGCAGAATTGTATTGAGGCACAACCTACAAGCACCACTTTCTTTTCTTGTTGCATTAATTCATTTGGTGACAATCTAGGTGTGGTCTCCTAATTCAATTTACATTCAGTTAAACAGGTGAAGAAAAAGAGGTGTTTGGTTGGTTGGTTGTTTGGTTTGTTTGTGGTGATAACCTTCCAGAAAATACTCTCTTCAGAAAACTGCTGCCTATGTTTTCAGCACCCTGGAAAACTGATGGAAAATACCATAAATGTGTGTCAGTTAGGAAAAAAAAAAAGGAAACCTGTGTGAAATTGTAGCATAGCATTTCCTATGATGACACCACAAACTCATGAAGATTTAATAAAAAAAAATCTAAAATTAAACAAATCCTATGGTGTCTTGAGTGGTTTTGAAAGAGTTTAAGTCGGGAAAATCGCTAATCTTTAACAGCCAAAATACTTTGAATTTCTGCCAACCTTGTATTTCTTTCTAGGTTTGTACCAGTCCATATTTTCCATGCCTTTCTGTTGGCTACTTGCCTTCTTAGTACCTTAACTAAAAGGTAAGGAATAAAGCTATACTTGGCTACCAGGCCATTCTGATGAGTCAATATAAACTGCTTTCTTGGAGGCCAAAAATACCTTTCTTATGATGAAATGATGGAATTTTATTTAAATTAACAACTAGTACTTATAGCAAGTGCCCATGTTAAAAAAAAAAAATGGTCTGGACACTTGAGGCACAGAGGATACAGCAGAGCTCAGGTATTACCTCCAGTGACATCCAGTCAAATGGATCCACTGTCCAAGGTAGCCACAAAGATTACAGGTTTCCATTGGATTCTGAAGCATAAAAGTCAAGAAAGCAGACTTTGTAGAGAAAAAAAAATGTCATTAGATGAACTGACCATGCTGTGCTTGGTCATAGAACCTCTGCAGTGTATACCAGCAACGTCTGTTGCATCTTTCTAAATAGAAGATAGATCACTTCCATTTCTGCCTTCATTGTGGGGATTTTCATAGGTCATTTACAGTGCTTGGTGATGGAAAAGAAGAGCATAAATCTGCTCAGCCCTAGCACTACAAGTAAAGAACAGCACAATCTCAGTTTGGATGCAAAAGGAAATATCTGCTGAATAAAGTCAACACTTGAACTGAAGAGAGGGAGTGAACAACAGTAGAAAGATATCCGTGAGTAATTTTGTGCATGCATATGCTGGTTGTGGAAGAGGAGTGCTGCTTTACAGGTGGGTAACTCATGGATGAGTCAAGAGCAACTCTAGTGACAAACCTGCAGGAAGTGGAATTCCCATAAACCCTTCACACTTAAACTGCCTTCAAAAGAATGTATGTCTGCAACACCAAATACTCTGACATTCACAGCCAATAAAAGTCTTCACAAATCAGAGAGCTGAGATCAGCCAGACCACAAGAGCAAAGCCTGTGAAAGTGGCCTCAAGAGTTACTAAAAAAAAGTCACAAACAAAATTATCACTCTCAGAAAGACCTAGGGAAAAAAAACCCCACAAAACAAAAAACAAAAAACCCCCCAAAAAACCAAACCAAAACAAAAAAGTCCCTCTCAGAGTCCTAGCATTTCTAGCACTTCTGAGACTTCACAAAGTTACGGAAATGCTGCTGCAGGCTTTATTACCTTTTGTTTTTTTTTCTCCTCTAAAGAGAGAAGAGAGAATGACATAAACATAAAGTTAGCTTTTAAGCTGAAAAAAACCCCAAAACCTAATTCACCATTCTATCTTTAAGGCTGTTTTCCCCGTTCTGCCGGAGGAAGATGCTGAAGCGCCGCTGCGCAGGTCGTGTGCCGCCCTCTGGTGCCCGCGGCCCGTCTCCGCTTCCCCGCCGGGAGCGGGCAGGGCGGGGCGCGGGGAAATGCCGCTGAAAGAGGGAAAAATGCCGCTGAAAGAGGGAAAAATGCCGCTGAAAGAGGGAAAAATGCCACGGCTGCAGAAAGTGCCGATCCTGCCCCTGCTGCTCTGCGCGCCTTGGCTGCTCCTCGCGCAGCTGGCGCCTCCGGGGAGACGCATTCCTTCGCTTGCTGGAGGTGTGCCCTTTACCTAAACCCGGACCTGAGTGTCAATCCCACAGCTTCCTCTCTCCTGAGCAAAGCGGGTTTTTATAAAGCTCCAGATTTGCAGCGCTCAACCTCTCTGTAAAAATGCCCCAAACGTGAAGCTTTCAATCAAGCAAGAAGCTGTAAACTGGAAGTCTGGAACTCTAAGCAAGCAGAGCCTTTTCTGCGGCCAACAACGCCTTTGGAAGAGATCCACGCTGCTGTTTGCATTGCAGGGCAGCCGACCAGCCTTAGTCATGGGCCAGGAACCTGTTTATACTAGGTTGCAGCATGGTAATAACAATTTACGACTTCTGGAAATGAAGGGGTTTTGATTTGGGTGGTTTTTTGTTTTTGTTTTAAACTATGTGACATTAGCTGTAAAGAAAACAGTGGAATTACCAGATGTATTAGCCCTGGTAAACTGAGTTGAGAGTTCATTGGTGCTGATGCTCCCGAGGTTTCTGGTGTATTGACACTGAAATCATGTGCAGTAATAGCCAAAATAGGTAAACACAAAATACAAATCCCCTATCTAAGGATCTCATTCCATAACTCCATTTTTCCTCTCTCAAATCCTTTCTGGTGTGTATTGCAGCCTTCCCACTGCACAGTTCTTTTTCAATGTCATTTTGAAAAAAATTACCTTTTTCTTTTCAGAAAGCAGCTTGCCATTTTCCAAGGATGCTCCCAAAAACTCTGCTTTTATCTTACCTCTTACCTTTGCTACGATGCTACAGTTTTATAAGTGTTTGAGCCTTACAATGTGGATCAAATTAGTTTCTCTGCAGCAGGGAAACTGTAAATTAAGATGAGGGCTTGAGACACATGCTGGCTGCTGGAGGTCCTTGGCTGTTTAGCAGCCAGCAGAGCTCACATCTGAGACTGAACAGAGGAGATGAGTTAACATCAGAGAGAGGAGCCAAAAGCCTTGAAAGAAAGAGGAGGAATAAGAGTGTGACCACTCCATCATGTGGCATGTTCCTGTCTGTGTCTGTCACGATGGGAGGAGGTGTATTATTGAGCAAGCCACGCTGTTTCTCATTGCCTGTAATTACAGATACACCCATAACTGCACACACAAGCTTATCACAAAGAGGATTTCACCTCCCTTTGGACATGAGCAATGCTACTTTAGTTTCTGTCACAGGCAGCACTTTTTTGCAGATGGAATTTGGTAGAATTCTCCAGAAAGCTGTGAAATCTTAATTTTAGTTTTCTAGCTACAGTGGTAATGTTGTCTAAATTATTCATTCCTGTAGCTCAGATACCAGTTCTGGGTCATCTTGTGTAAGAGTGACCTTCTCCACTCTCAGGAATCCCACAGTGACAGCAATATTTTTGGAAACATATGGTCATAGCAGGAAGTTATACACACAAAACCCCAGTCTCTATCTCACTACTCTTCGTACACACAGAGTCTAAGGAAAAAGAGCAGCTCACAGTCACACATAGATCACCTGAGTTTGGACAGTGCCACACAGAGCCGTGTGCACCGAGATTGCGGGGTGAGCTGTCATTCCATCTACTTTCCTGGTACGTCTGAAGATTTACTTCCCCTGCAACCCTGAGGGGGTTCAAATCCTGGGTCCAAATGAGGCATATTTAAAAAGTAAACAAACAAACAAACAAAAAATCAGTTCCTGTAAAAGCTGACAGCAGAAACTTTAGGACCTGCAGGTTGTAACTTCTGATGAAGTCTGGACCTGTCCTACATGCCTATAGCCAGTGTCTATGGCTGTCATTTTTCTAGCCAAGAGCTAGATTTTTTGCTTTCCCCAACTGCCAACTGAGTCCTTGGACCTCCCCTTGGCATTTCCTACCGTGATAGCCATTTGACTCCTTGATGAAGCTGTCAGTGTGCATAAGGACTTGCTGGACTGGGGGCTTAGGGTCCAATCCATTTCTTCACTTCTGAGTAAGAGGAAACTTCTTCCTGACATTGCTAAAAGTGATAAGGGACTATATAGGTCTAACTACAGCACACCCCACGTTTTCTTTCACAGCCTTCATAGCTCCCTGACACTGGATAAAGAAGTATCTCTCCTTCACCACTGAACAATAAAATCATCACAATCAAATAAAATTCTTTTTTTATTTTGGTGACATTTAATGAAACTTAGCTGGATCAACAAGCATATCAACAGGCTTGATCAAATATTACTGATATTTTCTAGTTTTATTTTCACATTTCCCTAAGATAATGAATGGGAACATGGTAAATACATGCACAAATTTTCAACTCAGGCGTGTTGCATTTGTTTAATATGGGTTTTAAACATGCTTTAATGAGCAGTTTGAAAGTTGTTATCCTACTGACTTCTAAATTTTAGGCTCAATATCAATTTTACACTCTTCCAGTTTATTCTGAGGTGACAGAAATTACTTTCATTTTTATCAACTAACAGTTTTGAAATTAACATCTATTTGATGCCGATTCTTCCATTTCTTTCCAATATAGGAATAAGATTTCCCCTACATGCATTTGTCTGCATTAAACCTCAATTAGAAAAATGAAAGAACAGATCTTTGAGAATTCAGTTAACATTTGCTAGCACTTCATTAAGTAATGCCAAATGCAGGAAGGAAGCAAACATTCCATTCTTTAATAAAATTAATGAATGTTAGTGCATTATTATATGGAAAAAATAACATAGGAAACATTATCACAGGCAGAAAGTATATTATTCCATTCTGATATCAGAGAAGGAGAGGGAAAGAAAAGTCTAACTTCAGTTTTGACCAGCTCATACAGTTACCACTGTTGTTTTAGAGTAAAATTTGCATTGTACTTGTTTCCAACAGGAACAAAAAATATCTGTGTCTGGATTTACCCTTTGCTTTCCTGAGCTGTAACAACCACTGCCCATGGTAGGGGAGACTTCAGCTCTGCCTGCTCACACTTGTACTTGCAGACCCAGCGAGGTGCTGGGGTGTGGTGGATGGCCTGGCCACACTGTGCTTATTGCACTGCTGCAGTTGAGCTCTGAGCGACCTGCATGGATGCAGCCAGCCCTGGCTGCCCAGAGCTGTGACATTTTTATCCACAGTGTCATCTAGAGAGTCATACTGCAGATAACCTAGTACTGGGAAGTGAGTGCCAGCCTCTGGATAGCTATGAATCCAGAGATAAAACCAAGCAACCTTCCTCTGCTCCCAGTTACTGCTATCAACCAGATAGCAGTAAGACTGGGACCCTTGTTGGACACAACTGTGTTGAAATCCAATATCAAGCATTGCTGTGATGGCTGTGCCTCCATGGTGATCCCTGCCTTCCCACTGGCCTTGGGACTGGTGACTGGGCAGTGAGCTGCCCTGCACATACACAGAACAATACACCCATATATATCTCATTGTCTGTGTACAGCTGTTTGTAAAGCTGAGATGCCAATAGTCACACCATCCAAAACAGAACTAAAGTAACTATTGAAGGGAAGTCACAGGGAGCTCCAATAGCAGAGACTATTAAGTTCAGAAAAGAACAGAAGTGCAAATGTCATGGCCTTTTAGGGACTGTATGCTTGAAGGAAGATGCCATCACAACTTCTTCTTTTCTCTTAGAGCTTTCCTGAGCCTCAGTGCTTTTGTGCTTAGCTGAAAGGAAAATCCTCATGAACATCATACACTGGGTTCCCTCATAAGGCTGTAATGCTCTCTGACTATGTTTCAGGATCAAAAGACAGGAACTTTTATGTCCTCACCCCAATGCATGACCTGATGAGAGCAGGTGCAACTTCATTTTGAGGGATTTAACTTTTCCTAGTTTATTAGAGTGCTAAATATCTTTAATATCTTTCAATTACAGCAATAAACAAGATGTCCAGCACCTTGTGATAACAAATCCCAAAACTACTGCTGTGGAAGTTTGACCTTCAGAATTGATCAGGGTAGGATTTCATTTATAATTGCATTTTTCATGCACAACTTTCAGTAATCTGCTGATATTTGTATTGGTAAAGAAATGTTCACAGTGTGCAGTTGCTCTGCTGGATTCCTGCATGACCTTAAGAGAAACAAAAACTGAAGGCAATTAGTATCTATAAGTATCTGAAGCAGATGGATCCAGGCTCTTTTCAGCAATGCTGAGCAATGAGACAAGAAGCAATGGGCAGAAAATGATGCTCAAGAAGTTCCACCTGAATACGAAGAAGAACTTTACTCTGAGGGTGACTGAGCACTGGAACAGGTTGCCCAGAGAGGTTGTAGAGCCTCCCTCCCTGGAGATATTCACAAACCATGTGGATACAACTCTGTGCCATGTGCTTGAGCATAGAGATTGGACCAGATGACCCACTGTGGTTCCTCCCAACCTGACCCATCCTGAGATTCTCTGAAATACCACCCTGGGAAAGGCTGGTCACTGGAGAAATGCCTCTGCCTGGCTAATCTGTAACCTGTCCACTGGAAATACTCACACTAGGGAAGGTAGAGCATCACTGAGTGCTGGGCTGCTACTTCACACACGTTTGTGGGTATGGCTGATGGTGATTGGAAGCTATGGCTTGGTCTGGACTTGCCCAATCCTGTGTATTAGGGACACATTCTTGTCAGCCTTGGGTGGGTCTCCTGAAGACTTACGCGTGTTGCTAAGCAGTAATCTATGTGAATTTGAAGAGTCTCTTTGGAGGAGAATGATGATTTAGGTGCTGTACAGAGATACTGTAACCCTGTGGCTTTTTCATCTCTAAGATAACTAGAAAATACAAACTGATGGCTCAAGCAGCAGGAAACTGGCATTTAGCCCCGTATCCTGGAAGAAAAAGGGCTTTTCTAAAGGTATAAACCTTTGCAGGGCCAACTAGCAAGGAAGCCTGTAGCTTCTTCCTCCTGTTCTGCACCTGCCTGGGCCCTGGTGCTGGAGGTAACAAGTGGGAAAGGGTGTATAAAGTGCACTCCAGGGCATGACAGATCTTAACCTGCAGCATTTCTCCAGAAGAGGAGAAGGAGGAGGCAGAACACAGCTTCAGCTTTTACCTTTTCTATATGCCTTGATCCACAGGATGAGCTGATGTGAAATAGTAGGGTAGCCTTAAAAGAACAGCTGCTCTTTCTTTTAAAAATATATGCATTTATTTACAAAATTAATCCAGCACTGATTCAGTGACAACCACAACATTACCAATGGTTCCAAAGGCAAAGCCACAGCTTAGACTGGATGTACAGCTAACATAAAAACGTTATTTTTTATTTAAGCAAATGATAATTTCAGTAGCTTCATCTTATGATATGTGGAGAGAAAACCTAGTGGCAAAGCCATTGGGAAAGAAAGGATAAAAGAAAGTTAGTTGTTTTTTGGGTTTTTTGTTTTGTTTTGTTTTGTTTTGTTTTGTTGTTTGTTTGTTTGGTTTTTTTTTTGTTTGTTTTTTTTTTTCTTTTGCAGATTTCTGCAAAAGAATCAAAATAAATCAAAATTGGTTAATGAAGTTTTTCACTGTGAACAGTAGGTCGATTACTATAAGGATTACATTTGTCTTTAATGAATTGAATCTTACTGCAATTGCTCCTGCTCAAGGATATTCTAATAAATGAAGTATTGCCTCCTAATGAGTTTCAAGCATACTAGAAAATTGTGAATAAATAAAAAATCAAAAAATATTTTTTAATTATGCAGGGATTTTCCCCAAAGTGAATCCATCTCAGATTGGAAGGTGGCTTTAAATACATGGTGGTTTAAGAAGAACCATTTCCAAAGGTAGTATTAGAAAATTAATCTTTTACAGATGCAACACTCATGGCACCAATTAATTTATAAAGCTGGAAATCAGCACAACTTTAGTACATAAATAGGTAAAAAGCTACTAAAACACAAGCATCTTAAATGGAAAATCTGATTTGTTTTTTCTTGGTTATAACAGAGTAAAGCCAAAGTTAGACTTTGGGTTACAAAAACTTCCTGAAAAATAATCTTTTCTATCTGCACAATTAAGACTATGAGATGAAACATACCTTAGGCAAAAACCCCTTAGTTATTTTGAAGCATCAAATTACCACTGAAAAAACTGGAGCTGTGCTGGTAAATCCCAGCAGAGCGCCTGAACCATCCAAGTTTCTGTGCAGAAGAGAACTGCAGTTTGACACCTGCCTATTCTATAGATATTTCAAAACCCATGTGACTTCACCTGATAATAAAATAAGCCAAATCCAAATTTTTCAGACATTCTCCTTGCTAACCTGCCAATCTCAGCTATCCTGTTCTTTGCTTCTGATGGGTGAGAATACCCATTGGGTGAGAACACTCATTCTGTGAGAATGGGTAAAGTGCCTCTGAACTCATGTCCATAGGGCATAAATCCAAGCTGGCAAATCCAACCAGACTTCCATCTGAGTGGGAGGAGGCATGGTTAATTTGATTAGAAAGCGGCTAAGGTGCCCATTCCTGCTACCACTGCTAAAATAATAGTAGGTGAGGGCAAAAAATGAAGATGACACATTTGCAAACAATCTGAAAAGAAGCAGTCCTCAAATTTACCTGTTCCACAACCTTCCAATGCCTTTACAACAAGGGATGTGGGTTTTCTTATGACTGTTTTTCCAACAATAGAAAATGACTTGATGTCAACTTCTGTTTTTGAATGGCATGAACTGAATTGGGTGGAGGAGGAAGGAGGCAGCCAAGAGGAAATTTGAGGCTTTTTTGTTTCTCACTGTAAACAGGTATGCATTGACTGTACTGCTTCTAAAGGCGTATGCTGCAACTCAGCATTAATAATAGCTCACAAAAATGTGGCTAAACCTGTATAATACACAAGATGTAGTCATAGCACCTGGTAAGAGAGCATCCATTATACTGCAACCTCAAGATGTCTAAGCAGTAAGTCCTCTGCCCTCTGCAAGTCCACCACATTTATGACCTATTTGCTCCGAAATTCCTCTGTCTCAGAATGAACACGTCTAAAAAGGCAGCAGAAATCAGGATAATGGGATTTTTCCAAGAAAATATTTTAAGTGGAAAATTCAATTTCCGGGAACTAAAATGTAACTGTTAAAGAACAGGGAAATAAGACTTCCTGAGAAGATACTCCATGGGCTCTGGTGCTCCCACATCTTGTAATGCTTGTAATTACTTGTGGGTTTTTCAGTCAGATTCCTGCACAGCCTTGCCACATGAAGTGAAAAAAAAATCCTCAAAGTTTCTGCTGCAGAACAAGGGGCTGGTGACCCTGAGGTTTTATCTTCACTGAACCTTAGCTTTAGACTCTGCAATACAGGGCTGGAAAGCCTAAAATCCCTGTTGATTTAGAGATTTCCAGACTTATCTCACAGCTGGTCTCTCCTCTCATTGGATCTTAAAAGCTATGTGGCCGCAGTGGAAATTGAACTTTCAAACTCAATTTTATTCCTAAGCAAAACATTTTAACTTTTAAAAAAGTTTTTTAAAGTTTTTTTTAACTTTAAAAAAAAAATTAAAAGTTGTTTCCAAAACTTTTTTATTTGTTGGTTTGTTTTTCTGTTTGGTTTTGTTGTTTTGTTTTGTTTTGTTTTGCTTGCTTCTTTGGGGTTTTTTGAGGGGGCCTGGGGGGTTTTTTGGGGTTTTTTTGGGGTTTTTTTGTTCTGCCGCTGTGGAACATTCAGAATATTTTTCCCCCATTTGTCCTTACTCAGAATCTTTGGATTCCCAATAACAAGGAAAAATATAATTTTCACCAGCTTTAATCCAAGTCCAAGAATAGAAAGAAAGAAGGAAAAAAGTCCCAAACCTGTAGTACAATCCTCTACTTGGGAAAGCTATGGAGCTTTCATTCTAACAGTGGAATTGAATCATTGGTTAGAAAGAACAACACTCAGAATGGTTTTGCATTGAAAATACAGATGAACAGAAAAGCCATGGCCTTTGTCATCATAATCAGAAAAAAAAAAGAGTTGATCCCGTTACTAACATAAGATAAAGATTTGTATTTCCCTGTTTTTCTTTTAAGTGTTTTGTTTTTGTTTTTTTTTAATCTTGGCCAGTGAATAAAGAAATTATTCAAAATATTTCAGATTATGTGAAAAGAAGGAAAAAACACACTATTTTTTATTAATTGAAATGTTTTCATTAAACAAACTCAAATTGTGACTTTTTATTCAGATTCACTAAATTTTTATTTTGGAATATTGTGGAGAAAAAAAATTATCTGTGATACACTTCAGTCCGGTGTCCTAAGAAAATAAGGATTATATTATCTTTCTCTCAGTGTGTCTCTGCTTGCCTGTCCTCCTTCTCTCTTCCCACACCCCCAAAAGGTTTTGAACCTAGTTTTGATGAAATGTGTCAGAATGTTCTACAATTCTTACAGTCTCAGAAAAGTAAGCTTGTGAGTGAAGCTGGAAAAGAAACACTATTAATAGGCCAATAGGGGCATAAGAACAAATATAAATCTTATTAAACATGGGAAAATTTGCATCAGAATTTCTCATTATGGCCCCACACTTAACAGTGCTGGGGAATTCAGATTCTCTGTGTGATGGTCTTCTGGCTGAATGCATAAGTTGAAGGAAAAGTTTTAAAGAAACAAGAAACAGCAAAATAGAAACAAGGATAAGGCTCCTAAGAAACACTAGGGAAGACAAATATTCAGGAATTGCCTTCAGATAGGAATTGTCTAAAAGGATGTTTTCTTCCCACATTTGATCACAGGGAAAAAAAAAGAAGAGTCCAAACTATTGTTATTTAATCTAGAAATCTACTGAGGCTGAATGATCTGCGAGAATTATGGAGAAGTTTGAATTGCAAAAAGGCAGGTCCTGAAAGAGAAGAAAAAGCCTCCCCATCACACAGAACATTGCTCCCAGACAGTGATGGAGATCTAGGCTGAAAAGAGCAAACAGGTGCTTTCAAGGAAGAATTCAGAGATAGAAAACTGGACCCATTTCATCCTTTTTTATAATGTGTTATGACTGTGAATAGAAGAATCAGTCATATTTTGAAAAAAACTCTTCACAGGTTATTAGTTAATCACATATATATCTTCCATAGGAGCAGCCTTAAACTTCCAAGTGCAGCTGGGCTTTGATCAAGGCAGGGAAGGTGTAGCAATACTGGGATCCCACTAGGAGTGGGTGCACTTAGGGGCTCATATAGCCCAAGGCAGAGGAAGAATGAAAATCACATTTGAAAAGGGTTGAAAGTAGGGTTTAAAAAAACAGGTTGCACTGCAAGCCTGGGGGAAACATGATGTAAAGCCCAAATCCATTTAAAAAGCAAAAAATCCCAAATTGGAAAAACAATCTTTGAATGATTGACAGAGGAAACAAGACTTTTTTTGGAGCAGCTCCTGGTGAGGTCCCAGCATTTTCTTTTCAAAACCAAACTCTCCACTGTAAGTAGTTCTTATCTAGATTTGTTGCCTGGGTGTAAAAATCAGAGGGATTAGGGGGGCAGTACAGAGCCAGGTGGAAGTGTGATTGCCTGTGAAAGGCAACAAAACCAGCCAGATATTGAGTGCTCTGTAGTAACTGCCCCACGACAATATTCCCTCATAGCAAGCAAAAGCAGGACAAACTGGTCTGCAATTACCAAGAGGGTTAATTCACTCCTTTTAACATAAACATAGATCTAAAATGAGATTATATTACATCAGAAACAAGGCAAAGTTTGAGGATATTTGTTGAAAATTGGCCTAATGACTCTTTTGTCATTGTAATTCATACCTTTCACCTTGCTAATATTCAGCAATTGCAAATTGGCATACTACCAGAAAATGAAAGTAGTATCTTTCACCTGTCCTGTTTGCTTTATCTGCTTCTTCCCCTTCTTTCTTAGGTACTTTTCAGACATGATGGACTTCCTTTTAAAAGCTACTAGTCATTTCCAATTTGTGACCATTGTACAGCCAGCTGCCTGTTTGTTTTATAACAGGAGCCTTTTTTTGGCTAAGCTAATGACATCAAAATACCTTTGTAGTTCTGTGCATTTTACAGTGCCTGACTAATAACACATTACACCAAAAGAAATCAAGATTCCTTAACATGTTCTACGCCCACCCAGGATACATGGCCCCAAGGCATTTTGTTGAAGACAGTGAAGAAACTCATGAAGTCGATTTCTGGAGGTACTAGACATTATCAAAGCTTTTCTAAAGCAGGCACAGAGCCACTGGCCTGACCCTGCCTTTGCAGAGACTCAGAACCCAAGCCATGAGCTCACCTGCCCATGTATGGAACACCATACAAGGGGTCTCCAGCCATGAGCACCTCCACTGTGGGGTGGGGAGAGCACATGGTGGGCAGTAGGTGTGGTGGTGTGAGGATGAAACCCTGGAGAAGTGAAGAAGGATGCCCAGGCTGTTTTGAAGGTTGTATTGCTGTGCTGGGCTGGGCCCCAGCTGCCTGCCTCACCTGGTCCCCTCCCAGCAGACAGCTCAGAGCCCTGTGGAAGCTGTTATCTGCCACCAAGAATTACTTGCAGAATTTCTCCTCCCTTTAGTCCTCCAGCAGATGTCTTGTGGCTCAGATTCAGGAAAATCACTACACCCATCTTGGACACAGTAGACAGATCTTCCAGTGGCACTAGAAGCAAGGAAGGAATTTGCCATGCCCTTATAAAGACAAATTTTCCATGTACCCAGAGTCACATGGACTGCAGGGTTAGGAATTGCCCTGTTTCAATTAACACAGGCAGGCTGTGCTGTCACTGTGTCCTGAGGGTGATGGTAACATCTCCTACACCAATATATATATGTTTATATTCTATAGTTATTTATTAAGTATTCCTTTCCAGAAGAATCATCAGTACTAACCAGACCAGAAAGGAGAGGAGTCCCCTTTGCCAGGAAGCTTCTCCTCTCAAGATTCCAATTTAATGAATCAGATTTCTGTTTAGCTCATTTTTTCTGGCACAAAATACAGCAGATTCATTCCATGCAGACAAGTAACAGCAGAAAAGGATGCAAGCATCTTTCAGGGGGGAGTAAGCTAGCAAATGAAGGGTAGAAGCTAGTACATCAAGTCCAGCTTGATAGCTGCCTTTAACTTCAACCACAGAGAACTTGCCAAGTAGATGCACTCTGCTGTCAGTTTTTAGCTTTCTTTCTCTTCCCTATCACTCTGGTAGGAATCAACACTCATGTTTTGTTAACACGTACTCCCCAGTTTAGGAAAGAACAGTGACTATGTGGGCAGCAGGAAGAATTTGCAAGAGTTTTGTTACAGTACTGACATGCTCTCAATGGATATAGGGGCATACTCGATTCAAAAACATCTCACAGTTCTGTTTTCCTCCCTTGGCTAAGCAAGATTTAATCTGTTAGAAGGTTTGGTGGAAATCTTTAAAAAATATGTGGTATGAAAAAAACAAAATTGTGAGTCTGAGATTAAAATATACAGCCTTGCCTTTCTACTGAGACCCTGAGGTGCATGCTGTTCGCTTACTCATCACAGTAACCAGCCTGGTGTATCTTTCCAGGTTTTCAATATTAGATTATCTGAGGATATAAAATCAAGTTGGGAGAATGAGTCAGCTGACAGACTATTGCCTATTAAAGAAAAAGCACAGGAACGTCATTATATTTGCCTACAAAGAACCACATGTACCTATGAGGTTATGAAGATGATAAGCATGAATTTGTTTACTGCTAATATGTTCTGCTTCATGTCTCAGGTATTTATTTTACATAACTTTTTTGTTAATATCCTAGAGTTGATAAAACACTTCAGAGAAATTAAACTGATGAATACTGTTTCACTGGACTCATTAAAAATTCAAGCAATAATACCACAATAGAAGTAAAAGTTATTGCTAAAAAAACTAAATAGTTCCAGCTTAATGGTGTCAAATACAATTAAGAAAATGGCATATTAACTCCAATGTTAATAGGAGTACAGTTTTTATTGCTAAAATTCTTTTTTTCTACTATGGACACAACACCTAATTCTCTCCTTTTGTAGAGCTGAAAAATAATATTTCACTTTACACATATATGTTATATATTACCAGCTAGAACTGGGATAGATGATTGCTGTCTGGCAGTTGCTGCTGCTATGCCTTCACAGAGCAGAAATAAAAACCCCAAACAGCAGAAAGGAAATGACAGTGATATTCAATTAATTGTCCTTCTGGAAGCTGGAAACAGTTGTCCACTCTGCCACTGGGAGCCTGTACATTCTCCCACTCTTTTTCCTGACATGCCTGTGCTATAGCAACCTGACATCTCCCCACAAGTTTTTTCTCAGGTCTGGTCTGACCACAGGAACAGATATAGTGGCCTCACTTTGCTCTTTGCCAGGAACACTCTTCTGCATGCTCTCCTGTGGGGCAGGTGAGCCCAAGCTCCAGAAGGTCATTCAAGAAGACACGTCAAGAGAAACCTGCTCATCTTTCTCCTGATGTGGCCAGAGCACTTTAGCAGCAAATACAATAATACCAGTGGGCTCTTCAGGAAAAGTTGGAGGGAATCACAGCAGCAAGGTGGTCTGAGTAAAACTGCAGGAGTGATGGAAAGTGTTACCTGAGGTTCACCTGGTAACAGACCTGTTTCCACATACATCTGGATTGAGCTGTCACAGCCTTCATCTGAGTTCACAGGCAGTGGGAAGGCCTGGCCCTTCCCCACCAGGAGCATTTTGGAAGTAAAAAGCATCTCTGGAAGACTGACTCTGACTGGAAACCAAGTGCTCATTAAAGCCAGCGATTCCCTCTCACAGGGCATAGTCCTTCAGGAACAGGCTGCTCCAGTGTGGGTCCCCCACAGGTCAAAAGTCCTGACAGCAACCCTACTCCCATGCAGACTCCTCTCTCCACAGGGCCACAGGTCCTGTCCAGAGCCTGCTCCAGCCTGGGCTTCCCATGGGGTCCTTCAGGTGCTCTGGTGTGGGCTCCTCCATGCACTTCAGGCAGATCTCTGTTCCACTGTGCTCCTCCATGAGCTGCAGAAGCACAGCTGCTTCATGAGGTGCAGGGCAACCCCTGCTCCAGTGCCTGGAGCACTTCTGCTCCTCCATATCCACTGGCCTTGGATCTGCAAGGCTGTTCATCTCACATATTCTCTCTCTCTCTATGGCTGCAGGTGCTTTTGTGCAGTAAGTTTTCCCCCTTCTTAAATATGTTATCCCAGAAGTCCTGCCACTGCTGCTGATGGGCTCAGCCTTGGCTAGCAGCAAGCCCATCTCAGGGCCAGCTGGAACTGGCTCCATCAAACATGGGGAAATTTTCCATCAACTTCTCACAGAATCCATGCCTGTAGCCCCTTCTCCAGCTACTAAAACTGCATTATGCAAACCAAATACAGCATTCCATCCTTCTGGCCTCCCTGGGGAGAGGCTGGTCATCAGTCCTCATCCATGGTCTTCTCCTCCCATGGCCAGGAGCAGAGTCCTCTCTCATCAATGACAGGAAGCTGATATTGCACAGGAAGAAAAAACTAATGTGGAAACAGCAAGGAAAACCAGCTAACTATGATACTGAGATGTGGGAGGAAGACAACTTGCCTGAGCCCTCCGCAACATACAAACAAATGCCACAGGCCAAATCCAAAATGGCAGAGCAGAACCATAGTTTCCATAGTTTTTTCTGTCACAGAAGCCATGACTACTAGCTTTTAAAAAAGACAATTCTCAATAGCTTCCTGTCATCTCAGATAGTTACAAAACAAGAGAGATGCAGGTGCTGCCAGCCTGTCCTGTGTCCTGACCTGTCACATGGTGTGCCTGGGGAATGCCACAGTTCCAGAGAAGCAACAGTCCCTCACTGCTCCTGAGGGTGATCTCCACTGATAGAAAAAAACCTTCCTACAGCAACATGATTTTTTCTTCCCCCGGATAATTTCTCTCCAGCGAAGCCTAGAAAAATTGCCCAATAATGCTTTCTCTGAGTACGAACTGCTTGTAGGATAGTTGGTTAGCTCCTTCCTGCAGCACTGTGATGGGAGGAAAAAGCATGCTTCCTTTAATTTAATAAGTAAAATGAAATTGAATGAAAATGAAAACTATTCTTCATGAAATTTAGCCCTTTCTTTTTCTCAATTAATAAAAATGCAAGTAAGAATAGTGTCCCAAATAGTTCGGATAAACTTCAAAACTTCTACTAGAAGAAAAAGAGTTACTGGAAAACATTTCTGAGGCCAGAGAGAATTCTGTGTTTATTAAAAGGCAAAGTTCAAAAGATTAATCACACAGGGTTTTTGATATTTTATCATGCAAAAGAATAATCCTGATAAGAAGAATGTTTTGGCAAGAGCACCCTCACTGTTGAACATATGATGGTTACTCTGGAAGAGAGAACAAGATCTAACTTGTAGTAATGGCACTGCAAATGCAGAAGAAAAGCAGGTTTTACTGAACACTGGTTCTAGACACTTATGTCGGTTTTTGTCCTGTTTCTTGGACTACATCTCACACAGCACCAGTGGGAGGAATGAAAATAGAAAAGCCATCTCCTTCATGCCACTTATTTTTCCTCTTTCTCATTCCTGCTGGTTTTATCATTGGGAAAGGATTCTCTTGGGGCTCGTAAGACCATTTGTCAATGAGTCACAGAAAACAACAGGCAGTTCAGTGAAAAGCCACACTGGGGGAAAAGAAATCCAAACCACAAGCCATCAAGGTGAGTTAATATTTCCGCCCCTGGTTTTGCAAGAGATTAACTATTAATAAAGATTTAACTAATCTCTGCTTTGCCTGTACAGCTGAAATATTAATAATGGCCATACATCTTGTAGATCTGTTGTATTTCCTCCATGGCAAGTCTGCAACAGTGAATATAGCTCCAGACTGTTTCTATATTAATGAAACTCCCATCATTGCACTTTTCTGACCTTTTCCCCCCATTATCATTAAAAAGAAAAAGGAAAAAGTGTTTTCTTCCACTCAGACTCTACTGTCACTCTCCATTCCCACCATATGTTATTTTTCTTCTCATTATCTCAGCCACAACAATAAAAGTACAGAATGAAGCACAGACAAAAAGCCTGGAACTATTTTAGAATGCCCAATGTCAAAAAAATTACCTAACTAGCCAGCTTCCCTTTGCAATCAGATTTGATATGATACCATGGCTGGAAACATGTAAGGTATTTTTTAGTTCTGACTTTACTTCTGCCCCTCTCTTGTTACATATTTTTTGTCATCTCTGGAAGTTTATTTTCTTTACTTTGATTTCACAAATGTTCTTATGTTTTAGGTTGCATGAATGTCTGAGGTTTCTATAACAGATTAAACCTTGGTCTTCAGGGCAACCCACAACTTCTAGTTCTATACTAAAAGCCTTTTAACCACAACCCATAAAACATGCACCAATATGGAAAATTTTTATTGATAGCCTTTTTTTCATCTCCTGGTTAGGAGGTACCTCAAACTTCAGGACAACTTTATTTCTAGCCTAATAGATGCTTCTAGTGCTATTAGCTGTACCCCAGCTTCATCCCTATGTCTCCTCAGGGTGGGAGGAAGGGCAGGGAAGGTGGGCATCCATTGCCTTCCTAACAATGCCAAAGGAGGTGCAGGGACTTCAGTCACAGGTGTTTTGGAAATGGGCCAGCTACTCTGAGTGAAAGCCAAGTGAAATGCAGATGGCACTCTCGGTATATTGAGCTGTTGTGATCTCATAATATGACACCAAATAAAAGAAAAACAAAACTAACTACATCAGATTTGACCTTTTCCAGTTCTGGACAAAACATTGTCAAAGACACTTTTGGCTTTCATCTCCCTTCAATTAATATGTACCTCCCTAGCAAATATTTTATGAATCCCATTGGTTTCTGTGCAGCAAAAACAAATGTTAAAAGGAATCAATCTAAAGGAAATGGTTTTGCTTTTGGAGAGTTGTGCCCTTTCATTATGATTTTTTCTTCCTTTCCTTTTTAAAATTTTTTTTGATCTCTACTTTATTCTTTTGTCACGAAATTACAAAATTGGTTCCCAACTTGGAACACAATTGTTTATGACAATAAATCAGTTGACTTCACTGTTTCAGTGCCATCCAAAATGACTTTGTAATCTGGAAAAAAAAAAAATTGTTCTGAGGAGAAAGGGAGCAATGGACATTTCCCAGGCTTTTTTGACCTTCTGAGCAAGAATTGGAACTTGCCTAGTGGTTTAGATGCTAATCTATCTACCCAGTGTGTGGGTGTGCTCTGAGTCACAGCCAACATGTGCAGTCACTTCTAAAACAGGGCTTCCTAAATATTTTTGTAAGGGTGGCTTTTGTTTAACTTTCATTTGGCAGGGTCCCACATTGGGAACAGTCAAAAACTCAGGAAGGACCATATGTTGTGTGTAGAGCTGCAAACAACTTTGAAAGTTTTCAAATCCTTTTTTCTCAAGCGAAGAAAAGGCTCACCCTTCTCCCTAACATGATTCAAGATATTGCTTTTCTCCCACCCACTTCTGTGGCCAGAAAACCACATCTGTCAGACTTCAAGTGTGCAACAACTGTCTGTCCACAGTGAAGATAAATGTCTTTCTGTCTGGGTTGATTTTGTTGTTAGGGTTTTTTTGTTTGTTTTGTTGTTTGGGTTTTTGGGTTTTTTTAGTATTTTGTTTCATTTTGTTGGTTTTTGGGTTTTGTTTTCTTGGGGGTTTTTTGTGTGTTTGTTGTATTTATTTTTTTAACCCACGTCCGGCTACTAAAACTCAAGGGGCATTCTGCTGAGGATGTTCCAGGCAACTGTAACCATGTAGGTCTGAGCAAACAGGATACAGTGGCCATACAGTGGGCAGTGGGTACTGCAGAGATTTCTGCAGGGAGAAGTATTTTTTTTTATATTTTTCTCCCTGTTACATAATAGGGAATGGAGATAATGAACATGTTTCAGTCAAAGCATCAGAGGTGTTACAAATTGCTTTCTCTCTAGGAGGCCCTGTTATTAACCCAGTTATTCCTGGTAATAATACCTGCTGCTCTGCAAATAAGCCTGAAAAATGCACTGGGGCCAGATTCAATAAAGGGCTTTGGTGACTCAGCGTTAAGTTGGTGTAATACCCCGTATTTAAGATCTCAGGCCTTTGAGCAGAGTTTGAATCCTGAGCAATAGATCTATAAAGTGCACAAAGAGTGTTAGGAGCTAGCAATAACAACCCCAAGCAGCTTAGCATGTACCTGCACAGACCTAGCCAATAAAGCTGGCTGGGTGGGGAGAGAAACCTTAAAACCTACCTGTCAGACCTGCAAGGAGATACTTGCATTTGGTTGGGATCTGCAAATTGGATCCCTTCCAAATTATAACTTTTTGGGCTTCTTTGCCCCCTTTACTTTTTTTCTTTTTTTCTCCTTCCCTTCAGAGAATGGTGCAGGCCTTAAGCTTTTTAATGCTCCCTCCTTGCCACAGCTGCCACACACCCATAGGAGACCCTGCTGCTAAAGCAGTGACCTGGGAATTGGATGTCTTAATTCTGGCTCCTTGCTTTGTCTGCACAGTGTGCGTGGGAAGGGGGCTGCTCTTTCTGCCCACCCTCCTCCCCACCAAGCTTATGCCTTTAGCAGCTCTAAAGTAGGTCAGTCTTAGTGTGCTGGAGGGATGTGCTCCTCGTCCTCCATCTGCAACTGTGCAGGAAACATTTCAAGAAACACTAGTCCATAAAGAGAAAGATCATATTGGGCAACTGAGTCAGGTTTCCTCATGCTCAGGACACTCACCTGGCATGAGGGCATCCAGGTTTCTGGCCCTTCTTTCTGCTTGGTTTTCTGTGTTTTAACAACTGGTGGTTGAATGTGAATGACAAGAAAAAGAAGTCCCAGCACGGAAACTAAAACTCAGGCCTGTCCTGCTCTGCTTGGAATGAGTAACCAGCACCAGGCTGGTGGCATGGTTGAAGTGGGACTGTCTGTTGCCAGAGTAGCCTCTCTGCTGCAGGCATGGCTTTGTCTCAAGACATTGAAAAGATTTGAACAGTTTCTGTTCAAATAGGAAATCAAATTCTCCAAGTCCTCTGAAATAAATACTCAGTATACTATGAAGTGCTCAGGCAGAGAACAGGAATTTTGAATTTTGGCAGCAAAAAACAAGAGTCATTGTACATAATAAGGTGAGAAATATATCCCTGAAAGCTGAGTATGGTCAGAGTACATTTGTGGGACCAATTGTCCCTACAATAGGTTTGGTTAGGGGTATGTGCAAAGTGACACTTGAATTACTCACTCAACTCCACTAAGACTGGGACATCTCAGGATATAAACAGACATACTCCTTCAAGATCTTGGTAAATTGAAAAGCAAATAAGTTTTTGAACTTCTTCAGCATTTCTTGGATTTTAGTCTTAAATATCTCAGCTGGGTCAAGTCCCAGGTCAGAAAATCTGGTATGGGTTTGACACCTTGCTCCTTTTAAATGAGCAGCAAGGGATAGAGTCTCCTGCAGACTGCAGTGCTCCAAATTCCATCATTGTGGAAGGAAACACCATGCAAAATTTTGTTCTCAGTTACAACTTTGACAGCATAACTGGTCCAAAAAGATGATAGCAGGATTGGTTTGTGGGGTTTTGTTTTGGTTGTTTATTTTTCATAGGCAAGGTTATGCTATGGTATGGTGATAAATGCAAGTGGACACCTCACTACCAACAGCTTCATGTGGCCGGTGCAGCAGAGCTTCTACCCCTTGGGAATCCAGTACAGCAGAAACTCACAAATGTGACTGAAGAAAAAAAACCTCAAGAGAGTCAGAAATCTTCCTGAGCCCAGGCCTCCAGTGGGCCACAGATATGTGTATAATGCGACGTGAGATGCGCCATGTATGCTGAGCTATACTGCAGATACATTCTGGGTGCATTTTAAACTTCCTTCTGCAGTTTTCTCCCTGAACTCTGTTTCCCTTTCTTGCAGAGTTAGCCTTGGCCAGCTGCCCACTGTCCCTCAGAGCCCATCTTCCTGCACGGGGAGCTGCACACCTCCAGCAGTTGGTAGCATTCCCACCCACATTACCACAGCAACACAACATTAAATACAAGGATGCTGTGTGGGCAAAGCCCCTGCATCCTCGGGCTCCTGAGCTGCCTTTATGCAGCTGCCAGGCCCCTGGAGGAGCCTGCAGAGTTTGGGCAATTGCTCCATCTCCTTTTCCAGCTAAGCCTGGCATGTTTCTGGGACAACTAAGATAATCTGTGCAGAATGAGCAGTCAGCAGTGGTAATACCAACTTTATGCAGAGAAGATTTTTAGTGGCCATTCTACTCAGGAAGAACATAAGCTGTTTCCCCAAATATACTTCTCTGTAACCATTGACAGACACATTTGTCCATCTTATATATCTGCCTGGGCTCCACCCTTGCATTGCATAAGCCTTTCTTCCAAAGAAAATTCAACACACAGGAATTCACATGGAAGTATCTTTCAATGTGGCTCTGAGTGGAGAAGCACGTGAATAGCATGTGTATTGCTTTTGGCTTGTTTTCAGTTTATTTTTTCTTCCTTTGGACATATCTGATCTTCAGAAATTAAAGAGTGATACCGACTTCATTTCCTATTAGCTGACTACAGCTATAGATTGGACTGACATTCACTGATGTGTTAATTTGGCAAGATATCAAAAAATCAGCTAAAAAAGCTGACAGGCAGCACAGTTCCCTGGAAAACAGATTTCCTTAAATAAATCTTTTGTTTTGACAGCATGACAGCTCTGTTCAAGAACTGTATCTGTATTAGAACAGTATATTTTGATTTCTCCAAGACATGCAATTTAACTGTGCGTGACTTTTTAATTCAAAATGTGCATTTACTGGAACTTACAAAGAGTGTGTTAGATAGATTAGAAATTGATTCCCTGTTAAGTTTTAAAAGATAGGTGCTCACCAGGAGATAACTAGGGCTGTTTTCCTTGTGATCCACCTGAGACCAACCCTTAGTCTGACATGATTTAATATGTTAATTCACAATCCAAGCAAAACAAAAGAAGACTTTCCAGGCAAATTTGAGAAGTGATTAAAACAAAGTGATATTGCTAGCAGGGAATAACTCTGCTTTGAGGATGATCATTAATTTAAAAGTCTAAGTCTAAAAGAATGCCTTCTGACATGATCAAACAAAACATTTAGATTTGAAAATTAAAAAAAAAGAAAATAAACAAATGAGACTGAGAATGAGCAAGTGTCTGGGAAAACTGTTTCAGATAAAGGCTTTTTAAATAATCCTCCTAGGCAACCACCACATTTTTGTCTTCTCAAGACAGAGAGAACAGATATTTCCCACATCTTCTCATCAGCACACACATGCTGCTCTTAGACAGCAAGAATAAAATATATTATTTTTTCAATATTTTTTCAAATCTGAAATCTAAGTAAGCCATCCTGAAAGTGTGTTTGACATTTCATAGCTGAGAAACAGTGGTCAAAAACAAGCATATGAACAAAAAAACCCTACCCTCACTACAAATAACATTTTTGGTTGAAATATCTTTGTTTGGTTCTAACAGAAAGTTGATTTGCTTTTAGAATAATTGAAAAAAAAGTAATCATATACTGTGTGATAGAAAATTAAACTACAAGCACAAAAGTGTTGGGGTTTTATTTGAGGGTTTTTTGTTTGTTGGTGAGTTATTGTTTGTTTTGGTTTGGTTTTTTTGCTTGGCTTTTTGTTTGGTTGTTTTTTTGAGTTTTTAAATAAAGGCTTAGACCAGTGTATTTTTGTCATATGATCTTCTAAAGTCAATAATTAAATCAATCTATATTTGGGCCTTGGGAATCCACAAATATTACCTAAAGAAGCAGCCTAACATAAGATATTCAAAATACACAAAAAATATGAAACCATTATTAAAATAAATAATAATGCAGAGGGATAAGTGTAAAAAGATAGCTTATGTTATTTTCCTTAGAAATTTACATTTGCAAGCAGCTATTTAGGAATACTATGTGACTATGTTTAGGAATACTATGTGACATAGTTTAGAAGTCTTTATCCTTTTCTAGGAGCAACAACATATTTGATTCACTTTTTTCTTTCTAAGAGGAGTAACATGCATTGTAATGGCTAATTTACTATTTTTTTCCTTTGAAAGCCACCTCTGCCAAGGGAGCTTCTAACAGCTTCAACAAAGTTTGCTCCAAATACCCAGTGAGATAAGGCCACAGAAAATCCCAGCTCACATTTCCTTCACGGGAAGGGAAAGTACCCATCCCTGGGCTGAATAACATGACACTACAGCACTAGACCCTCAGGGTTCTATGCAAAATGTGCCAAGTGACTAACTACAGGCTAATTTTTCAATGTTCTGACCATTCTGGTGTGTCAAAAAACCCCAAACATCTAAGGTTTTCCTTGCAAGACTTTTAGGGAGACAAAGCAGAAGGCACATGGAAATGCATTGCAGATAGATGGACCTTTGGTTCAGGTATAAAGTTTTGAGTTTCTTGCTGACTTCACATCACAACAGGAAGAAAACCAACAGCACCCAACAAGTAGGTCCAGACTTCCAAAGATATACCATGCTTAGCAGAGAGAATTTTTTAAAAGACTCAGGTTTTTATTTATAAGCTTAAATCTCTAGCAGGTTGACCTTTTGGATCAATCCAAGACATCACTTAGTTTTGAGCTGAAAAGCATCACCCACTGAGGCATAATTTGACCCTTTACAGCTAGAATGGACCCATTCAGTGCTCTGTTTGTCTTTTTAACATGTCAGATACACACCCTACCTGTTTTGGGCAAGAGCTTAATACTGTAAATGCAGCAAGGCTGGTCCTCCAATTGTCCTTTCCTAAGCCCATGGGGTAACTCAGTTGACTTCAGGGGGGTCACTGCTGATTCATGTCACCAGAAGTTGTAATTAGTGGACCCAGCTCATCCATCCTGAGGTATTACATGGCTTCCTTCCTCCTATGGATTTAGTTCCTTTGGGCTTCATTTGATTTCTCTATGCAATTTTTTCAGCTCCTACAATGCTGCATGTCACATTTCTGTGAATTTGACAGCCAAACTCAGACTGAGAAATCTCTCACACACATGCAAACACAATGACACAGAGTAAGAAGTTAAATTTCATACACAAAACTGAGCAATTAGAGAGGTTCAGTGATCTTTTATGTCTTCCATAAAAGACAATTGGATGATTTTAACACACTATGACTCCCATTCTCTATTTAATGTTAAAATGAACAACACAAATAAAAAAAAAAAATCTATAATATCCATGAAATATCTAAAATATCCATGAAACAAAACTAATCATTTATATTGCTGGGGTTACAGCAAAGCTAAAAATAAAGTATTGTCAGCCTGCTTTTTAAAAAAACCTTTAACAGGACACTTGGCAACAGAAAGGAAAGTGTGGTTTGGTTGGGGTTTTTTAATAGCACAGATATTTTAACTCCAGGTTTCATTTAAACTCTGTTACAGTCAGTTGGTTATGAGCTTCTAAGTCAGCTCAACAGGACACTGTGGTAAGGATGATTTTTATCTCTCTCTTGCTTTTTGCATATACAAAGTAGGGAATAGAAAACAAGCCAAAAATGAAAATGCCTCTCCACAGGTAAACTACATTTTGCTCCAAAAGATGAACACAAAGCCCTGTGCAAAGTGATATTTTTGCAAAGAGAATAAATACAATCCTTCAATCTGGAGTAAATTTAAAATAACTTTCTCATGAAGTAAGTTAGGCCATTCAAAAAGAAATACTTATTTAGTTGAAAGGAAGCAGAGTTTTTGTTTTTTTGGACTGAATTTTGTTCTGGCAGTGCACTGAAGTGGCTTCAGGACATACCAGTTCCATTTCTACATTTGCTTAATATTTTGTTCAGACATGTCTAGTCCACACTTAGTTACCCGACTTTATTGTAGTCAGCTACATTTCTACCTTTCTGTCATACTCATCTTTAGCATGCTGGAAATCTGACTTGGTTTTTTCACTAGTATTTTAAAATATTCCCAAGCATTTTGAGAGTCAATACATACAGATTTTATTTGGTTTGTTGTCTGTATTATATTTTCTGATAATAAAAATAAAAGTTCTTGTTCACAGAGAGGTTCTGTGAAAGCGTGCTTTCATGAAGAAGGGATGGATTTGGGTATATTCCCACTGTACCCTAATTTCAGCTGATATTTGGATAAAATATCAGAAAGCCTGCCTGTCTTTTGGAAAAAGAGACATTGCATTGCTAGAAAAGCCTAAACCGTTGGTTTTAATCACGTCTTTCTTGAAAATGCTTTCTTTGCACTCCAGTCTGCTCCTTAAGTAACTAAATCAAAGCTTGCTGTTCATGTTCTCTACCATACAAGCAGCTCCACACCACAGTACTTTGCAAATACAAGCAGAAAGTCGAAGATTAAAGCAAGTTTCTTCAAGAAGCTTTTATATCAGAGTTGTGCATACAAACATCCTTTCTTTGGCTTGCAAGCACGCTAATCATATTTCAATTGCATACCTACAATATAAAGTAAATAGCTTCCTTATTTCCTTCTTTCAGCATTTCCCCTCTACTCCCTCAGTCTTTTCAATTATAGAACCTAGATCATTCCTTTCATTTCCTTCCTCTGATGTCCTGTTTTCATTCCTTATACAAAATCATATTTGGTCACTTACACTTTTCTTGAGGATAAGCACACGATAGCAGCATCTCTTGCTCCACCATGGTGCTGTCTGTTGCAGAGGTCAGTGGTCCCTTGAATAGCGCTTTAAGAAAATATTTTGGAAAGCTGAGCTCACTCATGTAGGCTTCTGATCTTCTCCAGTACTTTTGGCTTCTCTGTGTGCTGTCACATGTTATCCTCCCTCCTGAGAAACCTGTGAAACGGGTCTGGCAACACACAACTTATGTGTCAGAAGAGTTTTAATTGATTCATTGCAACAGGTACCCACCCTCATTAAAAAAAAAGCTGTTGAAAGGAGTAGTCTCTTAGCGCCTCGTTTGAAATTACAGAACCTGCCCAATGTCACAGCTGGTGCACTTTAAAGGGAAACTACTTGCTGGGTTTGCGAATACACAGGAAATCATTTCAAATCAATCTTAACATGCCAAATGAACCACAAATAGCGGTAGAGTTTGGATGCTTCTGTGCTGTGGGAATGCAGGAATCTTTCTGCTGTGCAATGAGGTGGTGAGGGCTGCCATATATCTCTCCAGGGCACGATGTCCTGTGGGACAAAGGAGCTCCACATTGCTCTACAGAGTCTTCCGTCTCCGTGATCAGTCGCTCGGATTGCTGCTGAAGGGGAAAAATTGTGTAGGCCTGATTTCTGAGGAATGCATCTTCAGGAACATGAGGTTATTAGTGCCTCAGTGCTTGCCGGGAGAATTCCTCCATGCAGCAGCCATGGAAGTGCTCTGCCTTTCAGTAACCTGTGTCTACCCACCCAAGGTTCAGTGAGGAGCCTCCAGCGCTATTCTACAAGCCCCTCTCAGATAATTTACCATTTAGCCGTTACCCCTGTGACCAAGAAGAACTACAGGTGGACCCTGATTCTGCTCCCATATCAGCTTCACATCAGGGTACATCTTGTAATACTCCCATAGCAGTTCCCTACTGCTTTTACAAGCTGGTGATACCATCTCCAAGTGAGGCTGTGCTTAGCAAGGAAGCAAAAATCAGGAGACATGGGATTTATGCCTGACTCTGCCTCTAATTTGTCCTGTCACCTTGGGCAAATTGCTTTACCTCTTGGTGTTTCTGTTTCCCCATCTCTACCACATGCATAATTACAGTTCACTTTCTTTGGGAAATGCTTTGAAATCGCTTTACAAAATGCATCATGAAAGAGGCAGCTATCATTATAGGACACTTGTAAAATATTGGGATGTGGCAGGCAATAAACACCGAGCATATGAGATTTTAGTCATATAAAGTGCTTTGTTTAAGAAGAACTTGACCTTATTGTAATAATGATTTTTAAAAAGAGATACTCCTACAGAATTTGGCAAAAGCTCAGAGTCTATTTTCACAGTGAAATGATGAGAGAAAAATCTAAATCAATTCTCACTTCTAGGATCACTATGCCCTCCTAGAAATAACAATTTCACCAGAGGCTCCTCAGTGAAAAATGATATAATATGGCAATTTCCTGCTTTTCTTTTACCTAGGGTAATAAAATATCTAATTTTACAGCCTGTGACTACTTATATTATATTCAATAGGTATAAATCCTCACCCTCATTTTCTTTCTCTCTCTTTGAAAACTGAAACTCAACAGCACTTACAAAGATGGGCTTTGTTTTACTTTATTCATGTGCAGGTAAGATCGAACAGATTGATGCAAAATTGTGTTTTCCCGAGGTTAAATTCACTCATATGAGAGCCTTATACTTCTTTTAATACTTCAGTGAACAAAATGAAAAGGGTGCCCAGAGAAGTTGTGGCTGCTCCATCACTGGAAGTGTGCAAGGTCAGATTGGTCAGTACTATAAGGAACCTGGTCTAGTGAAAAATTTGCCTGCCCACAGCAGAGGGCTTGTGTTAGATAATCTTTAAAGGTTTCTTCCAACCCAAACCATTTTGTGGTTCTGTGCATGTATTCACCCACTTCTGCAGTGCTGCTCATCAAGGAGCACTGTAAAGGGCATACACAGAACTTATTTTCCCCTGGAGATTAGAGCAAATAATTTTTCACCTGCTCTGCTTAGGAAGACAGTGGTAGCTGGGCTGTGAAAAGAGAAAGAGGATCTGCTTGGCTTTCCTGCCTGAGCTTCTGTTGCTATAACCCATGGATTTTCACCATCAGGCTGAAGATATCTCAAATGATGGCAACATTCTTGAGATGATACACTGAGGAATCATAGAAGCTTGAAAAGTAAAACAAATTTGCAAAAGCTTTCAGGACTTATATTGTTTGTGTGGTCTGTGAAGAAGCAAAGTTACTGCTTTTTCCCTCTGCATCCTCTTTCTGTAGGACAGTTCTCACTAGATATTTATTTATCCACTCTCCTGTTTATACTAAAACCCTTAACATGGGTGATAGCCCAGAGATTAGGCTGGGCAATGCTGAACTGAAGATAAATGGATGTGGAGAAATAGCTTTTTGTGAAATGCCCTTTGATTGCACTTAAAACTGACACATTCTGAAAGCTTACCTGAGTCTTGAAACATAATACTCTACATGACTTAACATGGCCAGCCAGCATTATTATAGACCAAGATAATAATGCATATAATAAATGCATAACCTACTTGCTTCTTACTCCATAATCCACTAACTTCAGAGTCATGTTCTAGGATGTCCTAAGGTTACTGCACTGACAATTTATAGTAGGAGGTAAATAACTTGGAGCTGCGAGATCAGAAACTCCTGGAAGAGCATTTGCAGAAGAATGTGTATTCATTTGCATAATCTAAATACATATAGTTGCAGTAGGTGACTTCTCAATAATCACATTCTCAAATGAAGCATATTACCAAACTCATATTGGGCATCAGATAAGCATAGTTTGAATGTCAGTGGAAAGAACTGTTACAAAAAAAGGAAAAGCTTTCTGTAGAGAGATAGTATAAAAATTGCACAGGCAATACTTTAATTTTTTTTTCTCTCTGTGTAATTCTTCCTGTGGATGAAACACGCAAGAAATTAAAACAGTTCCTCAGTCTGAAAATAAAAGGTACAGTCTGGGTTGTTTCCAACTTTTTACAGCACAGAAGTGAAAACTATTAATTTAAGCTGTGCTATTTTTTTGAGGTAACACTTGGATGAGTGAATGCATTTGATTAAACATCAAATCCTAAAAATCTGAAAACCTTCTAAGAAGTCAAGTGAACCGATACTGTCAAGTTTAGCCAGAACACCAGGAAGAGTCAAATTTACATAAAATATAATTCTGTTGCAATAATGAAATTAAGAGTATTAAGTGGTATCAGCCATGTATGTCTTTGGACAGACTCCAAACATTTAAACTGATGCATACATTTCTATGTCAGTTACTGCAAAGTGTTCAAATGACAAACATCCCATAATTGCAGTCCTCAATCTTCCAAGAGGCTTGTATCTATAATTATAACCATTGCCTGAAGAAAAAACCAAAACAAACCGGGCAATTGAAGCTTGTCTCCACTTCTGTCACTGAAGTGACAAAATAACCAAGTTGTGCTCTCATCTGCTCCCTTATAATGCTACATTTTCCCTCACCTCAATATCTTGCTGCAACCTACAATCATGAGTCATTAACTTTCTGTGGAACTGATCAAAGGCTGTTCAGTTCAAGGCTGATTTGAGAATATGCCAAAAATCTGAGGGTGGGCCCCAACTGACATTCAATGGGTCAGGCTTAAGCAACTGTTTCTTTAAACAGATTTTCCACCACAGGTAATGGCTCTGTTATCCAGTGCTATGTGAACACCAAGTCTTGAATACGTTGGCGCAGAGAGGTATGTCATGGTGTCGTCCAGACCATTTGGGTAATCTTTGCCTTTCTGTTCTAACTGAAGAACCTTAAAATGCTTAATTCAGCAGGACAGTGTTTGTTTGAAAAAAGATTTTGGGCACTACTGCACAGGTTACAGGATGGGGGCAAGCAGAGGAAAGGGAGCCAAAGCTCTCTGGAAGAGATGAAGTTCACTTGGTGAGAAACAGTGCTGAGACTACTGCTGCCTTGCCCTGGAAGCACAAAACAAACCAGGTTTCATTTGTTTTTCCAATCCACTTTTCTATCTATTTTCTCAGACAAGGGGATGAATAGTTTCCACCATGCTGTGCCCTGCAGACTCCAGGGTAACCCTGGGACCATAAAAGCCAGAGGAACTACAAAGCAATGCACAGCAATAGCAATGTTGAACATGTCACTGACTAGGAGTAAAATTAGGGGACCTGCATAGATCACCTGAAATTTATCCTAAAACAAGATTTTCTGAATATGATATTAAAATGTTGAAAATTTTGTTAGGTTATTTTCGTTGTTTGTTTGTTTTTTAAATTTAAATTAAACAACAACTCAGTATTGATTTCTCAAGATCACAAACCAAATGCCATCACATACTTTTAGACAAAATCTAGCTCAAGCATCCATTGTCAGGATAATTTCTGTGTGATGTATATCTGCTGTCAGATACAATGCAGATTTCTGAAGAGTAAAGAGTGGTAAAAAACTTAATACACTGGCTACTTCATCTGGAGTAATTTCAGTGAATGCAGCTTTAAATACCAGCCCATTCAAGACTACTGTCAAAGTTTTTCCTTCTAAACTTCCAGTTCCTTAAGGTATATGGGCAAATCCCAGCAGGTTGAAAGGACTATGGGAATGAAGTCAGCCTGCTAAGTTGCTACAGAAACCTGAAGGGCTCCAGGGACAAAAGGTTGGGAGGAAGTGATGTGCTTTCCCACTCTCTGTGAGGGTGATGCAATATGTTGTTATCCAACTTTTTTTTTTTTCCATAGCTTCAGCTTAAGGGATCAACAAACACACCTGAAGGCAGCAGGGATGTGTTTAAACAAAGGACATGTTAACAGATTCAAACCTCAGACTTAAAACAGGCAAACAAAAAGACTGCATAAAGGAAAAAGGAGGCAGTTGTAGTAATTGCAAGGGCAAAACCATGCAGAATATTGAATCCAGCAATAAACTGCTGCCAGCACACACAGATTTCCACTTAAGTCTGTAGGCTGTTTCACTGCCAAATCCTGCCTCTTGAGAGGGGCACAATCAGGTAGAACATTTTTTTAAGGATTAAGTCCTCTTTCCAACTTTTTTCTCTCCATATTTGGTTATGTTGTGGTGTGAGTGTTTGGCTGACTGGTTGGTGAGCCAAGAGGGTTGATGCTTGCATTTGCTTTTGCTGTAGGCTCCCACTTGCAGCAGTTCCCCTCACAGCCCCACTGACTGGCCTCATTACTTGCAGCTTTAAATTCCTCAGGTCTGTAGCTCTTTGTTTTGCAGTAGTGAATCATACTACTCCAGTACAGATGAAATAATGTCAGATGGAAATTGTGAGACTCCATCTTACAGCTAAAATTTCATACTCTGGAGGTGAAGATTGTTCTTGATGAAAAAAGTAGGGGGAAGTAGATATTAATGTATCAGCCCTGGAATTCTTTATAATGACAAATAAGGGCAATATACAATAAGTTCTCTTTTAATGTTCCTACATTAAACAGAAAAGGAAGGACTTTATTTGTTGTTTCCATTTAAAATGTATTGCTAGAGAGCAATATGTCCATCACTGGTTGTTCTTGTACCATTTTCCACAGTTAATCTCTGCGAATCACCCTAAAACAAAGGAGTCAAGAAGCCCAATTAATGTAGCTCAAAAAGGGAGACTAGCTGGAGAAGAGAAGGCACAGATAGATCCCTTGGCTATTGAAGCCTGTTAGGTGCCCCCTTCAGAGCACATTTGCAGCTGTTTCCATCTCTTAGAACTTCTGAGTATGCATCAGGGACCAGAAGCCTCCTCAAGTAGTACACAGTTGTAAGCAAAGCTGGCTAAACCCCCTGCTGGACATGTTCCTCTTGCTGCTTATAATTTTAAGTGATTGTCTGGAATTTAATCTATTTTTCAACTACAATTAGCATAAACTGCCACTTCCTCACCATTAGTGCTGAAATTTATTTTTGTCATGAACAAAAAAAACAGAGAGGTATAATAACAAGAGGAAGAGGGTAGTCTTGCCTATTAGTCAGTGCATGTAGCCAGGTTCTTTTAAAAAACAATAATTAAGCATAAACAGACTAGATCATAGAATCATTGAATACCCTGAATTGGAAGGCACCCACAAGGATAATTGAAGTCCAATTCCTGGCCCTGCACAGGACATCCACAAGAATCACATCATATACCTGAAAGCCTTGTACAAATGCTCTGGAGCTCAGGCAGGCTTGGTGCTGTGGCCACTCCCCTGGGGAGCCTGTTCCAGTGCCCAGCCACCGTCTGCGTGAAGAACCTTTTCCTGATATCCAACCTAAACCTCCCCTAACACAACTTCAGGCCATTCCCTTGGTCTTGTCACTGGTCACCACAGAGAAGGGATCAGTGCCTGTTTTTCCTCTTCACCTTGTGGGGATGTTGAAGACTCCAATGAGGTCTTCCCTCAATCTCTTCTCCATGCTGAACAGACCAAGTGACCTCAGCTGCTCCTCTTTTGGCTTCCTCTCAAGGCCCTTCACCATCTTTGTTGCCTTCCTTTGTACGCTCTCAAACAGTTTAATATCTTTCTTGTATCATGACAGCCGAAACTTCACGCAATATTCAAGGTGAGGCTGCCCCAGTGCAGAGCAGAGGGGAAAATCCCCTCCCTTACCTGGTTGGTCATTCTGGGCCTGATGCCCTTCAGGAGAGGTTTGCCCCTCCTGGCTGCCAGGGCACTGCTGAATCATGGTCAATTTGCCATTGACCAGGACCCCCAGGTCCCTTTCTGTGGTGCTTCTCTCAAGTGTCTAATTTCCCAGTTTGTATGTCTGTTTGTCCCATTCTGGGTACAGAATTCAGCACTTGTCTTTATTAAACTACACATGGTTGGTAGATAATTCCAATCGTTGCTGGAAATGATAGGCAGAAACTAAAGGACACACTGAGGGTACTAAATGTACAGGAGATTCCTAGCATGATTTTGTAGGTCAACTGAAAGATGGGGATTATTCCAAGTGGAGGGCAAAAATGCAACCACAAACATTCATTTAAAAAAAAAATCATAAAACTGATCATTTAGTGCACAGGAGGTTGCTCAGAGTTAGCTGGAGGGTTTAATTACCCTGCATTTCTTAGATGAGTAAGCTTCTTGACTTCTTTTCAATGTGCTGACCAGAGGACATATGTAAGCTTCACTGTATTTAGTAAATACCTTAGGGTAGATGAATTCCAAGTGACATCCACATGGTTTCATGCAGCAAAATGGTGACATGTCATCACCTCCATGTTATCATCACACAAATTGTCAACATGGCCATGTTATTCACTACTGAGTGTGATTCCTTAAAGACATGGAGTGACATTTTGTTCCTTTTTCGCCCCTGTAAGTCTCAGAAGTGTGGCTCCTTCCTAACCTAGTTTTAAGTCCCATCAATTCTTTTGTATTGACACACAGGCATGAGTCTTGCACACAGAGCAAGAAGTCCCTATTAGCTATATATTGAAATGTTATGAAAGCCTAACGCACAAGGAGTTGGCCACGAAAAGATCCTAAATAGCAAAAAAGCCCTGCTGAGGCAATTCAAATTAGGGCAATCTCTGAATAAAGCTTTAACCCTACTACATATTTGTGCCATCTTCAAGAATGAAGTGAATTTGAAGCTCCAGAGGCATTAAGCTTTATGCTTGAGGAAAGAGCTAGAAATATTCATGTACAATTCCTGTACAGTCCATGCAGACCAGCAAAGAAAATGTCTCCCAGTCAGTCACCATGACAATGGGGCATCCTCTATTTAACCACCTTACTGAGAACTGTGCAAACTAGGGGTGCAGATCAGAAGTCAGGTAAGTGCTCAGTTAGATATTTGTCATCCTTAGATGAAAGAAAGTGACGTTTGATACGCATTATCTTAGAGAACAATAGCAAGAAACTGTTTTTAAAGCTGCATAGGACCAGTATTTCAAGAAAACAAATTTTAGAGGTGTGCTAGTTGAATTTAATCAGTCTCCACTTATGTTCATTACATATAGATGATGCTCTGTCTTCACATAAGGCTCCAGATTTCTCACATCAACGTGTGCAATGCTCCATGCCTTAGCACTTTGAAGTACTGTATCCACTGATGTCTTTGCAGCTATGCACACACACACAGTTTTATATTTTCAAATGCTCTCTGCACTAGGGGATCACATCTAGTTTATAATCCACTTGGCTATGGATTTCTTTGGCATCTGTGCTTTGCCTGCTGGGAGTCAGGAGATTCAGCCAAAGATATAAATAAAAAAAACACAGTCTAGGCTTAAATTTATTTTCTTCTTTCAGGTAGATTAGATGTAAAAGTTAAACATGTTGTACAGCAGATGAGGTTGTTGGGCAAAGTCAACATGAATATTTAAAAGAGAATATTTCAATGCTTGATCTGACATTAACTTCCAAATGGTGATATACTTGTTCACATAGCTATTCAATTTAACTTCACTAACAAAGTAATTTCTATTCAGTTTTTTGCAATGATCATGCTGGTTTTATGGTAACATCTGAAGGAAATAAGAAAAATTAAAGCTCTATATTTTACATTACTTTATGTATATATACACTTAAAATATTATGTTTCAGCTTACCAAAAAGATACCATCCCTTTGTGGCTTATAAAAGGCGGTCTGTGATAAAAAGCCAGCATATACCTCTAAGTAATTCTGCTGTTAATTGCCCTGATCTTATGAATCTACATACCATGACTAAAAGTCTTACTGTTTTTTATGTAATCACACACTCCAGCATGGAGAATGAAGACATTGTCTAGTGGGATTTACAAGTGTTTTATAAAAATCTCTACAAGGATTAAATAGTCAGGGCTAATAGAATAGGCTTACAGAAGATGTTAACATTCTTTGGAAAGACATAGAAGAAGATGTTAACATTCCCTGGAAAACAAATCAAACTTGTTTATTATCCACACAAGGATGCCTTTCTGCCTATGAAGGAAGTACATCCAAAAGAAAGCACAAATATAACACTGAAGAGTTTGAAATGCACTGTCTTAAACTTTTTTCTCACAATTGGTTACTCCTTTTGACCACTATGACTTTTAAGCCACAATTCTAACCAAAATCGCTAATAACACAAGTTAGTCCATGAGTTGATGCAAGTGTTTCACTACTCTTTCTTTGATAATTCTCAGTGCCTTGTTCTTACACTGACAGTGTCAATTTTTTGTCACTTGTGGCTTTTTTATTATTTTTAAATTATTGTATTTCTTAAATAATTTATGGTTTGCAATCTGATCTTTTTTGATATGCCCCTTAGGACCAGGTACAGTAATTCAGTGAGTGTGAAAAAGAGAAGTGAAATGATGGTCCACTGGTAATTGAGAAAACAAAGGAGGTAAGATAATTAACAGGAAACTGATCCTATTCTTATTTAGCATATATTTTATGCCTTGAGAAAAAGAAACCTTTTTCTGTGTTTGCTGCTAGATGTAAAGATCAGTGATCACTGCAGTCCAAGTGCTGTGTAGCAAAGGCTTTGAAAAAAAGTGTGAGCTATCACTATGTGTTGTGCATTTCTGCTTTTGAGGCCAGGTATTCTGTTTCGTGATTTATATCAAAGTAACATTTGTTCCATTAATTATATTAAGAGTGATAAAAGCCAGATATAAAAATAATAGATAATACATCTGATGCCCTGAGCAAAGATCCACTGAAAATCCCAACCCTTTTGCAGTATGTTTTGGGTATCTTATTTCATCAGGCAGGTACCTCAGCATGTAATGTTTTTCAACAGCTAATGACATAAGCAGATGGGGCTTCTTGCTGTGAGTCAGCTCCATGTTCATGATACAACTTCATTAGCATTTTAGTCCAGGTGAGGAAGGTGTGCTGAAGTGACTCTCAGTTCCTGTACTTAGCTTTGGCCTAGGAGAGCACCAACTGGATCAAACTCCAGCCACAAAAAAAACAATCACTTCTTGGAGTAAAACAATTCCTGTGACAGATTTTGGACATGGTCTGCAGAGCCCCTGTTCTTGCTCTGCGCTGATTGCTTGTGTAGATGTGGCCTCAGAGTGCTTGGTGTCGCTACTTCAGTAAAATGTTGGTGGTTTTTTTGGTGATCAAATCACATCACCTCTGCCAGTGTATGTTTCTTTAAAACAAAAGTTCTTGAGGGGAAACAGACCATATTAATGGAGGGAAGGGTGGGCAGGATAATTAAAACAATTCAGTATCATGGAACTCACTGGGGTGTGGAGGCTGGGGGCTTTTTGATTTACCTGGTTCCAATTTCTTACAGGATTTTAGTTTTTTCTAAATATTAAGCTAAGAATAAAGTATTTTGACTTTTTAAAAAATGCATTTTAAAGTTACTCTGTTTCCAAATGAGAATATATTGCATCAAAACAAGAAAAAAAAAAAAAAGGCAAAAACCCCACCAAAAACCAAGACAATCAACCAGCTAATGAACAAAAACAATTTATAATCTAAATCTGTGTAAAAGCCTGTATGACTTTGAAATTCCAGAGTTTCTTATAGGACTACGTTTCATTTTCAAGGAAGCTCTCTTCTTATACTATTTCTGAACTGGCAGAACTATAACAGATATGATCTGTTTCAGAACAAAACCATATACTCCAATTCCTTTCAATAGCTGCTGCCACCTTGCACCCCCTCTCTCTGCTGTGAGCTAATATTTCCCAGGAATAGGTGGCAGAAAATTAACTTGTAAATCCAGTTTTGTGGTAAATGCCCAAGAAAGCTCATCTTTGCTCTCATTAATTTGTCCTCCTGCAAAAAAATTTACAGTGGTCTGCATTAATGAAATTTTGTGCATTTGCAAAGACTCAAAAGAAAACAAATTTCTTTCTCATGGTGCAGGCTCTGCTCCTTCCAAGGAAAAATGATTCTGAGCAGACAGAACAGCAAACATTCCCTTCCTTTCCTCACCTAATGCCCTGCCACCACCCACAACATTTGAACTCCTCCTAATGTCAAAAATGACAGCAGTTTCTCTTCTCAACCTGAAAGATATGGCATGAAAAACATAAGCATGAAGGTGTGTGAATCCAGGTGAGCATGGAGCTCACCTGCCCTGCCAAAGCAGTGGAAAGATTTATAGTTTCTAATTTATTTGGATTGCACCACTTTTATTGTGGTAAAAATTATATTGCTTTTTAAAACCCTGCTACTGCTGTTCCCAGACAGGAATAAGTGGATGCGTTTTTTTAGGATAGCCACATAACAGCATGCACAGTCAACTTTGTGCTTATACAACAGGTTTTGGACATTCTGGTAGAGCTTCTAAGGTCAGGAATGGGTTTTCCATGTGACCCCAGTTACAGCTGTTTGTCTGCAGGCATTTTGGTTTTATTTGGCATTGTCTTACCTCACTTTCTGCACAGCTTCACCCTCTTGCCACCCAGCAGGAAGGTTATAATTTCCAGTAGAACAAAACCCTCCTGTGATTTCAGCTTGGACACTGAGAAAGAGAAAGAGATCTTCTCAAGGAAGCAAGGACCAGAGGGGGGAAAGGTGTTCAGGATTAGGGCAGAAGCACTCAGCTGAAATGGTTCAGGCAAAGGCAACCCAAGAGAAACCAGAGAATGTTTTTGGTCATTGCACTGTGAGCAGCAGCTGACAGCTGAGGCTTGATAGCATGAATTACCACACATGAGAGGCAGTGGGATGATCTGAGGCCACAGAGGGCCTGACTCAGCCTCCTGGGCAGCAGGGGTGGAAGTGCTGGGGCTGACCTGCTGTGGCCATTTGGGTAACCCAAAGGCAATAACCTCATTTGAGCAATTCCAAGTTTTCCAACAGTTTCTTAATCTGTGGGTAGCCACTCTGTTGTGTCATGCTTTTTAGGGAGAGACACACATCTTTTCCAGGAATGGCCAACTTTCTTTTCTCCTGGTTCAGTTTCAGCAGCTCCTTTTCCTGCCTTTGCTGGGGCATGGAGATAAAGAAAGGATTATATATATGTATATATATGTTTAAAGTTGCTGTTTATACTAGAGAGAAAGGAAAAAGTTGATATATTAGCAAAAAATTACAGAACTTCCTGAAGGTCATATTAAGACATGGTTCCTGACACCAGCTTCAATTAGTGAATGGACTCTCAGATTGCTTTGGAATTCTGCCCATGTCTAAGAGATTTCTCTTAACCCTTGGCTTGAGTAGTTTTCAAAAATCAAATCGCAAATAAATAATATCAGTTTGCCAACACTGTGAGCAAAGCACGTGTTACTTTAACTCCTGCTAAAGAGCAGCCAATTACAATGCCCTGTGACTCAGTTATTCATGAACTGGTCTAATTTTCCTGTGAAAACTATAAAGAAACTTTCAAATTGCTTGCACACAAATGCTTTTTGATCAGCTCAGCTCTATTTTTGGAATGAGTTCTCATGAACACATTAGCGGTCAGTCCTTCTCATATTTATATTTTTTATTCTGTCTGAGTTTAGGGAAAGTATGTGCCATTTATAAATTGACTTATTATAGCTTTGTGTTGATCTCATATGTGGAACACATTGGTCTAAATTAGATTCCTTCATTATTTTAAATTGTAGCCCTAACAGAAGAGCTAAATACACAATTATATACTCATAATTACATGACTCTGGCCAAAGGGCAGTGGGGAGGGGTAAGATACTGAGTGAGCCAACTGGTCAAGCAACAAGAGAAGTCCTTTGTACAGCCAGCCATTTTCCCCACGGCTTCCTTGAAACCCAAAGAGCACTGTTTACATTAGAAAACCTTCTCATAGAGGAAGCCCAGGCTGGGTTATGAGCACTGGCTACCTTATATGGGGCCTTCTCCCTCTTTTCATGGCTCTGGTGATATCTGGCAGCCCTGGCTTGGCTCTGAATGTTGGACTGGCCTTTAAATGCCAGCTCCTGTCCATAATGCCCCCCTATCCCTGTGTACAGGAAAATACCTGACTGTGGCAGTGCATTACTGATGGATTTACATCACAGTGTTATGTTGGGTCTCTTTGGGTTAAAATTTATGATGTTTTTAATGAGATCTGGGATGCTTCTGCTCTGAAGAGCTGAAAACTGAGCTCAAGAAGACAAAAGCACTTGATACTTACTAGGCACCCTGAAGGATAGGTCCTGCTCGGAAAAGTCTCATGAACTGAGAGTTAATCACTCAAAGAAAAAGAGGAAAGATAGCAGCAAGATGTAGGTCGTGCTCTGGAAGAGCAGATTAGGGATGGATCATTTGCAAATGCCATCCGGCTGGCAGCCAGTCTCGCCCTCCCGGTAATGAAATAAGCTCAGCATTTGCTATCAGTATGAACAGGGTTTAAGATTATCTATAGGCTGCACTTGCAAAGCATGACTTTTCCAAAGGCACAGAATTTTTTAGCTTGTCTTCAACACACATTTAGAAGTATGATCCACAGCTATCAATATATACTGCAGTGCAGCATAGGGTAAGATGTCCATCACATTCCTTACTGAGGTAGGTAAAGAAATTTTTTTCCAAAGCTCCATTTCATCAGAATTATGAGACATTTATGATTTGTGAGGAGGTTCATAAGATAACTATACACATGCATTTATAGAATGTTCTTAAAATATATATATCATCAAAAAAGTTGGTGATGAACCCAACTCATGAAGTACTGCAAACCTCCACACTACTGCACATTTAATGAGGGAGACAGGAGAGCACAAGCTCAGATTTAACTCATGCAGTGCCTAAACTGCTTCTCAGTTAGAGCAATGCAAAGGAGATGAAAACAAGAGTCCAAATTGCAACAGACTTATTGCCCACTGTAAGTGGGAAAAAGAGATTGCAACTTGCCCTTGTAATTTGTTCCTCCCTCTTCCTATTGGGCAGGAAAAGTTACCTATATGAGTGCTTCTGCACCCCACAAAATGATAATACAGCCTCCATGCACTGAGCTCCTTGTTCTCTGGGTCTGCTCCAGCCCCAGGGCACAGCCTGAAGCAAAGGATGTGTGTTTAATTTGCGTTACCTACTCCTTTGCAACTAGAAAACCAGGCCAAAAATAATTTCCTCAGGGTCTTTCCATTGATTCTTACTTGAAGGTGCTGTAAAAATACAATACAAGATATATAAATATTCAAGCACCACTTATAGATCCACTTCTGAATAGCATGAAGAAGTGAGGAAATATAAGTGCCTAAAAAGTCAGGGCATGGATGATTACATGTGTATTCGAAGTATCAGCATTAAAAAAATAGGAAGGAAAAGGAGACCTGAAGCTTGAGTAAAGCTCTGCTGCAATAGGTAGTAACCACATCATATTTCACACACAAATCCATGAGGAAATATATACTCTCCTAAAATTCCTAGCTGTCACATTGTCAGAGGACACTGTTCCCTCCACTGCTTCTTCTTCATAAGCATCTGTAACATCACCATTTTTCTCAGCAGTTACACACACTTAGATGATAAAGATTTTCCAGCATTTCTCTGGATGCTTTGGGACACACTGACTTTGAACGAGAAGGTCTGCCTGCACCTACCTGCCAGGCAGGGGAATATCTGAGCAGGGTGAAAGGAGTGCCTGCTGTGGGAAAGCAGCAGTTCAGATGTTGGTAATCCTCCCTGCCATGAGGCAGCACCAAGGCCATCTTGTGCAAGAGCACTTTGCAGGGACCTGCGGGAGCTTTGGTTCCAGAGCACTTCTGTGTCTCGGGACAGGGAGAAGGGGTTAGAGCCTCATTTGTCAGTCAGGCTGAGCTGCTGAGAGCCAGAGGGCAGGGATTCCCACCACCCCGCCTGGGTTCACAGGGATCTGCTAAATGTCCTCAAAGGCCATGAAATCAGATGCAACAGGGAAAGGGAAGGTTGATTATCTGTGGCCCTTCTAGAAGGCCGCACTGTGCTGTTGCCTCGGGAGGAATGAAAAAGCTCCTTGGCGCACTATGTGCACTGGGTCTTATTTGATGCGTCCTTCCTTCTAAGCAGGGCCAGTTAGTCTTTTTCCCCCCTTTCCTTCAGCAGTAAAATTAGGGGTAAAATCAAGATAAAATAAAGTGTTATGGCTCAGATCAGGACAGATTAAATTGTCAGAGGTTTCTTGTCAATATAAGGAAAAATAATTGTTGTGGACAATACAAGAATTCAATCATGTTCATGGATGGTAGTGGCCAAGAGTATATTGCATTTTATGTGCTGGCATGTAAGGACATGGCACATTCTCCTGTTCATTATCAGTGAAAACTCTGATTCCATAAAAGATGAAAGAATTGCATTAATCCACTTCCCCTTCTATTTTGGAGGACATCAACATCAGTTGATATCTGATCACAAAGGGCTCAGAGGTGTGTGGTGACCCTAAGCAGAGGAAATGGAGAAAACAGGTCTCCTGGTGCCCTGACTGGAATAGTTATGCAAGAACCAGGCAAAAACCACTTCATTATCTAGGACAGGCACTGTCCCCAGGGAAGGGAAAGGCAGGGAGCTCGAGGCAAGAAGGAGAGGTGTTGTCAGGGACGGGAACATGGATGAAACGTGGCAGCAGAAGGCAGCGACCAAAGAGGCTTCTCATCTGGGAGGAGAGATGAGTAACCCTCTCCAGGTGACTCAGCCAGGCTGATCAGCAAAACTGGACAGAGCTCTGGTACCCCTCTTCTAGAAAGCAAATTCCTAATTTGTCCTGCTTCCTAATTTTTGTCAAATCCCTGAGCAGAGAGATGTCAATTGGACCCAGCAATATTTTCTGGGTGGAAAGACTGACTTGTCCAAGCTGGGAAAACTGACTTGAAGAAAATTAGGAGAGCTTGGGTAAGCTACAGGCAATTTCTGTGACAAAATTATTTGAAGGGTGGAGGTGAAAAAGGGAGACAAATATCTCAGGCAGAGTAAGCATATGGCAAGATCATGATGTACTTTTACAGCACTTAAAGAGTGATCAGACATTTTATAAAACAAATAAAAATCCATAGTTTGAGACCCTTATGCTCTAGTCAGAGGCATAACAGGATGCATGACTAAAGGAATGAAAGGCAAGAAAATGGAGATTGAAGGATATAATAGCTGTAAGTAATGTGCTGAAACAAAGACGGGACAAACTTAAATTGAAATTAAAATTCAAATAGATCATTAGGGCCATTGCAAAATCATCCAAGAAAACTGATTAAATATTCCATTTATCATACCTGAGCAAAATGTCATGTATAGCATCACTTGCAAAATGCATGAAAGGATTTCTCCCTAGGGGAATTCACAAACTGTTTCATACAGAAGGAACAGTGATGAGGTCTCAGCAAAGGGAATACAGAAACAGTGCAAAGAGCAGAGGACTGGACATCAGCATTGGCTTCTATGGACATTGTCTCACTTGTCCTCAGAAAACACAGAAAAACAAACATCATATAAATACCCATTGCACCAGTGATACATCGCTCAACTGAGGGTTTCATAAACATCAAGAGTGTTTTTGGAAGCTCTCTCTGTTGTGTCAAGCATTAGGGCTGGGCCTGTATCCTAATTTACAGAGAGATATGGGCTTGATTCTTTGTCTTGCTTCCCAGTAAATCATCTAATACCATCAAATCCATAACACAATTCTGTGTCCCAACACTACCACCACACTTCAAAAGAAAACCTAGGATGCAAAATAGCTGTTCATTAGTAATATTTTTCTCTAAAATTGAAATATTGGATGCATACAAGACCATCTTACAGGAATTTTATGCCAGAAGGTCCACTGATGTAATTGCTAATTACACAGGACCTAGATTTGGATCAGCTCTCAGGGCAATTTTATTGATTTCCTCATTCTATTTCTGATTTCTTACACTCATTCCTCACTGACTTAGCAGCAGTGAAAGTGCCAATTCCTATAAAAGTTGGGGCAGAGTAAAAGAGAGACTTCCCTCACACTCAGCACAGTCTCTGGGAGTAAATTGATCCACGTCATCATCATAGGTGAAGTAACAATGTTTGCAAAATAGGCCATCTTTCAAAAAATTTTCACTGTTCTACTTTACAAATAATATTCCAGAAGTAAACATATTTCTCAAGAAATTGGTGTATCATTCACAATTTTGTTTTCCTACAGAAACTTGCTTAGGACCCTAGGAGCTGAGAGTTCAGAACTGACAGAATAATCCGAGTAGTCCAGAAAATTGTTTCCAGTGTGGCTGAGCATGAACACACTCATTTTTGAACAGATAAGATAAATAAAACAGATAAAGCTTGCCATCTAGAGGAACTCTACAGAAATCCACTTTTCCTTCTACTGAACCCGTTCATGCAGTCAGTCATTTGAGTGTGAGCAGACCAACAAGATCAAGTGACACATTTTAGTATTGATCATAATTCACCAGGTACCAAAGAGATTGGAACAAGATGATAGAGAGATCTGCCTTCAGCTTGTTAATTTTTGCCATCCCTTCTCCCTCCTTTTGTACCCATCCCTGCTCCATCTTGCTCCTACAACTACTCCATGGTGAGATTCCCTTCCTATTGCTTTCTGCGTAATAATGAGAAGGGACAGCAGAGGGGTGAATCTCTGCCCCAACATTTTGCTGAGATGGAGTCTGGAGGCTAAGTGAGGGAAATGCCTCAAGGGACTCAAGTATAAATTCAAGACATCATTCTCTGCTCACCACAGAAAGACAGTCTTTAGACCATGAAGAACATCACAGGGGCAGAAAAGGATCCAGGCCACAAGCTATTGGAGCTGCCTGAAAAATGCAATTGATAAGGCAGGGGTAGGATGGTACAGCTGTGTCCTGCTAAAATTTCAGAGGCACACTGTAGTCTCTGGGTAGGAGATGCCTCTTGGTGGGAGCCCCAGAGCAGCCACATATGACTTGCTTGGTAAAGCTGACAGGATTTCCAACCCTGTGTGTGGCTTGGAGTGGAAGGAAGGTGGACATGGTGGTCAGGGATGAATGCATGCAGGCAGCAACGCCAAGGAAAATCAGATCTCCTGCTCTTGAGGTGAAAGCAAGCTGCCCTGGCTGTGTGCAGTCCAGTTGAGTCTGCTGGGCCACTCACCCTGGCCAAACACACAAAGTGACTCCCAGCTACTTTCTCTTGCATAAGAGTGTGTTACGTAAGCACCAGTGGTGGTGCAATTATTTGTCTGGATACAGCACTGGGCACAAGGTCAGTGACAGTGTTTGTTAAATTGCCTCAATTTCAGACCTTCGCTTCCGCCTCGAGTGCAGATGCTTCAAAGAGATTGTGAGAACATGTACCACTGTCATTTCACTGGATGGAAAGTAGTATGTCCTTCCAGCTTCAGGCCTAGCAAAAAATAATAAATAGAGCTTCTCATGAATTTTCATTACATTTGGGAGAACTTCATATAATTAAGCAAATGACCTGTCCTGCTTTCCTTGAAATCAAAAGGAGTTCTGCAGTTTACAGGAATTTAAAAAATATAAGTGTTCATTTTGCTTTTGCCTTTTCCCAGTCACACTGATATCAGAAGAGTCACGTCAATGGAAGTCAGTGAGATGCTACCAACTTAGACTAGGGGCGAACACGACTGATCGTGAGCTGTCATCCCTCAGGCTTATTATGAACTCTCATCAGTTCAAGGGTTCTTCTGAGCTCACTTTTAGGGATCAGTGTAGTTAATCCTGCAAACCTAATTCTTAGCCTTAAAATTACATACCTAAGTACCTATGTTTAACTTCTGAATTACCACTCCTTTGTGCTGGGAAACTGATAACAATTAGATGAGTTGTCCCCAGAACAGTGCTGGCCTCATATTTCACCCATCTTGCTGTACTCTGTTGTTTAATCATACCTCACTGCTTTTAATGAGACTCATTTGTCTTACTCTCAAGTTTCATAGTATTTCCTGCTTTACTGACTTTTGTGATGAAAGCAATAGAAACACTGCTAATTGATGCCTTTCAGGTGACATTACCCCTTGCAAGAGCATCAATCAGTGATGGTAAACATTCGTCTGATAAGAATTTTCCTTTTTATATTCCACTTTGGAAATTTAAAAATAGCTAAAGCTCTGCTGATAAAGGATGAGCAATACAAAGCCTTTATCTGAGAAATTACCAGGATAGGGAGCATAGTAACAGAAGTCTCTCAGACCCCTGGTGGCATGGTGGTGATTATAAGACCAAGTTAAGCAGACTGACAAAACCCTTTCATCAAGAGGTGCCCTTTGCACATTAAATTACATGAGCATAAGCCTGTGAACACAGTGTCTGTAATAGTCTGTATGCACTGTCAGACTGGGTCAGCTCAGGGACAGCAAGAGTCCCCAAGTTCAGCTATTAGTTGAAAAATAATCACCTTGGTCTTTGGTCCACATCAGTTACCTGGCAGAAAGTAAAAATCTAGGAGAAAATAGTGGATCTGACTGACTGAGCTGTCCAGGCTTGTGCAGAAGCAGACTGACCACTTTGGTCCTTAGTCAAAGTAGTTACTGCTGCTTTTTGTGCCAAATGGAGAATGATCCTGATTGTCACATACAGAGAGCTGTGTGTTTTCAAGAGTACTTGTCCTTAGGTTCAGGCATGAGGGCACTGATATGCCACAGTTGCCCTGAGTAGTGTCCCAAGACCCTCCTCTGTCCATGCTCAGCCCAAGGGACTGTCTCAGCTCCATCTTGGCACTCCATTCAGCACTGCCCTCTGCTGCAACAGGCTGGGGATGAAGAAGGCTGGAGCTAGGCGACCCTTTTTGATGCCTTTGTCACCTGCCAAGTGATGCACTGCTATATTTGGTGCTGAGGGAAATATTTGATAACATCTCAAGGACTCTTCTCCCTCCATTTTGCTGCTCTTCTCTAATACACGAGGATGATGTTCATCCTTGAGATCAACTGCACACCACTGCAAATATTGAAGTCTTGGGAATCTTCTAATCATCTGCTGGAACTGACTTTGTACAACTCCTCTGTAGCTCAGCTAGATAACATGCAAATGAGGATATCCCCTCAAAGGGAAGAAGAGCCCATGGAAGCAAGAAATGTTGACTGACTTACTAACAACCTCTGCCTGGTAATAAAAGACTTGGCTGCAAGGATTTTCACATTCAACCTCAGCTGCTATGCTTGCCACATTAATCTAATACAACAGAAAAAAAAAATTGAAAGTAAAAAAATTAGGAATTAGTTTGAGCTCTTCCACCTCAGCAGACAAAGAATATAGGTTCTAACATATTCTCAACTTCTTTACAATACAAACACTGATCCTGGTTCAACATCACCTTGGAATTCATGTAGATTATTCATCACTTAAGCATGGGGATTTCAGAATGATACTCGATGGAAGGTTCTCTGCTCCCATGCGATTATAGCTTTTATATGTTGCACTGGGACAAATAAATATGCCAGGCACCAGGGAAAGAAAAATGAGGCTGCTCAGCAGTTCAGGCCTTATTTTGTTCCTGTGATTGCCTGAAAATCTCATTGACCTATTCTGCATGATTCACACTTTTTGCACTGTACATGCTAAAGAGAGAAGCACAAAGATACATTTGTGAACAGCTGTCAACTTTTTCTTGCCTGCTGGCAGTGAAACAGCTGATTAACTGCTTTCAGATGCGGCTCATTTAGTAAATTAGGAAGTGGTACATCTTTGTCTAAAGTTTCAGAAGTATTTGGGCTGCATGGATATTTGACTGTTGCACTGTTCAATCAACCCAATTTTTATTGAGTGTTCAGCTCATACTTCTAGAAAATCAAATTTGTTAAGTATCCAAAACTGGGCATGCCTCAGTTGCATAGCAACTTTATGAATATTGTGGAGATCCATTTAGAACATATTGAGGGAAGCAAATATGATTACCACCAACCTAGAGAGGAAATGTGAGTTTACTCAGCAAAGACGAGATTAGTTCTGCAGCTGACTTAATTCAGACCAAGATTTTGATCACATTCCAGTCTTGCAAAGAATGTACTAAACACCCCCTCTCTCCCCATCCTTTAAAATAAACTCCCAATTTTTCCTTGATTAAAACAAAAGGAGAATCAGACAGAAAGACAAGAATAATAGACTTAAACCCTGAACTCAGTTTAAGGTTCCATTTAAAACTAAATGCAGAGGAACTCCCTGAGGAGCAAAAATGGATGTATCACAGCCAAGTCTCTAAACTGACAATAATGTAGCTCTTTTGACCACCTTGCCAAGGAAATGATGCCTGCATGAACTGTGTCACAAAATGATGCCTTTCTCACTCATTCACCAAAATAACAGGTGAGAGAATGCTATCCAGTCCTATAAGTCAGTCAGTGATTTTATTTTATTTATTTATTTATTTATTTATTTTTGAGTTCTCTGGTTCAAATCCTTCAGCATTCAGCTGGAGAATTCAGAATATTTGAAGTCATGATGATACTTCTCACTGGAGAGGAAGGTCTGAGGATTGCAGCACATGATGTATGAGGTGATGCTGAGGAAGTGGGTTTCTTCAGTCTAGAGAAGAGAAAGCAAAGGGCAGGGGGTACAATTACCTATGGACCAGAGACAGAGACTAGTCTTCAAAAGATGCACAGTGAAAGGATAAGAAGCAGCAGCCTGAAGTTAAATTTCAATCTAAAGAAGGAGTTCTTAATCAGAGGTTGGGAAAACAAAGGAAGAGGTTGCCCAGAAACATTGTTGGAGAGACTCAAACTCAATTGGATACAGCCTGAGAGACCTGATCTAGCCCTGAAGCTTGAAGCAGTGTTTTGAACTAGACGACCTTCAGTCCCTTCAAACACAGTTACCCTGACATTGACAGCTCCTTTACCAAGAGGCAAACCAAAAATTAATGAATGCTAGTAGCATGCAAAATTTCCCTTGAATGAATTAATGTAAAGCCCATCATACAAATTTTTAAAAATGTATTAGGTTGCTATTGCATAGCAATATTTTGGCTCATTAAATGAGAAAACAACAGGCTTATACTGAAAAAGGATTCACACTGAAATATACAGCTCTCCAATCTCATAATTTTTTCATCCAGCTTTGCTTTTAGACAGAAATGAGAAATAGCTGAAAGATAGAGGGGAGATTTCACTTTTAAAGCAGCATTTCCCCATTCTCAAGTCCATTCATGAATCTGTAGTTGCATTTTCAGATGGATTACTGGGCTCATGGCTCCTATTGCCCTAAGGGCACCAAGGGATCTTGTTCTACTTACAGGCTCTTAAAAGGCTTAATCTCCTCTGTCATTCATGTTCAGACATCCTCTTCCTGCCAGATGCAGTTATTTCTTCCACAGAAAATCCAGGTTAAGAAAGGCTGAGTGTATGTCACAATAATGCCAGCATCAAGAGGTCAAAAATCATGATATTTCTGAACCAATAAGTCTTGCCATAGCTAGAAAGCTTTTCAGCTTTTCATTGCAGTATTAAGGGCAGAATTTTCCTCTTTCTGAGAAAGAATGTGTTTCTCTGTGAGGCCTTCCCTTATGATTTTAAGGTTTGCTCTGTCATATAACTACACATTGATTAGCAACTTTATCTCCATGCCCACATCCAGCATGAGTATCTCTGTCAATAATAAACTGATAACAACACTATTTCAGTGATTTCAAAACATGATCTGGCAGTTAGGGGGCTGTAAAATCAAGAACTGGTAAGACAAATTGTGGTTTGGATATTCAAAACCCAAGAAATTGCTTGTATTTATATTAATGCATTCTAGAAGGCTTAGATCATTTTGTTTAGTTCTGTTATTCACTTTTATACTTATTTTCATATTATTTTAAACTTAATTTTCTTCCTACAGAGAAAGCTGTAGAAAATCAAAGTATGCTGTTTTCATTTAAAAAATTCCATTATTTTGCTGTATTCTGGCACTTTCCATCTGATACCACTTTGCCTCTCAATCTCTACTTGTTCCTTCTGGCATAAAGATCATCATCAGAGACATCACAAAAATAAGAACACCTACTTAATGTAAATGCCCTAATTTGGGATGTTTCTGAGAGACAAGTGTGTGCATCTTGTGGGATTTCTCTTCCACCAAGTGTTCCTTTTGAGCCTTAATGTGATGCTTGACTGTTTCTTCCCTTTGAAACTGCCACAGCCATTTTTCCAAACAGCTTGTTGTGTAATATCACCATTCAGATAATTTGTAGTCTCTCTGTTCAGAAAACTGTTGCTTGTTCAGGAGTTTTCAAAGTTCAATTCCTCTTACTTGATAGAAATTATAATTTAAACAAATATTTTGCCCATCAATATTTTGGGGATGATAGATACAATCAGAAGAAATACAACACAGGTTATAATGACCCTCCCAATACAAACATTCTTATTTGAAGCAGAATATTGATTTAATATATATGCAGATAAATATGCTAATTGAAATACCTGACAATCTCATTTAGATCACATATAACTTCTTAAATACAAGATTGATGGCTTTTATTATCTTTGCACTTAACAAAAGGGGCTGGTAGGAATCCACTTACATTCTTCCCAATGTTTCATGCAGGTCCCTGCTCCACACAGCTCTCAGTCTTGCTTGTCTGATTTAACCAATTGCTTCAGATTACCTACCCAATGAAACCTCAGATTTTCTCCTCCTCGACATAGTCTTCACTTTGCACGTAAATAGCTCCAAATTACCATGCTGTGCCAGGGGGAAAGGCAAAGGAGATTGAATAAATACCAGGTGACTCCATGATGCCAGTAGGAAATATAAAATAGTATAAGAACTTGACAAAGTCCTTCCCTCAGAAAAAAACATACATAACTAGTTAATGAAAAGTCCTCCCAGGCTGGTAAACTAAATTAGCAATGACTGTTGGGTTTTAATTGATCTAAAAGTCTCTGGCCACAAACCCGTGTGCTATAGCACAGGGGCAGCATTCCAACATCGTCCTTGGGCCACTGTGCCACTCTCTCTCACTTTCTCTCTCCATCTTCTTTTCTAACTGACCAGACATTTCCAAGGAACACTGTAGCTTATTCAAAATTCTGGCTGACAGATAAAGCAACTCAGACAAGAAGCTTCACTTTTCAAGTGTATTAAATCACTACATTGAGCTTTGGATATCAAGTCAAACACAGAAAACTTACATCATTGAACCATTTAGTCTGGAAAACACCCTTAAGATTATCGAGTCCAACAGTCAACCCAGCACAGCCAAGTCCACCACTAAACCATGCCACTCAGAACCACATCTGCGTGTCTTTTAAATACCTCTGGGGATGGTGACTCAGCCACTTCCCTGGACAACCTATTCCAATTCTTGACAACCCCTTGCATGAAGAAATTTTTCCTAATAAACCTCCTGTGGCACAACTTGAGGCTGTTTCCTCTTATTCCTTAAAGCAGAATAAAAACAAACATTTGACCCAAGAAAAATTTAATTTCAGTAAATTTCAGTATTAAAGGGTTTGCTGGGAGAAACTTTGACAGGAAATGCAAAGGCTCCAAGGATAAGAAATAATTGAAAGCATTTGGCTAAACCAGTGAAATTACAAATATTTAATACATGACTCACAGGAATTACATCCATGAATGATGGATACTGCAGAGGCTCATCTTCATTTGTAGATTGGGTTCAGCAGTGCAGGTCCTTCTGTAGTCTTCTAGTTTTCTGTAGCTTCTGGAAATAATAACTCACAAATTTTTCAACAGCATTATCTGATTCATCTATCATAAGTACCAGGAAACAGCAGACTTGATATTAGATCACTGCTGGCTTTTCAAAACAGCCTCATGGAAAATAGCCCTTTTAGAAATCAAAAGCTGATTTCACTTCTGGACTGAGGAATCATCTCTGCATTAACAAAGCTGGCCAGAGCGTTTTACTCCAGATGGGACACTTACCTCTGAAAGCCAGCAAAAAGCATGAGAGGGGCTAAATATGGTAATCCACTGGTTATCTAGGAGAAGCTGAAGTTGAGTTCCGGATTTGAAGTGTGTTGAGATATTTTGGTTGCAAGTTTGGAATAGATTGGCTCACAGAAGAAATTTGGTTTAAGATAGAAATGCACCTAGTTATAGGCTATGTATGAGTCATGCAAGGGAAGGGGCTTTACATTTGAGATCAGCATCCTTTCAAATTTGCCATGAAACTACTGTACTAAATCAAATCCCCTGATTTCTCACATTTTGTCTTACTTGGTATTTAAGAAACACCTTAGCAATTCTGAGTGGCAAATGCTACACAGCAGAAAAATGACTAATGTTTTCTGTAACACATATTTCTGGGATTATTAGGGATTGTTTTATTAGATTATTCTGATCTACTTTGTCCATGCCAGTGATCCTCAAAGGTACCCCATTTCAAACTTCCCTAACACCTCTCCCTGCCCATAGTCCTGAGTGAGTGACTTCACTCCTCATGCAGGAAAACTGCCTATTATATTTCCTACTGGAAAGGAAACACAAACACCACCTCACCAAGTGACCAGCAAAGCAAACTTTTGGCATGAAAAGGAGGCAAGTAAAGCCTCTTAAATGGTTTCTTGCTTTAGAGGTACCTCTCTGTCAATGACTTACTCTGAGTTTTCAGAATGTGATTTATGGGCCTAAGGATACCTACATACTTTATTTTCTGGGAAAAAACCCCACAAACTGGGTGATGAAAGCATGTGCATCACAACTTTCTCTTAAACTCTGACTACAGAAAATGCCACTTTTCTTTCTCCCCCACATTTTTTCCTGTTCACCCTGGCCTTGCAGTGGCACACCTACCAAGAAGTCAGAAATACAGGTACATTTTGATTTCATCTTTTGATGACTCAAACTCATATTTCCCCTACTGGCCTATTTTACACTTGGGAGGTTCTTCTCTAGTCTTGATGAGGTTCCACCTTGTACTTACACACTGGTAGCCAGAGGAAGGAAACAAGGCTGCCTCTGCAAACACAATGTCTCAAAATGCCCAGTGGAAAGGAACACTGCCCTCTCCTCCCCTCTTCGGGAGCTATGCCTATGTTTTCCCCAGCAGTTGCCTCATGACAGCTGTATAATGGAGATAGAGGGATGAACTCACAACTCACCTCCGTGGGAGTGACCTACATGTTGTGTTGCACAGTTCTGCTCTTCTTCCCCTCCCACACTCAGTGAATCAAAAAATGCATGAACAAGTAGCACAAAGTCACGTGTGGATGCTGCCCCACTGTGCTCAGGTGTCTTTTTCTGACCCTTTGAGTCACAGATCATTTCCATGTAAACCCCATGAGAAGGGAGGGACAAGCTTTCCCTGAGATTCCTACACATACCAACTCCTGTTTAGTCTTCCCTACCAACTGACAGGTTAGACAGTGATGAAAAACAGCGTTGGATCCCTCCAGGCAAAGGAGAGGGAAATAAACCATCTCTTTCCTCACAATGTCACCCTTGGCGAAAACACCAACCACTGGATAACAGAGATGGATTCAGCAGGACTGACTGTACATATTTTAAAGGAAACCAGTGATTATGAGTTCATTTTGTGCAGGGCCTGAGTGTGCAGCTGACTGGCATGTGGCTACACAGAGAGGGAACACCTCACCTGTGAATCCCAGCAATGATAAGACATCTCTCCAGTCCTGAGCCACATCATCCATGTGCCCAGCCATGCCTCCAAGCAGACCTGCAGACCTGAGCACCTCAAGAGCTTGAAGGTCAGGAATGCAACCATTACCAGCAGACATATCAAACACAATACATATTTTATTGGTTTAATTTCCAAGAAAGTTAAAAACCAGATGAAAAAAGACTTGCATAGCATAATCTCTACAATTTATGAAGAATAATGACATCTTTTTATGCAGTCCTTTATTTTGATTTGGATGTAATTTTGACAGAAAGATGACCTAAAATTTTTAGTACACTTTGAAGGACACCATTGAAAGTATATAAATCATAAACTAATCTGAAATATCTTAGTCATATCAAGAAACACACAGCTCAGAAACTTCTCCTAAAAATGCTTATTTCTGTTTTATGATTTCAGCCTCCTGGCTATCATTAGAGCATGTAACAATCACCATTTTTACCCTGAGATTTGAGAAGGCCTAAGTCTCACAAAGAATGGAATGTGTCTTACTTACTTGCAATGAATTATTATTCATTGCAAGTAAATAAGCATTTGGTTTTCAAACATATAGAAGACTTTCTACATATAGCACTCTCGAAATACTGTACTAAGTCCATTTATTATCCATATAAGGCAAATATATAACTGGAATTATTATTTAATTATTAAAAGATATAATTTGGCAGTAATTGGAGGATTTAGATCAAAGAGCCTACATTCATATGAAGTGGTCTTATTCTCTATATACTCGGAAAGTTAAGAAATAAACCCTTATAGAGCACATAATTTTTTAATATAGCCTTTCAAAGTGTTTATGCCCCTTTCATATCTGCAATCCTTGGGGTTGCAGTATGATAATTTTTTTCTTCCTCTGAATTATTTTTTCACATTATGGGAAGGTTGTTCTTTCTGCAAACTTACAGTGCCTGCCATTTAAAAGTGACTTTTTGTACTTCAAGATTTTCCACAGAGTTATGTCATTGAGAAGAATTTGTCTTCATTGATGGAAAGGCATATCAGTACTGGCAGGAATATTCCACTTACTAGAAGGGAAATATTATCTTTTATTTAGCTGAAATATTCCTTACATATCTTCCATCAATCTGAAGTGTTGTGACATTTCCTACCAAAGTACCACAAGAATGTTCCTTCTGGGAAATGGACAGACTATACTAATGACTATGCTCATACATCAGAGAAAATCTTTATATTCCCCCTGTAAAATGGCAAAATAATTCTTGATCTAATATTACCAAGCCACAGGAGAGAGAATGTGTAATTGACTGTAAATAATAGGTCAAAATGACCAAGCATGGCATTTTTAAAGTTCAAATCCTCTCATCCATAGTTATCATACATTGCATTATGGATATTCACAAACAGTATTTGTCAAGCCACTGTGTACCAAAGTGACTTATTTTGTACTAAATGCAGTAACGAGTGAAACAGAGCTTTTTGAAGTTGCTTTCAATTTCCTTTTCTAACTTCTGTGCCACTTTAAACAAATGACACAGTGGTGAGGTGAAGAGGACAGAGCAGAGCACCAGAGATCACTGAAGGTCAGCATACAGCAGGTCTCTTCACATTAAATCTATAAGCAATCCAGAGCTATGCTGGCTTTCTACCCAACAAAGCAATGCTCTGCATAACAGAAAGGTAAAGAATGAAGTAGTTAAGGGATTTAGATGCCAGGAAACTGCTTTTCAAGGTTTCAAAAAAGCCTGCTCATTACAACCTCAGATAATTGACTACTAGAGAGATAAACTCCCTGCTTTTCAAAGCAGGCATCAAGGTGTAGACCTTGGGCTTTGAAGTGGAAGGTACAACTCTCAAAATTGATTCTCAGTTTACATACATATGAAAAACCTCTCTTCCCATGTATTTTATAGCAGATTGTAAGAAAAAGATAATGTGTCTTCTCATTTCCATTACAAAGCTCTGCTGAGAGACTGTTCCAGCTGAAGTGAGTAAAACCAGTTCTTCAAAAGAACCAAAACAAAAAACCCAAAACCCCATACATTAATAAAAAAAGGAAAAATAAAAAAAAAGGAAAGAGAGAAAGAAGAACATTTTTGAATTCTGATTTGTGCACTGGGTGATGACATTCCTTTTACCCATTCTTTGCTGCCCTGTGGTAGTTGTTCTCCTTTCAGAATGACTGTTTGACCAACTCTTTCACAAAGCTGCCTGCCTCCCTCTGGGGATATGCTCAAACAACTCAAGGAGTGCTCCAGCCAGGAACACTTTCACACAGCTGGAGCCAAAATTGCCCCTAAATCATACTGGATGAGAGTTTTGACAGTGCTTTTAGCGGGGTCAAAATTTCACTTCCCAGATTGCAATATTGCAGCCAGTCTGAGAATTTAATCTTTCAGAAGGACTTCCTGGAAGCATGAAATCATCCCACAGCTAGCTGGACACATGTTGAGGGTCATAAAACACCTGGCCTCAATGTATTCATTCTTGATTTACATCAACTTTCCATGTGGGTTTTCTTTTTTGCTCCATGTCTTCCTTTTTTTTTTTTTTTTTTCTTCTTTTTTTGTAATTTTCACAATAATTGATTCTTCAGACTAAGGTTTCAGACATTTGCTCTCATGAATCAGAAAACATGAGTCTTGTTTAGGAGCTTCCAACAGCTGTTTAAGAAGGGCATTATGAAATGAACAAAGGGTAAGAAAAAAGAATACTTTGACCTGGTTGAGATGGAGAAGCATTTAAACTCTCAAGAGTTCTCTTAAGTGGCCATTAGAGATGGCTGAGGGTAAACAAAGTCTGTATAGAAAATGACTGTATTACTTGAAAAATCTTTAATTAGAAATAATGTGTCAACATCCACAAATATGTAAGGAAACAAGAGTGTGGAACTCATAAAATCATGGAATGGCTTGGGTTGGAAGGGACCTTAAAGATCATTTAGCTCCAAGTCCCTTTCCATAGGCAGGGACCCCATTACATAAAAAATCCCAGAGAAGACACCACATAAAATAAATCAGATGGAAAAGTAACAAATAGAAAAGAAAGAAGCTGAGAACAAATGGATGGAATTCCTTCATCGGGAATGTGCTTTGCAAACGGCATTCTGAATCTTCATTATGTTTATGCCATGTTGGCATCCTCACATACTACTTCCAAAGGGGGAGACACAGATTTCCCAATAATACCCCCTTTTCCATTGTTTTCACACTGTCTACATATCACCTTGAGTTTCCTTTTGGAAAAGCTGAATGCACTGCTATTTTCATGCCACTCTTCCACTGTCTTCTTCCCACCCACATTGTTTCTAAAATATGTCTTGCATCCTCTCTCCTAATTGGGGTTTTGACAAAGCAGTAGAAGGAAGTAGTTTATTGTTGTGTTTACTTTCCTTCATTGAGATGTGGCTTTCTGACAACAAAGTTTGGCTTGTTTTGGGAGTCATCCACCAGTAAGACTTGATCAAACCTGTTGCATCCTGAAGCAATTGTGCAAAATAAAGTTATGGCTGCTGCAACCTAATCACAAGCAAAAACATGTAGGTGAGCTGTAATTATCAACAGTTTTGCCATCTGATAACATTTACAACAAACAGAAAATTACCAGAAGCAAATGCGTGGAAGCTTTTTTTTTTTTTTTTTTTTTTTTTGAGTAACTGACTACTGACTTTTCCCTGTAGTTTCACAAAAATTTCATCTCCACCATGGAATCTATCCTGAACATTTTTCTTCACTAGATGTTGGAGACTGAATTTCTGCATTCTCCTTCAGCACTGGAAGTACTTGAGACCCAACTGATAAAGTATCTGAAAAGGGTGAGCACGAGGGCTGGTTCATCAGGTATATGCCAAAGTTTGTCTGAAAAGAAGCAAAATATTTATTAAGATGCAAGGCATATTATGGAAATGAAATCTATAGAGGATCTAACAACCCAGATATGTTCAGAAGAAATACATTGCTTTAAGAATAAGGAGGTATGTACTATGTCCATGTAATTAAGAACATTCTTAACTCATTAATTATAATAGACTGGTAAACAGAAGCTAATGCCATGCTATTCAAGAAGAATAACTTAAGTAAGTACATAAATAACACAGTATTTCACAATGAGTTCCATAGTATCGTATATGTAATTCACACTCCCTCACAATCTTGTTATTTAATGTCTGCTCTGGCTCCTTGACAAATACAGTTAATGTATTGTTACAAACAAAGGCTCTGCAGCACGGAACACTGGTATGTTCCAACAGTAAAGATGTCTTAAATCTCCTACCATGAGTTATTCACTTTGTTAACAGAACTTTATTCTGTCTAACCTCTGTGAGTTTCCCTTCATTTGTTTTCTATGCATATTCTAGTATGTTTTACAGAAAATATTCAGAAAGTTTGTTTTATTGTTGCTCCCACTTGTTAAGAGTCATTATCTGTGAATCCATCCTGTATAAATGTTAGAAATACTTAGAATATCTCATTGGGATATTGAGTAGTACAGAAAAGAAAAACTGAATATCCAATTTGCCCACTGACCATGCAACCCTCACAGGCACCAAAGATCTGATCTGTGTATCTGCGTTATGTGAGGTCTTGATCTCAAGCAGTAGAGTGTTACAGTTGTGGGTGTGATCTGGAAATGTCACAGGAAGAGACTGGTGTGGTTCTGTGGTTTCGTTTTCCAGCAGTGGAGAATTTAGAAACGTGCAAGAAAAAGATTTGTCATGTCATGGCAGTATTTTCCAAAGAATTAGATAATCAAAAAACATGTAAAGTAGCAAAAAAAAGGAACACTGAATACTATGTTAAATTGATAAGAGATTTTTAGACTTCAGAAAGTCTTTGCTCTTTAAACCAAGGACCTTAGAAACCCAATATTAATTTTCTTGTCTCTTCTTGCAGGTTTTTAAAAAAAAGTTTTTTGATTTGGTAGACTACAGTCAAAATGTGCAAGTCATTATAAAGTAAATAAATAAGCAAACCAAATACAAAATTCTATTATCCTTTCTATTTCCTGATTACATTTAGTGCCATTGTTCAGATCAATGATCCTGAAATTGAGTGAATTACATTTAGAGCAGGTTAAAAAAATAGTAGGTAAAAGGGATTGCAATAAAGAAAAAAAGAATAAATTAATTTAAGGAGGCATATTTCACAGACTAAATATGAAGGCAGTATGTTGTCTCCTATTCTTGCACTGGGTAATTAAATAAAGATGAAAACAATGATGTAACAGAGAACAGCTCTTAGTCTTTGAAGAATTCATAAGAGGTAAGTTTGAGATGTACTCCCAAGTAAGAGAGATGCTGTAAAGCAGAGATCTATCCAAACATGGCCTCAGACCTTGAATTTGGGTCTTTTTGCTTCATTTGTAATCATAAGCATCAATGGGAAAAATGAGCCCTAAGCTTAGGTATTTTTTGCTACCTCTGCTATTCCTTCATCTCACTGGCATGTGACATGTAGAGGGCACGAGCTAGACCTCTCAGGCTTGTCCTGCTGCTGTCACTTTTTGGATACCAGTGGCTGTATTGGTGTCAACGCTTGGTGAACACAGGGCACATCCTTGTGGTCAGTGTTCTAAGATTAATGCTGAGGAATGACTGCAGCACTGTAAGATCCCAGCCCACAATGACTGTTGTCATTATGCACAATGACTGTTGGACCACCCGTGGTGCTGTAATGGTGTCAGCAACTGTTTCACTTAAAATATTTAAGTACATAGTCCTATTTTTCCATTTTTGCTTTTCTCTCTTTCATTGAAAAGTTTCTCTATTGGCATAAATAATGTATTTTTCAGCCTCGTGGTTAATAAGCTGGATTCACCTCCTAGTGCAAAAATGACAGTTGCCATGATTTTTTTTTTTTTTTTTTTTTATCAAGCCATTATAAAACAAATATTGTAAAATTAATATTAGTTTATTCTACACCACATTGCACACAGGAAGGAATTTTTTATCTTATTCATGTAAACCAGCTTATTTGATGCATGAAAAGTTTTTATTTATATTTACTGTATTGTCATTTTAATGTATCTTAAAATTAGACTAAAATAAATCTGGGCAAATTGTTCACTGGAAAGAACTTAATTTGCCAATTTTTGTTATTGAAAATAATTTAGCAGGATTTTTTTTAATGCCCATTCAGAATTATTTAAGAAAATGCATGTCTAAATGCATATTTTCTTCACGAGTTCTCAAATACTGTTTTAATACTGGTCCTTAGTATTTTCCTTCTCTGATTTGGCATCTAAAGTCTCAGTGTTTTTTTCCATGAGTAATGCCTAAGGAGTTTCCAAGGTGATGATACACTGATGGTGTACATACTTTTATTTTAGTACAAATGCCCGTTCAGAATCACCAAACCTTTTTTTGGTGAGTGTTCTTAAACACAAAATTTAGCCTCTAATTGTCAGAAGTAGATTTAACATATTTTAAGTAAATTTCTCTGTTTTCTTCAATAATTACAAATAATGATTCAGCAAGTAATGATAATAGCAATCACACACACCCCCCTGCCAAGGAACTATAAAAGCTGCATCTGCCACTTCAGCTCTGTTTTAAGAGAAAGATAAAATGTAGAAATCCTCCCATTTCTGATGAAAAATGAGGCTTTCAGATGGAGAGAATACAGCTCGCAGAATTATTACAGTGAACCTCATAATCTCTGCCTGCTACCTTTTCCTGACTTCAAGGGCATTTTATTCCGCATACATTCTTCCCAGAACACACCAAGAACTGGGCAGGTAGTGCAGGACTGTGAGCACAATGGCTTTATCTGGCAGTCAAGACTCTGAGACATTTTACATCACTGTAAAATATTACAGGAACAAAAAATTTAAAGCTTCTTGATCAGGAAAAAGCCACTTCACTGCTGGGAGAAATAGAAAAAACATACAAATTCTTGCCAACAGTGAATCATATGATAGTCATCACACTCACTTAAAGGAGAAGCTATGAAATGCTGTCATTTTTGCATGTTGTTTCAAGTTCATTTACTGAAACAACAGTAATGTGCTCTGCCTAGAAATTCACTGACAGAGAAATACCCTGTGTGTACTATCTCCTTTGGTAAGATAGAAACCTGAGGGGCTGCATCTCACAAAGCCCTGAGGTGAGATGCCCTCAACTATGACTCCTAAAGAATCAGTTAACACAGACTAGAACCTGATAGGGAAATACCCTGCTAGAATGTGTAAGCACATAAAATCATACTGCATGCTAATACTTATCTTTGGATGGATGAGTTCTGGATTTTGCCTCTCAGCTGCCATATCCCAGAAGATAAATTTATCTGTCCAGATCTGATAATATCTTCATACAATAACATAACCTCCCTCCCATCCAAAGATTTGGGAGATGCAATTATTAATTTTTTTTAATGTAATAATGTTTTATCGGGTTTAGATTTACTGGAATGTAAAGCCTTAAAAAAATAGGAGAGAGGATGTACTCACTTCTGACATGTTGATTTTCTATATTGCAAAAAGAAAAAATTTTAATGTTGTGTAAATAAATTCCTATATTGTTCTGTTGAAAATATCTGGACTGCAGAATGTTCCCTTAAGAATTGATTTTCCTTTGCTCTGCCTTAAATAAATACATTTTCCACTTCAGTTGCCAATGAGAAAAAGAGAACCATATTGTTTCAGAGGCCTATTAATTACAACGATCATTATTCTCAAATGTTCCAGATATTTGAATAAAAAGCATTGCATGGTGTAAAGCCCTGCATTACTATGATAATAATAATAATGATGCATCAGATAAGAGAGGTCATTTGGTATCCTTGCTAATGTTTTAGTAAGCAATCCAAAGGCATGGCATCTAATTCTGCAGGAAAAGAAGCTCTCCCAAGGCACAATAAGATTCATAAAGGAGGATCAACAGGCCCCAGAAATAAACATAAGCTTTTTAGTGTATGAAGGCATGTGCAAACATCATGGATTTCCCTTGATGTAGTGCTATCCATACATTTAGACCCGGGCAGACTGCTAATGCAATAATTCCCTTTGCTACCTTGCCAGCAAGTCCCAGCTCATAGCACTGCTGCAAATCTACCCACAGGGCTTCCGCTATCATTAGCGCTAAACGGCATCTGCAAAACACCAAAGAGAGGCAGGAATGCTGTGTTCTCCCTTTGCCATCCATGTGTGTTTTGTGTCAGGTGGTGAGGCATGTGAAACAGCATGTGGCCATTTGCTTAATGGAGTTATCTAGTCTTTCCTAATCTCCTGCAGTAACAGAGAGCACTCTGTCACACGAGGAGAGCTCATCTTTCATTTCCAGTCAAAAATTACAGAAGGAATCCTTTATGAGCGTTTCTTCAGAAAGCTCAAGTTCACTTTATAAACATGTTTACATTTTGTGTCAAACAATGACATAAAAGGTTTCATAAAAAGTAGCTGGCAAGGCTTCAACAACATGCTTTACATTTATCTGGAAAGATGTAAATTGCTTGGGTGGCTAGTTACAGTAGCTGGTTCTGACTTTCAGCTGCAATCCATCTATGCAAAGGCTCCATCTTTCATTTTGAAGCACCAGGTTCTCAGAGGAATGGAGAAAAACAGGATTTTAGAAATAAATATTGAACTACCTCCTACAAACGTTACATTATTTAGCTTATTATTGAAGTTCATTGGCAGTGCTGCTATTTGGGCCACTTGTTTGATAAATTTCAATGTAATTTTTTCAGATTTGTGTTCTTGGAAAAAAACCAAAATTAAACGGTAAATATTGACATCTGTGTCTCTTTTCTATCTGCAGTATCTTTAATGTTTTGTCAATCAGGTTGTTACAGCAGCTTTCCAAAAACCTGGGAAATTATCTTAAATCTTATTTTTCTGCAATAGTTTTTTTTGGTTTTTTTTTTTGGTTTTTTTTTTTTTTTTAGTTTGAATCAGATTATTGACAGATGAGAGCAAACACTGCTGAATTCCTTCAATGAATCTGCATCTGATAAAAACAAAAAAGAAAATTAAAAATTAAGTCTATTAGATAGCTCCTTAGCAGAAAAGCAAATGGTAGAGATATGAGTCACCAAAGGATTGGCTCTGCGATTTAACACAGTCACATGAACTCGATGTTCCTTCTCTCTCCCCGCTGTGAGCTGTGAAGGGCTTGGATCAGACTCCTCGGTTAGGTCTGCTGAGCACACTAAAATGCCATAGTCTTTCCTGGGTGATGCTCGCTGATAACCAGATGGTGCCCACCACCACAGGGGCAACCTGCAGGAGGAATGGGCTCGGAGGTCTTCTCATACCAGACCAGGCAAAGCTACCAGTTCCAACTCTCCCTTTCAATGGTCAGCTAAGCCAGAGCAGGGCATGCTCACGAGACCCCATCTGCCAGCAGCGCTGAAGGCTGGGGAAGCACAAAGGCTGAGTGGCCGTGTCTGCAGCGTGAGCATCGGCGCGGCAGCGGCAGGGAGAGCACTCCCCCGCGGGGACCAGCTCCTTCTGCAGAGGCGGATGGCTCTCTTTGCCCCAGTCCTGTCTGAATGAGCCACTTGGTTCTAGCTGTGCATCGAGAAAATCTCTTCATTGTCGAGTTAATCAGAATGAGAGAGGAGCTCGTCTTTGCTGTGGGAAACGTGCAGAAGGTGCTTTGCCTCTCCTGAGAATCTGCATCCTGAGTAAGGTTTTGTTGCCATTTTCTCGCCCAGTATAGAGTGCTTTCTCTCCACAGAGGTTTCAAGTCATAATCCAGTAAAACCAATATGGACAGAAAAAGCCCAAAAGCCCTCTGCCTCATGTGGCAGCAGGGAGCATCCCTGTCCCGAGTGTCCAGATGTGCTCTGAAGTGTCCCAGATGCTGCAGCTGTTGTTGACATTACTGGGAAAGGGGCCCTGTCCTCAGGCACCCACGGTGGCCAGGAGCCCATCTCACAGAGGCTCCCGTACTGTGGTGACCTGGAGCAGAGCCTGCTGTGCCAGCCTGTCACCTCAGGCCAGCGGGGAGCTGTGCTCGACAGCCGGCCCTGCCTGCGCCTCTCCCCAGCTCACTGCACCTGTGGGCTTGCTCCCACACGGAGCCACTGGAGCTACTCACCGAGGACAAGCGCCAGCGAAAAGAAAGCCCTTTGTTTGCTTAATGAATCACTGAGATGAATCTTTTTTTTTTTTTTTTTTGTCCAAACACTGAATGCAGTATTTGTAAACTTGTTTGTGCATTGTCTGGTTGAATGATTTTCAGCCTATTTGTTGTTGCTCTGTGCTGGTGCTGTGCCCCAGCTCTGCTGTTTGGCAGGTACTGGCAAGGCTCCCGAGCCACGACTGCCTGAGACACTTTAACAACAGGAGCTCAACCAACAGGAAGCGATGAATTTTGAATAAGGGTTTTCTGCTAAATAGATACATATTAGAAGATCTGTGAGGTTTTTGGGATGCCGAACTGTCTAGCCATCATCTGAGCGCTCCCAGTTCCAAGAAGCAATGCAACCTTAGGAAGCAGGACCCCAAATAAACACCTGTATTTCACACTTACTTTCTGGTCACTTTCCTAAGTAATTACTCTCCACTTTGGCTATATTCACATCTGCTCTGTTTTTCCTCCTAACTAATTTCTCAGGGTAAGAATAAAGTTTAGTATTACATGCCAACTGTATAATTTCAAACACTTTCTGATTTTTCAGCATATTTCTGTTCTTAAAAGACATCAGTGCATCAGCTTGTGCTTTTAAGATTAAAATAAACACACTAAGTACATACAGGATAAAAGCAAGCACAGTTAAAAATAATGCATAGTAACAGTCCATTTCTGAATAAAAAAATGTATTGAGCATTTTATAGAAATAAACCATGCCATATCTGGGTTGTAAGTGCATCCTCTTTGTGCAGAAAAAAAATCCAAATAGTAACAACTTAAGTGTGAATATTCGCTCAGCAGATATTTCACTACTCATGCAATAAAGTCACTATATCTTTCATTACAGCTATTTTGAAGTACTGTACTGACCTTTCTACCTCTGGCAGCAGACAGGGACTGCAGAATTTCTTTGTTTCGTTCCCCAGACTGTTGATCAATGCAGATTATTTGACATCTGCTACATGGACCCACAACCTGAAATTTTAGTTAAAGAAAGTTCATGGCTGTTTATCAAAGCAGTACAGTATCGAACAGTACAAGCTTCCAACCATCATAATATATTAAACACATATATTTTGCATACCTTTTCTGTGGTTTTTCATTATGTAAAAGGTCAAGTCTGTTCACCTAATGTAGTAGGTCTATTTGCAAAAATCTCACTGAATTTTTAATTCAATTTTTATTTTTTTCAAGGAAAACTTTCTCAGAGACAGAATCTGAGAAATACTTGACATTTACATATTTGTATTTCCTGATGGCTTCACTTCTTCTGTGGGTTAGCAGCGCTGCTTGCCCAAAGAACTGAATACAAAATTAAACCAATGCCTCAGGATTCAACCCAAGGAGGTTTTTCTTAGGTTTTAGGGCAGCTGAAATGCACAATATATTTCTTATATGCATGGTACTTTTAGATACTCAGAATGTAAAATATTTAAATATACAAGTTTACCTAATCAGAAGAAATAATTAATCCTCTATCATCTATTACACATGATGTTAACATCATATGCAGTTGTTTTTAAAGCTAATTGTTGTTTGAACTAAAATATGTTTTTAGGGAAAAAAACCAAGCCAACACTGCAACAAATTTCTTCTTAGAGCTTTAAAATGGAGAAGGATGACATATTGCACTTTCACTTAACACTGCATCCCTAACTTTAGCAAAGTTATACATTACAGAAATTATATCTTACAGTATCCCAGTATACGCATTCTACTTTTGCAAAATGTGCCACAAATTTCAAATAGGGCAAATAATTAAACCCTACACTTCAAACATTTTATGTGCTGAAGTGATATTTCAGGTTTTTGAGATGCATCTAGACTGCTTGTATAACTCTTCAGCATAATCAGCAGCATCAAACATCAGCTTTTTTAGAAAATTATTTTTCACAGCTCTATTTTTTTAAATTAAAAGAACAACAAGACAGAGAGGGAAATTTTTTTCCCCTGCTTTACTTTGTCCAACAGCTTCTACCATTTTTGTGGCATACTACATTGGTATCTGAAAGAGGACCTAGCAGAGATGGGAAAAGACAATGCAAGTTACATAAGCTTTGCTATTTTTGCCTTGTATACTTTTGTAAAGTATACCAATGCCAGAAATAGGAAAGGCTTTTATTTTGTAGTTTTACAGTAACTTATCAACAAGATCCTCAGCTGAACTCTCCAGTGTAACTCCAGCCTCCAACAAGCTATACACCATGGATTTTGTCCTTTGGCTTCCTCATTTCTTACTTATAGGAATTTTTCCTCAATTTTCTATAACTCATACTGCAGCTTACTGATCAAAGTATACATAAGAAGAGAGTAGATAACCAACATTTTTCACCCTTGCTGAAAAAGTGTCTTGCAGAATGCTGACCAGAAAAAAAAAAATGCTGCCTATCGTATCTCCTAGATTTGACCTTGGTACTCCTGTCATTCACACTTAAATTATAATCTCTAACAATGGATAAGCCACTTTCACATCCTAGGCAAAGCATCTTCCAGTATATATTTCATATCTCTTGGCCAGACAAATTCAGCAGAATATTTAATACATGTGTTCATCATTCTCTTAGGTGTCATGCAGCTTTCACAGATTCTTTGTTGAGAGGTTTTCTTGAAAGAATGTATTTACAAACGAAGTCTGACTCTTCACCATTTTCCTTACTGTACATAGGACATTATGTTGTTAGCTATGATACAAAGCACAACATACCAAAAAACCCTACCGGGCTAGAATTAGAAAAATTCCTTGAATGAAGACTAGGATAAGATGCAAACAACAGAGGGCAATAGACCGTGGGTGTTCACTTGTGATCATATCCAGTCTTTTGGCCATCAGTTGCTTGATTTGACCAGTAATGTGAGGTCACATTTGGACTACTGTGCTTAACAGTAACAAGTATTCTCTGCTGATGTACTGGCTAAATATGTACTGTAAACTCTACCTCAAAAAACCTGATTATTATTTTGTTCAGATAGATAAAGATAAGAAACAGTATGAATTATGAAATTCAATAAAAGTGTTGAAAAATTTGGCAAAACCTCTTAAATATATTGAAGTATGTTTGTCACGGGACACATCACGTCTTTTTTTTTTATACACACTTCATAAATTTCACCTGCACAAAGTGTGCTACCCATATTCCAGTCAAAGCCTTGCAAAAATTGGTTTATCTCCAGGAATCAAAATGCTTTGTGATACACTGGGGTGTGGACAGGAGAGAGAAGGTCACACCTGGAATTGCAGAGCACCTATTGAAATCTCAGCCCACTCTTCTTCTTCAAAGGACTCTGGTGCACTGATGACAATGTTGGCACGGAAACGTCGGATCAATTCCTCTATTTCCAATGGCTCCTTCAATCTGTCTCACAGGGTTGACAGAGCAAAAGAAAAAATAATTGTGACCCACACATATGACAAAATTCCCAGTTTGTTATCTTATGTAAGGCTAATGGTAAACAAGTAAAAAGATCTTTTCACTTAGTAATCATTTGACTTGTTAAATATTGTAAAAATAGAAGCTCCTGGAACCAAAGGCAAATAAAATTTTATTCTGCACATGCTGCAATGTCAGAAGGGACAAAACCAGCAGTTGCTGAAGGTGAAAAAGGCCAGTAAAATAATTTTATGAGAGAATATATCCCTCATATTATTATTATTTGCCTTTGGGAGGCAGCAGATTGCACCAAACGATAGGTGTTTTGAAAAAAAACTAATCTCAGTGTGGTGATATCTCCCCGTCTTTACAAGCATTTGAGCTGCCAGAGTGTAGATTTGTGTCATTGTGGAGAATGTATATGAGACAGAAAGAGCATCAGACTGCATACAAATATCAGAAATTTTGCTGCATCTTCGAATTGCCATTCTTCACTCTTCTTCTAAAGGGGAACTTGAACAGTACCAGAAAAAAAGAAAAAAAAAAAAAGACACTGTAAAATTTGCCAGAGGGTTCTCTCAGTGCCACAGTTAGTGGAGAAGAACACTTCTTTTTGCATTAGCTGTTAAGGCATGAACCATTTTTGATACTCCATAAACTGTACTGACAACTTAGGGATATGACATCCTACAGCAGAGGCAGAAACGTGGCTAAGCAGTGAAGAGAGGCATTTCTGACCCAAAAGAAGAAAAAATTAAGAAGAAAATATGGACAGGCAGTTTAAAATGTATTTTAGAGAAAAAACATGCAAAAATCAAAGTATCGGGAAAAATTCACATCAAGCAGTCTTGGCAGAGGTGCCTGTTCCGTGAAAAAAAAGAGCTTGGTTTTGTTTTAAACAGTCTGGATGATCTTCTCTAGCAGACAAAACTGCATGAGGATAAACTGCCTGTGCAGACTTTCAGTCAGGCCACAGAAGCCCAGCTCCACCAAGCCCCAGTGTTCACAAGGGCTCCAGCAGCCTGGGGGTAGAAGGTGGGATGGGAAGCTGCAAGACTACAGGTTTCCCTCAAGATCCCACAGGTAATCCCATGGCTGAGACACAATTTGTAATGAATGCAGGAGGTGGGAGCCAAGAGGAAGCAGATTATGCCAGTGCTCATACAAACAAGAAGGAAAATAGCAGTTACTTGTGAACACATTATGCTGCTGTGCTTCCCAGCTTTGCTGTGGGCTCTTGGAGTTTGGTTGCTGTGGAGCCTCTAGTTTTGACTGTGTTTTGCAAAATCTAAGTGCCTGCCACCCAGCCTGCACTGGGAGCATCAAAAGCCCAGTAACCTCAGAACTGGGCCTGCAGTGTCCTGAAGACAGCTGCTGAAAAAACCTTCAAGCTTCTACTAATCAACTCCTTGCTGCTGAACTCAGACTGCAATGCCCCTACCCCTGATCTCACTGCCTTCAACCTGCTCGGGCTCACACCCAGAATACCTCACCTCTCTTGTACCTCCCCCAGCCCTCAGAAATGCTTATAACTACTTGGCACATGCATCTGAGTAAATTTCCATTATTTCTTCTCTGACAAAATGCCTTGGTTGGATGGAGTGGCAGGTACCTTCATCCTGAAAATCCCAACATGGACCTGTTTTGAAAATCAGCGTAATGTGCCAAAGTCAGCTTAGGAGCTTTGGATTTTCACATCAGTGAGCGCTGCAATGAAGAATGCATTACCTATATTTAATAGGCAAACTTGAAAATTAATATTTTTATCCTCAGGGTTATAGTTTCAACAAGAAACTATAACCTCAAGCATTAGGCCAGGCCATAGGGATTTGCATGGAGGTGACCTGCAATGAAAACATGAGACAGACAAATGTCTGCAGGTACATGTAGCCCTCCAACAGTATGCTGGATTCTAATTTTTAATTGAATTGCTGTTTCTGTTTTAGATCACCTCTCAAGAGCTAAGTGAAAACTGGAAGACTAGTTTTTACTTATGGAAGATACTAAGAGAAACTATAAAAACTTAATTGAAAATTGAAATTGTGTTTCATTTAAGCAAAACAAAACCCAAATGCCAAGAAACTGAATAATAGTTTCTAAAAACCCACCAATATTTAATAAAGAGCCATAAGTGCAGTTCTTAAATGTACATTGGATAGTTTAATATTTGGAAAGTTCATATACCATTATTTAGTAACAGTGCAGAGTGAGGATGCTCTATATCTGAATTTATTTCTCCACCACCCAGAGAAGGCACTGCATGACAAAATGCATGGAAGGGAGAACACTTCCAACTCACACTGCAGAATGGAAAGCCAGATGCTTCTCAGTCACCATTACAGCTCTGGTCACATTTGGAGTTTCCTTTGAGGAAAAGGAGATTACAAGCCTAGTTGTACTGGAAGATATTAGGCGTAAAATCAATGTATCATCTGGCACTGAATGTTTTGCTCAAGTTTATTGTTCTCCTTTGTCCTCACTTGCTGCTTCTTACTCTTCATCTTTGCACTCAAATCCCTGTATCTGGAAAGTTCCACACTGTGTCTTATAAAGGAAAAAGCCCATCCTGAATAAGGGATGTCTGCAAGAAGTGCCATCCCAAGGAGATGTAACCCAGCCAGTCAAGCCTCACAAGAAGACATAAATTGTCACAACACTGAGAGATGGACTGCTTCAAACCTTTTCCACACATATTTCCAATGATATTCTAAAATTGCCCAACTGTCTTCTCCTGAAGAAGGAAAACCCTCAGACAATGCAAGCTCCAGTGGTCTTGGTGATGCTTCATTCAGTCAGTGGTTTAAATCCTGAAGCTATATACATATCCTCCTGCAGATATATAGATACATATATTTTCCTCTACTCAAAGCAGTAATTTTCAATGCAGAGGATATATTTGGTGGGTGACTAAGAGAAGAGAAGATTACTTCAGGAAGAAGCAAGAGAGAAGTTTTAAGAGACAGGAAGAGAGGGCTCAGATACAAATGCTGAAGGTGTGGGATGCACAGACATAATGGAAGACTTGAAGGAAGATTTTTTGTGGAATTTGAACCTTTCCTAGTTATATTCAAGAAACAAAAATTTCCTGTAGTCAGTATATGAAAATTTGTTTGGTAATGGATTTGTTGTCTTTGAACTATGGACTGACTCAGTGTTTTATTTGCTGCTTCTAACTCTCACTTTTGTATAAGTAAAGCCAAATTAAATTAAGAAATAAAATTATTCCAGTCCTGAAAATACTTTCAAAGTATTTCTCTTGTGCATAGTTATTCTAAATCTTAATAATTCCCATGGGAGAGAAATAGTTCAGAGCCAGACTTTATATTTTACCTGCCAGACAATTTATGTCAAGAAAACCTCTTTATCCTTGTTCTTCTGACAAATGGAAGTTGGCTGGTTCTCAATATCTTTCCACCAAATAATTTGAAAAAAATTTCATTTAAATTTTCTAAAGATGACTGGTAGGCAGATGATGCTCATGTGTTTAATCCAAATTTTCAGAAATCATAAAATAATTAGTAATTATAGCAGTTTAATAGCTATATATTTTTGAATGTTGAAAAGTAACTATCTCTAAATTTTCACATAAAAAACCTATATTGGCATCTTATGGCAAGATTCTGGAATCCAAAATCACCAAGAGATGTTTGGAGACAGAAGCATCTTACCTTGCAGAAATGTGCTCTTTCAGCTGCAGAATGCTTGCTACATTTATCAGGAGGTATTGTGCTTCATTCACAAGAGAGAGTGAGATGTTTGTAGCAGACGATAGACCTAAAAAAAAAAAAAAATAAAATCAATCCAACATTCTAAAATGATCATAAAAATTAGTAATTTCACCTCATCTTTCCTTTGACCTTTTACTCATTCTCACTAATAGTTTAATCATTTGGTTCCAGGCAATAAGGATATATTCCAAGGATGCCCTCAAATCTGCAAATGGTTATGATGAAATGCAGTTAGAAACTCAGAGATGAGATTTTGCCAAATTTGTAAAATAGTTTACAAGAGCAATATCTGTGCATTTTCAATACTCTTTCAATTATTTTTGTAATGAAATTTGGTCTCTGAATAAATTCTTTGATTCTTCATGACCATTTTTCTAAATGGTCTCTTTGAGTTTCCAGACAAAATCATGGTCATGATGGTAATAACCTCCCCCCCATACTGGTGCATCTGTACATTTTCACCAAATTTAACAAGTAGAAGGGCAGCAAAAAGTCAGTTTTGGTATAAACATAATGACTAGATCTATACTGGATAACTCTTTCAGCCTTTATCAGGGTACTTATACATACTAAGTGTGAAGTCCATAAGCCTGATTTGTGCATGAAGAATCACAAATATTTTTAAGAACGACAACATACCTTTTGTATTTTTCTGATGCGACTTGCTTCTCATGTCTGAACTTTGTCTTATCAAGTGACATGGACGACCAAGAAACGTAGAGAGCCAGCCAGCAATTCTTTCTCCACAGTCATATGTTTTCACCCTATTACAAAAAAATAGGAAGTTCAAATTTTATTGCCCAAACATTAATTTGCAAAACAGAAGTCAAATTGTGAAGATGTTTATTCTGCTTCCTTCAATATAAAGTACAGAATCCATATTGACTGATGAATGTGTGATGTGAAGCTCTGCATGACTAACTCCCCACTTCCTCAAAGTTTACTCCTTTCCTCCTGAAGTTGACTTTCACAAGATTTAATTTAGTTTAGTATGGAAAATTACTGTGGAATAAAGGGTTAATCATAACATTGAAGACACTGACTCTGAAGTACAATAAGTGGTTGCCCATATATCAATATACCAATAACAATATTACAAAAAAAAGTATTATGAAATAGTCACACTCTGGTCTGTACTTTTTGCTAAAAACAGAGAGGAATGATCTGAGTTCAATTTAAGATTGCTTTGCTGTGTGTAATTTTTAATGATTCAGTCAGGTACAATAATGTTACTTCTCTAATTTAATTCATGTTATTACAGACATTTCACATTAAAACATGGCTCCACTAACAGAGGCCAAGTATCTCTCTAAAGATGATTTCCATTACTTGTAAAATGTCTAGTGAGTTATGCAAGCTGGCAATAGAATTGCCTTCTTTACCTGCATATAATCTTTCCTAGAGGGACTTTGAAATCATCTCTCTCAATCCAAAAAGGCCACTGAAAATGGATGCTGTTTGACGTTAGATTCCTCAGCCCTGAGTAAACTTAATGTCAATCTTCCAAAATCCAGACATCTAGTTTAAATCAGTTGTCTGGGTTTCACTCACAGATAATGGAAAGAAGTAAGTAGTTCCCATCTATATTAGACCCGAGGATGGAATGGCTCTCACTGTGAGAAACTTCAACTCTCTCCTGACTGCATAAAGAGATTTGACTGATACCTAACTTTAAACGTAAGAGGAATGTGACTTCTTATGATGATCTAGGAAGGATTCCTGTAGCAAGGAAAGTGAAGTAGTTGTGTTCCTATGCTCACCTTGATCCCTGCCCAAAGGGCAAAGGAGTTGATCTGCATGGAAACATCTGCTTTGGGAAACACGAAAACAGCTACTAGCAGCAAAAGGTGCTAAGCCTCAGTACTGAGAGGAAATTGGCTTCGCTTTACAAACTGCTCTGTCGGGTTCCACTGAATTTCACAGGTACAAAGCCAACAGAACTGAAACCAAGGAGATTTTATAATCCTACATGGATCTGGTATCTCTTTGGTGCTTGTTCTGAATTATGGTGCAGCTCTGCATCCCTCTCCCCACTCAGAGTGGACAGGTGTCAACCACAGCTGCATCTAGCCAGTGATGCCCTAGAACTGGAATGGTCTTCTGGTATGAGTATGACATACAGGCACCGTGTCAAGAAAGAGACCAAAAGGTGAGGGTCCACATGAGATTTCACAGTCTGAATCGAGCTAGGGAGAAGCCTGTTAACAAGAACAAATGAATCTTCCATGATAACAGTGCAGGTGAAACAAATTCCTCCAATATTTTTTTCCACCTTCACAGAGGTTCGAGGGGTGTTTAAAATCTCTCCTGAGCCAATTTCCTCTGGCAGCCTGTTGGAAATTAATACTGTATAAATCAGGAAGAAAGTTTTGCCCTCTTTTTATACGCTTATTGTTTTGAGTCACCGTGGCTGAGTTAGAGACTCACACCATTCTTGGTATTCCATCAAATTCCACTGTGTAGCTTTTGTATTCCAAAACACGGGTTTTCAAATTGCTTTCCCTTATTGTCAGACCATTTTCTGAGCAAGTACCATCATCTCTTCAAGGTCTCAGTCAAAGTCATTCTGTTATAGCTCAATTCTACTTGTTTTCTGCTTGTGTTTATTTTTGTGGAGTATAACTTTACATCTGTCAGCATTACATTTCATTTGGCACATGTCAGGCAATTTATAAAGGAGAGCCTATTTCTCTCTGATTTCACTTGCTGTTTGCCTTGAGTTTCCCACTCATCTTTCTATTATGTCATTTAGCTTCAGTGCGTTACAACTAGTTCCTCTAGCAGGGTAATTTACAGAACAAGAATCAAGGACAGATGAAGTCTGAATATTGATCCCATGGGATATAATACAATGGGCTCAGTTCACCTTGTTCTTAACTACACCTTTGTCTTCTACCACTGCTACACTTCCCTTGATCTCTTTGATATTGCAACCTATCAAAGAGGAGGTTGTGTCCCTGCTTATTTCAGTAAAGCAGCAACCTTGAGCATTTAGGGTCTTCTAGAATATCAATCCTATCAACATTAGCTTCTACGTTAATAATTTATGTCACTGGTAGACATAGTACCAGAAAGCCACCTCCCTCTGATGTGGGCAGCACATGCTGATGGACAGTCCCTGCTGGGATGAAGGCTAACGCTGATGAATTGCTTCAGAAGGGAAATTTGGGCTCATTAAACTTCCGCAGCTGCTGTGAAATTAAACTTCCTCACATGACTGCTTACAGATTCTACATCATGTACTTTTCTCAGTTATCTCAGTCTAAATTCAGAGTAAGCCAACAGAACTGGATGAAATAACAGCATCAGAGCACAGATCTAAAAAATAGAAAATACATTCACTAGGCATTTATTTTGAATAAAAGCCTTTTAAACTAAGACTTTTGATCCCACTGCTCACCTTAGGCATGTTGCAGAAAAGACCCCTTGTTGCAACAACCCCTGACCGCAGATCACCTCCTGTCCTCTTGCAAAACACTGCTTTTCTCATTATTTTTAGCCCTGAAGTCTCCTCTGCTGAAACACTGGAAACTGGCATCAATGGCTACTGGGTCTCTGAGCATTTTCAGAGTCTCATCAATGTTGTTCACACATCCTGCCTTACTTTCTGTCTTATTTATTTGCAAGTCACAGTCCACTCCTTGTAATTTGCTTTCACAATGCCATTCTCATTCATTCTGTTCTTTCCTTCCCTCATAAAAACTCTAAGAAGTTTCCCACGAAAACTTCTGATTTGATACAATAAAAATGACGCAGTCAGTTACATGAAAGAGAAGCTACAATAAACAGTATGGCAACAAATTTTATGCACACAGGGAGAAAGATAACTCAGGCTGTTTTATAGCCTGTAATAGATGGGCTTACCATGGGGAGGCTAGGGATGAGTCAACACCAAGGGAAGTGGGACAGATGGTTTAAACAAATGACTCTTGGGTGGATTCCACTACCTGAGGAAAATACACTTCTGAGGAAAAGATCCTCTTTATCATCTGAATAGCTAGTAGAAAAGAAGGAGAAAATAATTTTCTGCATGGCTCCATGGGGAAATTGCCAGGTCTTCTGCTGGTTTGTTTATGTGTTACTCAGAGAAGCAAACATAGAGGGTTACAAAGAATTAGTATACCTTAGTGAAAGGAAGACATAAATCTTTAAATGGCTCTTTTAGTTGGACTTACCAAGAGACTCATTGAAAAGAAACATAGTAGATAATGCAAATGTACTTTAGGAAGGCACTTGATGCACTGCCACTCAGCAAACCTAATGAGACTGCGGGAAGTTCTTAGAAAATATGATGAATAAACACTTAAGTTCATGGATAGGAAATAATTTTATTCCTAATGATATATTCACTGAAGTGGTATGTCTCCTGATTAGAACTAATGTTATTTAACTTACATACCTGCAGTCAAGATTGTTAAGGGGACACTGAACAACATGGGAGGTCAAAACAAAATAAAAATAGTTGTAAATGTGGAAAGCTGTTTGTAACTTCTAAGGTTCTAGCAATTTTAAATCCATGCCAGTATCATCACAATTAAATGTGGGAACTGAATTCAAGTCCTGCTGAGACCCCCAGCTGACATTTGGAGGTAACTGGGACACCTCTTTTTCTCATGCTTGGAGCAAGTAAAAAAACAGATCTCACTCATTCAAGTGAGGGCAAAGTCAGTTTACTCTACTGTCCTTTCTCTCCTTTTTCATGTCTTAAAATTTTTTTACTGTTTTCTATCAGACATGCTGGGTATGCCAACTTACTTATTTAAATAGGACTACTCTCCTAGTCCACTAATCATTCATTGCTTTCCACCATTTTTTCAAGGACTTTTGTCTGTGTGTACATATGTTCACATCCTCAGTGTCACTACGGTGATTTTCAGCTTCAGTACCTCTCTGCTCTCACTTACCTGTGTGAACAGACTTTACTCTCACAGATCACAGCTTCTTTTCCAGTATTGTCTTCTAGCGGCACAGATATTGGGTCCATGCCTAGGTGGGAAGACAGTCATATTGAAATAAAAAAAATTATGATGAATGATAGGGTCATGAAAAAAGTTATATTTTTGCTTTTTTTCACCAGTCACAGCAGCCTCACAAACAGCAAATAAACTTTTTTTCCTTTTTGCTAGAATTATATTCTCTGCCGGCAGGTGGCTCCAAATGATAAAACAAAGCACAAAGGCTGCAGATGACCTTGGTAATCAAAGCATATTTAAAAAACACACATTTTCAGCTTTTAATAATTTCCTTCTCTGTTTATCTCAGGCAAAAAAACTGGCACTGAATTATGGCCTCGGTCATAGTTTCTGTTGAAAGGATGGTTCCTCTGACAAGTCAGGAGATGACGTTAAACACTGGTATGTTGGAGTAGAGGGATTGAGTGATCTGAAAGCTGAAAGATGGAGGAGGGGGAAGAACAAAAGAGGCACAGTCTGTTCAAAAAAAGAAATATGCTGTGAGACAAAACTACAATAATTTAAAGACAAGACAAAACCTATGGAAAACTGCAAATGAGACAATTATTCCCATCTATATATCTCTAGGTTTAAACCAGCTGGTTTAAACTTCGAGATGAATAGATGGGAATAAACAATCATTACCCTGGTAATGATCTATCTTAACTTCTCCCACATTTTTCTCATCTTGAACAGAATGAGCCAAAGAAATGGAAAGAGTACTGTAGTTTACAAGAACCAAAAAGAAAAGCTGCACTACTTTTCTTTCTGTTAATTGAAAACAATAATCTTAAAAGAAAAACAAAGTGTTTTACTGTGTGGCTGCAATGAATCCAGCTTTTTCATTACACTGCAACATATATTAACCAAAAATTTAACACCCCAAATTAATTTCCCAGAATTGTAAATATATATTTTGATATTGTACAATATTGTAAAACAAATAAGAATCATGCTCTACCTGCTCTGTGATATGGTGAAATCAAGTTGGCTTATTTTCTTCTGAAGAGTAATGAAATGTAGTTCAGGTTCATTGTAACACCACTATCAACTCTGTTTTATGCATGTTTTACAAAATAGAATGTGGTCTACTTCTTCTTTGGTTAATTATGTTAGTATATAAGTGAAGACAGAGGGGGAAAAGTTGGGTTCACTTAGAAAAATAATACATGAAAAAAATGCTTTGAACTACCCTGTAACAACCTGAAAAAAAGGCAATGTTATCATCTTATCAACTAGAACTTTTGGACTTTGAAACAATTAAACATTAGCATCATTCCCTCTTGAAAAGATGAGTGTGAAATATTTCATCCTGCATACACTCTTAACTGTTATATCTTTCAAATACTTTCTAAAAAAAGCATACTCACAAAATTTCCTTCAAATAGAATTTCAGGGCTTTAAAAAGGCTTTTATACACCAGCAAGTTTACCACATTTTTATTGAACAGTACACATTTTACACTGATGTTTAGGTCAGTTAAACATTGTTAATTACAATTTTATTGTATCTTTAAAGCAAAAAAATAAAGTAGAACATTGCCAGTTACTAAAGCGCAAAAGCTGTCATTCTCCATGGTAATTTGCTTGATAATAAAATTCACAGATGTGCTCACAGTATTAATATTAAAAAATTCTTATCGTTATAGTGCCTATTTTAAAACAATCAGAAAAATTAGAGTTCTGTAATTTCAATAGATTGAAATATAAACCATTCATGTATATTCTTTCATCAGTGTATGCACTTAATTCCTATTATTTTTATTGGCAGTAACACATGACTATTTGAAGGCACAATAAACTCCATAAAGTGCAATTAGCTGCTCAGTTTTGCTAGTATCTTTCTACTCCAATATTTTAAGGTGCCTTCTCGACACTCAGAATTTCTCCCACTGTGTAGTGACAAACTAATCCCCAACTTGCCAGAGTAATGCTGATTGTTAGCTAAAATGGAAAGAGAGAAATTAGTCTTTTCCAGAAATGTATTCTCAGCCCAATTCTGTTTGGCTACACATTTGTGTAGGTCAGGAACACATGCAATGTAATCTGTGCTTCCACGTATTTGATGGAGGAGGACAAGGAGATTTCCCTTGATTCTCACTCCAGTAATAGGATTTCTGGAAATGAAGGCACTTGCTCCTGCCCACCTTTCACTTACTGGGAGCCAAACCTCTAATAACTTCATTCAAGACACATGAAATTCTTTCTTTCCATGAGGGCTGGTTTAGAGTTAGGTACACTGATTTTCTCTAAGTGGGTTCTGTGATAACAAGGCTTTGTTAGACTCTGAACAGTAAACAAAATAGGGAATGCCTGTTAACAACCTCATAGCCTAAGAAAATAATTCTGACAAAAATTAATAAACACAGTTTCTCAAAATTAAAAACTCACTCCCTCTGCTGAAGAAAATTACAGCCAGTGAGAAAATATACACAAGCCCTTCCTCTCCCTCTGCTCTCACTTAACCCCTTCATCAGAGATCCAGGAAACACCTGGAGCTCCCCAGCTGCCATGGAAGCCAAGTAATTTTGCAGGCATGCCAGGCAAAGATCCTAAGCCTTCGGGCAGTGTAGAGCACCACTCTGCCATCCCTGCTGCCCACAGTGGATGGGTGGCAGGATTGTACAGCTGGGTGGGTCGGACAGCAAGTTCTGCCCATCCACAGCTGGGGCTACAGCGACACCCAACATGCAGGGGTTGAGGAACAACCCTGAAAGGGTGTCTCAGCGCATAGGGAATTCAGCAAAAGGTGTTAAAGTAGTTACAGTCACACTAAATCATGCTGACGAATTTTTCTTGGACAGAGAATATTAAGGCACGTTGAAATAAAACAGCCATAAACAATTTTTTTGCTAATGAAAAGTTCTAGAGGGAGAGGAAAGCATGTGCCTGGAGGGGAAGAGAGAACAGACTCATTAAGTTTTAAAAGTGGCACAGATAAAGTCTTCACCACACTCTAATAGTGTAACAGCAAAACGCTCTTAAAAAAGCTCTGTGTACTGCAGCTAGGTGGGATTCGGCTCACTCGGCTTCAGGCGCTTACCAGAGGCACCCATTCCAGCAGCACGGTCGCCTTGGGCTCTCTCTCTTGGAGAGGCGCCTCCAGCCAGCAGAGCGCGGCAGAAAGCGGGGCAGCAGCGGGACCGAGGAGCGCGCCGCGGCCGCCGCGCCTGGCCCGGGAGGCAGCGCCCGGCCCGCCGGAGCCGCTGCGCTGGCACACTCACCGGAGCAAGGGCACGGCAGAAACCGGAACAGCAGAGAAATTCAGCACAGGGACTGCGAGGGCAGGGGGAGGAGAGATGGAGGAAGCAAAGCTCGGCTTGGAAAGATGCGTGCTGCTGCGGCTGAGGAAAGACGGTTTGGGTGGGCGGCCTTCCATGTCCAGGAGCGGAGCAGGAAGGGACTTGGAGGTGGCTGTCGGTCACCAGGCCAAGAGCTACGGATCTGAAATGCCATCGGCCACCCACACAGGCAGCGAAGGTTCTGAGCTTCAGCACAACCAGCCTGGCTCAAGCGAGTTCCACTGCTCCCCACCACATGGATGCTGCATGCCACATTCAGCTTCAGGTCCTACATTTGCAACCAGTTACGGACGGGCTGGAGGTGTGATGATGAAAGCAGCAAGGATTAATGTGGGATTTGCGAGGAGTCAATTTACTTAATTAAATTTGTCTGCCATGAAATTATTTAAGTGGAAGATATAACACTGACCCATGTGTTTGTGAAGGGATAAAAGAAAAAGATTAAAAATTTAAGACCAACAAACAAACAGTGGATTTAGACTGCAGGTAAGAAGAAAGAAAACATAATAAATATTGGAACAACTCCCTACAGATTTATCTGCTCAGCCTTAGCCTGCTGGTTTGTATGTGCTCCCATCATTGTGCCATCTTAGGAGCAGTAAGCTCTGGAATGGACTCCCATTATCTCACTGTCCAGAATTTTAAAAAATGCCACAGGTTGCAAGAACTTAATGAGACTAAAAAACAGCAGGACTACTAGAAAAGAGGTCCCATATCACCTCATGGGCTAGGATTTTGGTAGCTAGAGTCATTATACAAAGAATAATATGGCTCCATTCTTACACACTGGCTGTACCAAAGCAGGCTTGTAAATAAATGGCAATGACATTGCAGTTAGAGCACATTGATCATTTACTTTTGGGTAGAAAAATGATCAATGGACTTGGACAAGCCCTTTTGTGTGGAAATGGTTCCCACTTTCATTGGAAGGAAGGCAAATGACAGGGAAAACTCCAAAAAAGACATACATTAAAATGTAGACTTTAAAGGCAAATTTCACCCTGGCACTAACTGTGGTAAGGGGTTGTAAACCTCAGTTTGAAATGGGTGCCTTGACTGTCATTTTTGTCTGAGAAAACTTCCTCCTGACTCCCTGAAGTATGACAGGTGTTACTGACAGGTGTTATTGACAGGTGAACATACTAATGGGTATGCACTTGTCTGAATGAGTGCTAGTAAGGAAAAAAAAAAAGAAGAACAGACTCAGAATGGTGAGAAAGGAAGAGAGATGATAAGGAAATAAATCTCTAGAAATAATTAGTTCTGAAGCAGTTGATAATTTAAAAGTTGTGGGAGAAGGCTGTCTGTGCAACTGTACTACAGAAATTTGAGGTGCAAAGTCCTCCACATAGAATTGAAATGAATTAATGATATATTTTCAAGGAAATAGTATGGAGGCAAGAAGGGAAAGCAGCAGTGTACATGCCAGTGAGCAAGCCTGGAATTGCTAAGAAGAGAGTAGATTGTGTTTGGGATTGGAAACATAAAATAGCATATGATTAGTGGAAGTATAAAAGTGTACATTTGAGAAACCTATTTCAGACAAAAAGAATTGAGTCAGATTTAATTCTATGGCAAGTGCTCAGACAGTTGGAGTTGACAGCAACCCTAATGTACACACAGAAAGGAGAGTGTGGTTACAGATCCACTCATATGGATTTCTAATAAAGGGTGAAAAATCTGAAGATAGGTTCCCTTGTTTTGGTCTAGCTGCTGAAAATTTGGAACGTATATTATTAGTGGTTAAGACATATGAGCTGAGTAAATGCTGGACCCCAGGGAAATTATGAACTCCATTCAGACACATGGAAACTCAGCATTACTAATAATTTCTGTGGTATTCAAACTCATTTCAGTGTTGAGTGTCAATGGCACTGTTATGAAAATAAATAATTTTCACCCCTGAGTAGTAAAGGGCTTTCTGTAACACTTCACATTTTTTTTTCTTTTTCTTTCCCCTCAGCAGTGAATAAAAAGGATTCTGATAATTCCCAGGAAGCTCAAACATCATGAAATATTTGCCTGCTAGAGCAAGTATTTGAGTTAAATAATGTCTGGTCCTTATTTTAATTCATACTAATTGCTACTGAAGACTTTACCCCTCTAATTCCACAGATGGAAGGAGGAAGAGAGATACAAAATGGGAAGGGTTTTGGCCAGGGTGTTTAATGCTAAGACTTCTATTCCTTTACCTTTGCAGCATTAACTATCCCTTCAGGCTATGGGACTTCAGGCTATGGAGACACACCAGTCAGTGAATTTCCACATTTGTCTGTTCCTTTCTCCATCCTGGAGCATTCAGTTTATGATTCCACATAGGGAGTCACTGTCTACTCTCTGCCTAACCAACAGAGGTAGTTAGGAAGTTAGGAAGCCCCCCAGGGCTGCATACAACAGGTTGGGCTTCACTGCTCACAGCTGGCACAGAACTTGCCCCTAAAGTCACAAGTAAGCATGCACAGCACTCAGGAGTTTGGTGGGAGCTTGCAGGTGTCCCTGCCTAGAAATCTGACACCAATAAAGAAGGGAAGGAAGGACATAGTTTACTAACCTTCTGCCTGAATGAGCATAATTTTTTGCTTCAGATCAATTGAGGGATTCACAAGACACAACCTTGGCTCCTGCTTCTGAGTCATACAGATTCCATTCTGGTTTACAACCATCCAGTTTCGGTCATACAGCAAACCCTGGTTTCCTACTGGCCATTCTGTAACCTGGGAAAGCATTAGGAGGGGTACAATGGTTTAAAAAATGTTAGCTGCATTAATAGATTCATCCTGAAAAGCGAAGAGAGGGAAAATAACCCCTTAATGAAACTCGTTTAAATCAGGAAAACTTATGTGAGCCAATGTCAGCTTTTTATAAGAGAAACCTTAATTGCAAATCAAAGATAAAGATATCACTGCACAAAACTGACAAAAGAAAAAATCAAATTACTCGAAGTTGTTACATATTATCATGCAGTTTAACAGAGCTATAAGAATAAACAATCTGAAATACTCTGAAAACTGTCTTCAATTTTATACTCATCCAGTTTTAGCACCTGTTCCTCCAGAAATTTTCATTTAACTTACAAAGCACAAAATTTTATGAATTAAGGCAAAACCAACCAAACAAAAGCAGGAAAACTGTGAAATTCAAAATTCTGAAAAAACTTGTTTTTCATAAAATGGGACCACTTTATCAATTAATCCATTTGAGAAAATCTCTGCCACCAAAGCTTCTGGTTTTGCTGGGAGAATAATAGTTTCTTTAAATTCCCTTACAACAAAATATATTGTCATCTTTGCTATCTGTTCTTCCATTACTTGTATAACAGTCTTTACATTCAATAGCCCATACAAGAATATTGTCCTTGCTTTCACATACATTTTTCTGGTGAAAAGAACATCTGTTTCTGATGCTACACAGATGGTAATCTTGAAATCCAAAAAGAGAGCAATTTTAGTAGCGCCTTTGGGTGACATTAATATCTGCTTTCTTCTCCAGAATATTAAAATATTGATACCATTCTTATGATATAAAGCTGGCCACTAACATATTCTTCAGCTCATGTATGCTTTCTAGTGACAGTTGAATATGGAGAAAAGTTTACAGCTGAACTTCATTGAATTCTTCTAGAAAAGCTGAGCATATCTCACATGAATTAGCCAACAAAAGACTTCAGAAAAACACTATTGAGTAAAAGATATATCAAGCGCAGCCTGATGCTATGAAGAAAAGCATGTCTGGAAGCACTGGCTAGATTAATTAAAAATCACATTTTTGTTTATTGTATGATCAACCCAAAACTTGACAGAACCTAACATATCTCATTCTTATAAACTTTTCCTATTTTTATAAAAGCCTGCAGCAGCAGTTTGACACTGACTGCCTGACTATAGAAAATTAAGGGCAGGCATGCTAGACCTGAAAACTTAAAGCATCAAAGCTAAAATAAAAATAATTTTACTACAGTGCTACCAACTATAATGAATACAGAAAATATAAAAATAAAAATTAGGAGAAGAAACATGTTCTTTCAACCCACTTGATTTATAATATTATTTGGCAATTTTTTTATGCAACTGTGGATGAAAATTCTGTGATATATAGGAATTTTAGGTCTGACAGTGTCATCTGAAATCAAATTATCCAAGTACCTCAAATTGCCAGCAATGTGAACCTCAGCTTTGTGAACCTTTGCCCTGTCTTTTTTAGGAGAGGAAACACAGCCCAAAGACTGCAATATCAGCTGAAGAACACACTTTTGTTCTTAGTGGAAATTTTTCTTTGGAGAGACCAGCATTTTTGGTTATCCTGTATAATTAGACTACAAAATGCATTTAAACAGCTGGTGATCATCTGAGAGCTGCAAGAATTTCCTGCTAACAAATCTCCCTTCCAAAAAAATAAGATCATTAATTGGTAATACATCCTCCCATGAATCAAACAGATCTCTACAGGATTTGATAGATATAGAGAGCAGAATAAACTAAAAAAGCAGAAAAATAGAAGACCACAAAGTTTCCCAGTTCCCTATTGCAACATTCAGTTGTTTTAGGGAACAGCTTCCTGAATGCTTCAGGACAGCATTCTTATTCAGGAAATTGCTTAAGCATTTGCCTTCACTGAAGGCAAGAGGCTTTATGAGCAAAATAAAACTTCTCTTTAATCAGAGCTTCAGGTAGATCTTGCATGCTGGCAGGCATTAAAGGGTAAGCCCAGCTAACTAGCTAGCAGATAGTTGGAAATAATCAACACCTTCCACTCAAGACACCTCTGACAGGTCCAAAATAATGGCAACTAACTCCATGCTTCACTCACACCACAAATGTGATGTAGCCCATGACTACAGGTCCTCAACCCATTTTCCCCCCTTCCTCTGGGTGTTTGCCATTTCAGGAAGAGTCACACACGTGTCCCTTGCAGCAAGCATCATACACATGTGCCCTGCAGTGAGTCCCTGTCCTGTCCCTGTCCTCTGTGCACTGTCAAGTGCCCAACTCCCTCTCCACTTTTCAGCTCACTGTATTGTACATGTTGCTAGAACCCTGGTAAAGGAAGTTGCAACAACAAAATAACTTGGATGGAGAGTCACAGAGGGCTCTGAACAGCCAGAGCTGGTTGCCTGCCAATACTGATGCTGGAGATGAGCAAGGAAGAGCACATTCACTTCTCTGAGCACCTAGCCCCTGTGCAGAGCATATCCTGCCCTTATTTCAAAGGGGCTGAAGGGATTGTTAAATAAAGTAAAACAGAGCAGGTTAGCACATGTGGCAGTGAGCAGTAGTGCATTATATAGCCTGTAATGTCATTTCCTGAAGTTGCCTGGCCATTTCAGGCTACCGGGACAAACTAGAAGTGGGAGGACAGAAGGAAAGCAGGGAGAGCATGGTTTTACTGATAGATACCAGCATAAACCTTCATTCCAAGCATGGCAGGTGATGATGCATCCCAGAATCATTAAATGTATGATCTTCTCTACCTGTCATGGGCATCATTGCATAATACAGCCAGTACTTTGTATTGTCCTATCTGCTTTAGTCCATCTCTTCCTATTACAAAATTAATATATCTACTGCAAAAATATGCAGGGTTGTTTGGTTTTTTCTTTATTTCAGAATTTTCTGTAAAATATTTTGGGCTGCATTTCTCCCATAGTTCACAGTAATGTCATCATGAAGTCTAACACAGTTTTTGAACACAAAAGGAATTACTGAAAAGGCTTTAAATTATCTAAGTTTAAAAATATTAGTCGTCTTACATATAATTTATCCACTGATCACTAGGAATTTGCATTGTATTTTAAAATAAAAGCTATTTTGTCTTCTTTGTTGAAAAAGCATTTTTTTTATACTCTGAAATCTACTGTAAGAATAATAAAGTTATTAATTAGTTATTACTTTAAATTCCTAACCTCTTTCGCTGGGCAGATTGCATTATATAATTATGCAAAAGTCATCAACGTGAGAGATGTTCCTGTTTAAAAATGCACGTTTAAAACACATTTTTATGTTGGAAAAAATAAAGTGGTCTGGCACAGAGGTTACTCCTCTGCTTTTCTCCATTTAATACAATAATTGTAGGGAAAAATAGCCACATTTGAGAAGTTGAGTTAGAAAATTCTGCCCTCTGCTTCCTGCACCATGTGTACAAAATCCATGGGACAACAGTGGCCAGGAACACTCCATAAAATTCTGCAGAAACCACACAACCTGCAGCGAGCTGACAATCTTCATGCCAAGCTTCATCCTCCCAGCTGCCAAAGCACTCTGCACTCTCATTTTCTCTGGAGGTCAAGAACCTCTCATACTAAACCACTTAGAATAGAACAGAGAAATCAGAGTTTAGGAGAGGAGGATATTATGTGACTCTAAAGAGGAGATCAAACAGCTGTGAGTTTGCACTCACATCCTCCTCAAATTTGTCCTCCTGCCACTAATCATCTATCCTGCAACCAGCAACTCCGTGGGTAGATTTCAATGGCAGATGGGCTGAGTCCTGCTCACAGTTATCTGGAATTTTCCACTGCACACATTATTTTAGGAAAACTCAAGTGGTCATGTAGTTACAATAAATCCTAGTTACAACACATGCTAAAGGTCTGACCTCCCATACCAGTAGAAGGCCTCCACTTGAACTTACAAATCTATGAGCTTCTGATCTCAAGTCTCAAAGCATTAGAAGATGAATGAATTTACTATAGCTCAGTATTTGAACCACTTCTACTTTTACACATCAGCTAGCTGAGTTATCCTATAACTGATAAACATGGAGATCAATTTTAATTGGGAAAATACTGTTCTAAATTTCCAGCAACTACAAAGCATCTAAAGCTATTTTAGATTAAAAACAAGACACTGATTTTCAATTCTTGGATTCCACTCAAAGACTAAAGCTACATGATTACTACTTCAGAAGTTTATATGTTTGCTGAAGTAAGGAGATAATACAATGTTAAGCGTGAAGTCTATGAAAAACCACTAAACAAATGGCAAAATAATAGTTTTGCATATGATTCAATCTTTTCACGATAAAGCCTAGAGATTCTGGTATAACCAATATTTTAGAAGGCAAAATTATTTTCATGATTTGATTCCATTTAATTGTGGTAAGGTTTCTTCTCTAGCATGTCTTGTTTCAAACTCCAGTGCATGTGACATACATTATTTTCCTGTTTCAAGGTGATACAGGCTGAAGCTGCAGTTGTGACACATAAAAACATATATATTGGAGGTTAGTGCACTCTGCAGGATCTGGCAGCCATGGCTTTCTATTCTACTCTTACTCACTGGGAAGAGACTAAGCCACTTGGTGATTTAGAATGGAATGAGTTGAGTTTTAAAGTTCATAATTTAAATAGTGGTCTATAAGATAGCATTTTTATCTCTTCTATAGGCAGACAGTGAGATTGGCAGATCTGTCACAGGCTGGTTACAAACATATGACAGGTCTAGAAGTGCCAGCCAGACTTTTAGGAAGAAAAACATGAAAAACATCTGGTGGACAGGAAGAAGGCCACAAAAGCAAACATATTTTTTGCAGGGATTTACTTCAATATAAAAACCCCATCCAAATAAAAATACTCTTTTGACATCAACTCCTGGCCTGCTCTCCCAATGCAGTGAAAGCCCTTCCCCAGTGGATAACAACAATTTCCCAGTTCTTAGGTCAACTTCTACTGTTCTTGCATATGCACTCATGTATCTTCTATAAACCACATGGAAGTGCACAAAAATTACTTTTTAAGTAGAGGAGGAGGAGAAGAGCTAAATGCTCTTTTCTAGTGAAATTCCGGTTCCTTTCAATACCATACACTAAATCCCCGTATTTATTTAATTTTCTGTTACTCTTTGGCAATACAGGCTCTGACAGTGCTTAGATTACACAGCTTTGATGTGGCTGAGGCTTTTTTATTAAAAAAAAAATCAAAACAGACTTCAAAAATTACTCTAGACATGCAAAATTAAACCTCATAATGCAGTTGCACTTTTTATATCTGTTTTTAAATTATTCAGAGCAGCTAGTGCTAGCTGCATAATCTAAGATGCCTGAGATTCCTCTTGCAGTCAATGAAAAGAAACATAAATATCCAGGAAAATTTATTTCTCTTACTGCAGATTCCTATTTTATGCTAAAATGAATAAGCAGGTACCCATCTCTCACTGCTTACAGAACAGTGTTGAGCTGTAGAGGTGGAAGCTGAGGTAAGATGAGCCCTGTTTTCACTCTGGGCCTGGCACAAGCACTCTGCATGAGGCATGAGGATTTCCCCCCTCCATATAGAAATGCAGTCCTGTTTGCCAGGGAGTACCAGATTTATGTGAATTTATCACCTAAAGCTGTTTCCCTTCACAGAGCTTGAAGAGGAGAAACCCAGCTCAGCTTGTGGGGAAACATAAGCTTCCTTTCATGCTGAGGTATGTCTTACCTGCTCCTGGGCACAATCACTTCAAAGTCTTCCTAGTGCTGAATGTTGTGGCATGTATCTCACAACACCAGCCTGCATGTCGTAAATAGAACTTAACCCCAAAGGTGCAGGAATGCTGCCAACATATTTAACATATTTCAGCAGCTTCCATACTGGGCTTCTAATACAGCTATGAAAACTGCAACACTTCAACAAAGGTTAAAAATTTTCACATTAAACAGGCAATTAATTTGATTTTCTAGACAGTTTGATCTAGTGGGAGGTTAATAAGGGGTGGAAATTGTTTGTTCAGGTCTCATTTAATGCTCAGGATTGTGCCTCTGAATTAAAGACATCATAAGCCAACCCAAATTTAAAAATACAGATGTTTAGTTGATCAGTTAATAGTGTTTAATTGCCCAACCTCTCTGCATTGAGAAAGAAAAAAAAGCACAATGTGATCAAATCAGCTGAGAAGACCTATTTAAAATGCAGAGGACTCATCACTGGATTTGACCCCAATTTTCTTTCAGATGTGAGACACTGACCTACACCAGTAAGTTTTCGTAGGGAAAGTTATACCATTATTGACATTCATTAAATCACTTCCCAATATGGTACTAAGCAGAATGGCACTCTAGGTTATGTGTGGGCCATATACCTATTTCATCATGCATTATTAAAAAAAAAAAAGTCACAACTAAGGTGATGATATTATTAACTTGGTAAAAAAGCAATTAAAATCTTCAAAGAGTGAACTTTCAAATAGCACAGCAACACTTAAATGTCATATTTCTGTTGCAAATGTATTTTTAATGATAACATTTCTTTGTAATGTAAATCAGCCGCCTCTCAATTATAACATGTTAATCAAGTTATTTCTCAATTGCTGCCTACCCGTCAATGCCTACAAATCCATCACATGTCATTCTGTAAAAGCATACTAATTACTTGATTATATTTTTGTCAAGTTTGAAAAGCCAACTATTTTCTTCGAGACAGCATATTATGTGCAGATTTGCCTGTTGTGGGGGAGGGGAGAGCAGAAGACATATTTACCCCTCCTCTGTAACTTCAGCCTAATTCAAAATCCTTCAAGGTAGCCTAACACGTGGAACTTGATCCTAGAAACTGGAAAAAAGGAAGCGTGGGTACCCACACATTGCTTCCTTCCCTTTATACACACGTCTGATGAAAAACACAAGACAGAGCTGCACAAATACTTCTGAATGGTTCAAAACACATACCTCAAATGCAGAGCAGGATTTGATTGGGTAGAGGTAAATTTTGGTGACAATGATGGGCTTGCCACCTTTTCTACACGTTGGCACTGCAATCTCAGAAACAGTTGCCCTCACGCTTTCTGCCTCAGGCTCTGGTGGCTGCCAGCTGCCAGTTGTCTCTGCCTCAGAAGGAATATTCCTGAGTTCTCTGTCAGATATTTGCAATATTGGAGACAATTTATCCTCCTTGTTAAAAGAAAGGTGGTCATCTGGAACAGACTCTGTTGTCAGCTTTGTAACAGACTGGAAAGGAATCTCAGCATCTGAGTTGGAGAGTCTGGTGGCTATGATGAAGTTCAAAAAAGTCTGTGCATCTTCAAAAGAAGACATGTAGCCAAAGGATATTCTCACAGAACCAGTGGGACGTCCATCAACTAGGTCTATGTTATCTCCACAGACATGGCCAGCCTAGTTTGAAATAGAAAGAAAACGAGCGAGCTGTCATATTTTGATTTATTTCTCTCTAATTTTACCTAGTTATTAATGAGTCTCTTAATTATAACTTGAAAAGCTGTTGTAAAAAATAGAAGGTTAACTCATTAATACAAAGACAAAATGAAGAAAAAACCCTCAATCATCTTATGATTTACTCACACTATGAAGATAATTTTGAGCTGCTTGTCCTATTCTACTCTAGGGGAAGAGATACTTCCAAAAACATATCAAGAATCACAAAAAGGTTGTCTGAGCTGACTATCATGGGACATACAATCTCCAGGGACATTCCAGTCTCACCTGCATAGTTCACTGAGTTGCAAACTGTGATGTTATGTTCAGGTAAGTGAAAAAACCATAAAACAGCTAATTTTTGGGGGGCAGTTTTCTCAATATTCACTGGCAGAAGAGTGCCATTTTAATACCATCAGTGGCTTTATCATGGCTTGTGTTTAATAGTCCAAACAGCAGAGAACTAACTCATTTGGGATAGCAACAGAGATGTGAAGAGCAAAAGTTTCTCATTCTTTAGGTGGGTCAGTGAGTGCTGCCACTCACCACCAATGAAGCAACCTAGAGTCCCCCTTTGTTCATCCACTTAATATTAGCTCACCAGTAGACTTAAGATTTAGTCCTAACACAGCAATCCCTAACTGCAGCAGCTGTTGGTTTTTTTTTCCTCAGAATTTAATTTATTTACATATTTCTGTCACATTAAAAATGAACATGTGAATAGTTTATTTACATGAGGGCTTTTTTTTTAAGCAAGAAATGTCACAGGACAGTGAACACAGATGCCATTTATGCAAAGAGAAATGAAAACCCTACATCTATGTCAAAGCATGCAACACAGTAGTAAATATTTTAATGCAGTGTGAAGTAGTTTTTATCCTTGACAACAGAGCAGAAGCAACATTTGCAAAATTAGGTTGCATCTGTTAATATACCCTTCTGTAACCCTTCTGCCAAGTATTGCTTGATTGACTGAGGAGAGAGGTTCCTACTGTGCAAATAAGCAAACGAGCTCCTACATAACATTTTAAGAAAACTAACCACACTTCTCGAGGGACACTTGAAGACAGAAAGTCCTCCCTCACAGGCATTTTATCATGTACAACTTCATCAGGGAAGGAAGAATACAGCCAGCACCCTGGGAAAAGACGAAACTGAAGTATATGTGCAAATAACTTGATAAAAGATGCTTTCCTCTACACAGTAATGTTGTCAATAACCCATCCGGATCCTTCTCAAAGCACTGATGGGAATGGAATGTCCTCAGATAACGACTGTGTAACTGTACCACTTCATTATACAACCTTTGGAGATTAAGTGTCTCTCCATAAATTTAACTTTAGCCTATCCCCATTTAAAGGACACAGACTTAAAATAAGTCACTCACTTCTTAGCAAAATCCTCCTTGTATAAGGAGATCCAGGAGCATTGCAACTGGTTATTTGGCATTTTTCACTACAGCAAATGACAGACCATTTTTTATTTTCTCAGAGGACAGAGCTTCCATAGCAAGTCAAAGTACCATTTTGCCAAGGAAGGTATTAAAGAACTGCAGCAGCCTTTAAGAACTAAGTGCTATCAGTCCTGCATGCAAATGTGTTTGCAAAATTATCTATACATCTCTGTGAAATTATAAGGGAGCTATAATATCATTAAAGCCATTAGATTTTTTTTTTTTTTTACCTTTGGAAGAACAGCATTAATAACATTAATAAAGTTTTTGATTGTTCTGAATTAATTTACTCTAATTTCAAACTCTGACAAATATGCAGACAGGAAGACTCCTCCACTTCACTGTAATGCATCCTGCTATATATCTTTTAATGACAGCTTATGGAAAACGTTAGTAATCTTGAAAACAGTCTTTACATTCATATTCTAAAAATCTAACACGCCAGTAATCTAAGTAGATTTCATCTAAATTTGCTTCATTCTCTAAGATTCACTGTGCATTTGCCTTTATTGTTTCCTGTCCAAATTACATATGTATTTTAATTTGTAACACCCAACAGCAACAGGTCTACAAGACCTGAGCATTAGTATGTGCAATAATGAATTAGGATACTTAAAGAAAAATATGAGCGGAATTGTCCAGAAAATTCTATTCTGCTGGAAGTCTTGCAATCCAAAACCAAACAATAAGGTCCAATTTCCTATTTGCCAATGAAATAATAACAAGTAACACATACTTCTCTGCATCCATCAAATGATTTTGTTTCAATACCTCATTTCAATGAGCCAAGTTTCAATCAGTTTAGTTCTTTAACAAAGAACCAAAGAAGTGGAAAACTTAAAGAAAACAAGTCAAATTTACTTCATTCATAAAGTCACAGAAAGTCAAAACCATGGCATGTGATGCACTTTAGCTTTTAACTTCTAACCACATTCAGAAACCAACCTGCAGATTCCTTTGGATGTCCTCATTGCTTATGCCCAGATGCATCTGGCAGGCTCCCGTGTTACAGAAGCAGCCTGTGCGAACGTGTATGTTGTGAAGACTCGCCATGCTGTCCACCTTCCCAATCCAGCAGAAGATACAGGAGAAGAATGAAAAACAGACATTTTAAAGTGGTCAACAAGATACAGTGTTCTAAAGGTAGAAATCAATGGAGGTAAATTATGTCTCTAAACAATTAACAACTTACTGTGGCTTTTACCATTCCCATACAGATTTAGTATTTTTCAACTTTGTTACTTCAGCCAGAAGAAAGAAATGGTAGGAGCAGAGAGGTTTCCCTTACCATTGAGCAACTACTCCACACAAAACACACACAACCAAATCCTGAGCCTGTGAATGTCAGTACATCTGCTGAATTTTGAGGCTGTGAACAGGTTTATTCACATCAGTGCTGCTAATTACAGACCTGCAGCCAGGTGTTACTCGGTGTCTTGACAGAGTCACCACCTGCAACTGCCTCTGAAGAGACTGAAGAGAAGCCTGGGGCACCTTTTCAGGTAGCTAAAGAAAACTTTGTGTTCCAAGGATCTGAAAGTGCAAGTCCTTGTCACAGAAACTAATGGCATCTACGGGATTTTGACACCCAAGTGCTGGAAGGATCAGCATCTCAGTAAGCAGTAACATTTGCCAGGACAGGGAATGGACTGGAATACCTCCTTGAGTCTTGCACATACAACCCCTCAAGTCCCTGGTGCATTTCTTCCTCGTGCTGTTTAGTATTACACTCTTTCTTTATTATCCACTGAACACTGAATGGGGAGAAATAAAATACTTGATAACAAACTGGCATGAATAAATTATGGAAAGGAATGGAAATGATGTGCAAAGAGAACAGAAGAACGTGCCCATATGTGCCTCAGAAGGAGACATATATATGCATGCACTGGGAGGACAGCACTGCAAGCGATACGGATTTTCAGGGTTTCATAGCACAACTAAGAAACACTACAGGGATCCTCTTAGCACAGCTAAGAAACCATGGAACCTCAATGCAGGGACCTGGAAATGCTTTATATTGATCTCAAAAAGCAACAGCAGCAGCTGATAAGATTAGCTGAGCTACCACCAGCTATTTCTTTGATGAAAAATGATAAGCATTCCTTGTCAGGACTGCAAGAAAGGACAGACAAATAAATGCATGAAATCTGGCCCCCATTCTACCAGACTCCCAAAACAACCTTGCACAACTTTCATTAACCCCTCTGTGCTTTTTCTCCCTGTTTACAAAAGGAGAGCAGCAGAGAGCCTTGAGAATGACCACACTGCAGACTCGGGGGACTCCGCTGTACCAGGGACAGAATCCCCCATGCAGGAAGCTCGGGCTCAGCTGGATGCACAACAACAGCTCAGCCTAAGGGGGGTGGAAAAGGAGTGTCAACCAACTCACAGTAACTACTTCCTTAACTGTGAGCCCATGCTTCGTCTGAGGTATCAGCATAAATGTTCAACATAGCTTTTGTGGCTGGCTAAATCTCTACTGGCTTTTATTATTTTTAACATAAATTCCCTCTGTACAGAACAATGGCCCAGTATATATACCAAACACTTTCTGGTATAATTCACTGTATCTTCTGTCTGGATATGTCAATCTTCCATCTTCTGAGATCTCTGAGTTTAACTCTGTGTACCAAGCACCTTTAAAGTTACTATCTCAGTGGCTAGAAAACTCAAGCCTTCTGTTAGAACTTACTCCATGCTGAAACAATTCAGCCTAAATAGTATTTAGCTCTGCTAAAAGCAGCTCAAACAGAGTTATTGCTTTTTTTTCATGTGTGGGGCATAAGGATCTCTGCACAAAAATATGCTGTATACAAAAAAATTCTATATTGCTATAGCACACAAGTTCTCAAGTTCACATTTAAATGTGTTCTGTGCCACTGGTTCAGTTCAAAATTGTTTGATTCTCCAGCACAGACATAATCAAAATATAGACTTGGAAAGTAGAGAATACAATCAGCCCCAACATCCCTATTGATGATTAATGCCTCGGAGAATATCTTATGTTTAAAGTATGTTTCTCAGATTGAAGTTTTAGTCAAAGGCATCTGTTGAGAGAGATTGTTGTGGTGTTGCTAGCTTTATTTTGTCAGAAGACTTCAGTATGGGAACAGTGACATTTTCTTGATGTCTTTTTTAATTTAGATGAGAAAAGTTGTCATTCTGCCATAGCATGGTTTGTCATGGTGCTAGTAACTTGTGGGCGGATCTGTCATTCTGTTATTCATGACAAGCAAGGCAAAAATCATGACATACTTCACTGCTGAAACAGTACAGTATTTGGGCTTATTTACTCAGTATACAAAAACCTTTAAAATATAGAATCTTTTTACTATTAATATTTTTTAAAAGTAACATTCCTGGGGCAGCCTTGTCTATCAAAATGTAGGTAGTGTAATATAGTTTTCATGCCACATCTTCAAGGAATTGCAAACAAGATTATTTTTTTTTAAATTTTGTTAAATAAATTATTACTGTTTTTTAATAAACAGGAATTTCACTCTAGCCATGCAATTCAATCCTCACCTATACTTTAATTGTCATATATGTACGTTAGACCAGGACTACTGAGACATAAAAACATCATCATTAGAGGAATATGGGAGTTATGATTCAGGAGAAAAAAGATAAGTTATGAATAGCTTTAGTATTAGCTGATGTTCATTACCACCAGTGCGATAATGTGCACAGATCTTGGGAATGTGATGCACACTTTCACTGGAAACAATGACACCATGTAAAGAACCAGAAAAGGCAGCATTGCAAAAATATCTGTCCCTTGAATAGATGCTTGGTTTTCCCTTGGACATATGTTTTGATTTCTTCTTGTTTAGTTTCACCCTAGAAATACACTACTTGGGGAGTTAATTTAATCTCTCTCTGCAGTGCTATCACATAGCAAAACAAATACAACATAAAACATCTGTTACAGTTATTCTGATGAAGAAAAGCTTCCTTAAATAAAACACATCTTTAAAATTTCCATAAGGAGCAATAACGGATATTGAGCTCAGGGTTATGAAATACAGAAAGTCACTTGCAGCTCTCTCTGTAACAGCAGAGGGTGACTTTTGGGAACCAGGAATGAGTTCATCAATGAAGGCACAGAAGCATGAACTGTACTAATGGTACTAATGTACTTGGATTGTCAGTTTTGGTGATTCCTTGGATCTGATACTTGGAATGATTGTGCCTTGGTTTTTAAGAGATTAAAGACTACAATTAAATTCAGAACAAATGCAGTGTTTTACTGATTTCAGTCAGTGAGGACATGGTAATCAAGGCATCATGCTATCTTAGAGTCCCTTCTGTCTCTCAGAGCCCCTTGGCATTTGTTACTTTTTCTGAAGGTCTTTACTGTGGGCCTGTAGACTGCTTCACACCCCAACACTTCTGATGTCATGTTGTCTTGATTTTTGACAAGCAAAATGTGATTTTCACATTTCCAAGTCATGGTCTTGAAATCTAATAAAGATACATAAAAGAAGTTTGCATAAACAAATTTTTTAAAACAGTTATTTTTTTTTTCCATCAATGAGCTCTTCTTCAGTGTTGCCAGATTGATCAAAACCTCACATTTGGGTTTTTTTTTTTCATAGTGCTCTATCTGATAAATATAATTTTTAAAAAAATATAAAAAATATTGAAGTGTAGAGCTTTCACTTTAATGCATTACCCTACAGTAGTCCCCTCTTGGAAATCTGGTATTTCAGTTGATACTCATCAGCTGGAAAGCTCTGAGAAGAACTGAGATTCTGGTCTGTTCTGCTTTCCCATTCCCTGTCACACAATGCACTGGTGACTCCTCTGTGTTTGCTAAAGGAGTGACTGCTGCTAACAATTCACTTCAGGGCTTCTGAGGCACTCAGTGAAAGCTGTAAGTTTTTCTCTGGCTTCAGGTTCCATTGAAATTAGTCTGAAAATGATACTTGCTGTAGGTACATATATGCTAAATGAGAATAAAGATTTACAAATAGTACATAATTTTGCATTATTCCTCATCAACTAAGTCTAAGACTTTCACTAAGAATGATGAATGCTTTAGAACCCCTGCTGAAGTCATTCCCATAGGATGCAATTCTGTAGCTCTTATTCAAGCAAGTACTTATTTGTGTAAGTTATCACAATAATTATTCACATTAATAAAGAAACATTTTATAATACATCGTGAAGTGTTCTGAAAAAAAAAATCATTTAATTCAATACTGGCAAGTGCTGTCCTTCAGGATTTGGGATTAGGACTTCTCATTTTGCTTTCTACAATGCCAATGCCCAAGTATCAGAGTATCTGATGGATTTGCTCATTACAAGAATTTCTTTGCACACCACTGATGGCTGGTTATAAAACAGGCTTCAAGATGCTGTTCTCCACATCCACTGGTAAATTAATTCACTGATTCATGGCATGGAATTGGAGAAAGTAAGCTAGCTCTTTCTGTCATCCAGCATTTGACTGTGAAATGCTGTTGCTGATGCAAATGCATAATCTTATTAAATACAATTTAATAAGAAGTAGGTCAGAAGGAAAAAAAAATCAGCACTTGTTTTCAAACCATTTTGTGGTGGGGAGGGGGAGAAGGAGAGAATTTTAGTTGAGTTACAGTTTCATTAACTGTTTTAACTGCATAGTTTTCTGCTATAAAGGCTTCTTTCTTTCCATCTCAGAGAAATAATTTCTATGTGGGCAGATTCTCTCAGTATTGAGTAATCTGATTCTCTCCTTTTGCCTCTCTAGTTGTTGACAATGGATTAAATTAACCCAAGATGGGATGTATATCTCTTTTTAGTCTTCATCTGTTCATCACTTACTCTGACCAAAATCCCTTTGGTAGAAGATAGTGAAATATTAGACAGAGACATTGAAATGTAATAATATTGTCAAGTTCAGTGTCCTGAATATACTTGTTCAGTATAAATGCTATCTTACCAGGAACTTTACAGTCGATGTGATAATTTTCTCAGCTAGTTTTAAAGACAGTCAAATAGCAGGTTAGATTGCATGGGAGATAAACAAGCTGGAAATATTAGCAAAATTCAAAATATGTGGGTTGCCACTCTGCAGGAATTCTCATTTAGGAGATGCCATATACATAGTGAACTGCAGGTTCTTCATGCATAAAGGAGTAACAATAATTTTGCATTTCTGACAACCAGAAGCTAGAAGATTTCTTGGGGATAGGGTAGCTATAAAAATAAAATGAAACAATGAAACACAGCCTTGTTAATGGATGACCTAACATTTTTTTCTACTGTTTTTTATTTCCTGCTGAATACACAAGGGAATTTGAATCCAACTATTTGAAATGGAACAGACCGATGAGTAAGCTAAACACCTTGGTTTTCTTTCTTTGATTTGGTGCCTTAATGACCATAGATCTGTCCAACAAATGACACCTTGTTTTCTGTTTCTTTTGGTTTATTTTCCCTCCAGGTCAAACTGCATTCATTGACAATGAAAATCTGGTTCACTAAAATGATACAGAAAGGATGGATTTCAGGAAGAAAGAAAAGCAAAGGAATTCAAGCCCTCAGTGGTTTCCTAACTGATTTCAACAAAGCATCCTCTTGTGAGTCATAGAAAAACATCTGTATCTCTCCATCCCATTGAGCATCCCCAACTATTAGGCTAAAGGTTTTTGGTCAAATTGCTGCTAGTCAGAAATGTTGAAGCCAGATGTCTTGGTTTGGAAAAACGGGTGTCTGTTAAGGAAGGCAGGAGCCTCCCCTGAAATGGAAAAAATGTAGACCCCCTTTCTCTGAATTGTTATAAATTTGAAATTAAGGGAGGCTCTCAGGCAAAAATATGGGAGAAGGAATAACAGTTCTTTATTAGGGAATAAAATAAAATCATAAAATAAACAATGCAGTGAATCAAAACAACACTGACAGAGTCAGAATACAACCTGACACCCTATTACTCAGGGTGTTGGCAGCAGTCCAATTGGGAATTATGGCTGCAGTCCTCTTGCAGTGTCAGGTGTGGTTCTGTTGGAGCAGTGATCCTGTAGAAAAGGGTGTAGTCTTCCTGCAGTGGAAGAGGCAGCTGTTCCTCTGGGAAATCTAGTGCAGGAAAAGTCATGCTGATGCTCCAGAAACTCAGGATTATATCCAGGTAGAAATGCTTGGCTCCTCCCTCTGGGCAGAGCATCTCACAATGGGATGCTACAGCTCTTATCAGTCACAAAGTGACATTCAATAGCCCATTATCAGCAGATGTCTCCTCTGAGAGAGGACTGGTTGTGGAAGAGATAAGGAAAACTGCCCACTTAACAGAAGACAACTGCCATACAGATGGCAAATGGAATACATCTTTTCTTGCAATCTGGGATACCAGAGAAAAACCAGAAGACTAAGCTATAACTCATATCTAGAGGGATAAAGGGGAATGTAGCAGATTAATACAAGTGGAAACAATGCCTAGGAATAAAACTGTGCAGTGCATGCTACTGAAAGTCCAGTGAGGTAGGTTTAATTCACGTCACAGTCAAAATCTTCTCGACCTTTTCCTCTTTCTTTAAAGGCACTTCAATCCTCTTTTGTCTGTATCTAACTCCTCAAAACAGGGATAATAGAACACAGGGATGTTGCAGGGTCAAATTCCCGTATTACTTTAATTACAGTCACAGGATCCTATATAGTGGTGTGGTGGGGTAGAGGGGTGTGGGGGCAGGAAGATGAAAAAGGAAGCAGAGCAATAGAGAAGGTGGGGCCAGTCTCTTTTTGTCTTGAAAGGATTCAGATGGTGGACTGAAACTAGACACCACATACATTCAAAGGCAGCTGATGTGCTTTTACCAAGATCAAGGACAAGGGAACCCAGTGGAAGCTCTCAAAAGTGCAGTTCTTTTGCTGGTACCATGTGTTTTTTTTCCACATTTCTCTCATGTGACAAGGTCTGTAGTTTAGAGACACAGTTTGGCCCTGTTACCAAACAGAAAATATTTAGCCTCCCTCATTCATCTTGGATTCTTTGATCTGAACAACTATGAGCATCTTTCTTTTATCTCTTTTCGTTTCCTTAGCAACGTGCAAGGACACTCCTGAGAAACAGTGTCAGACAACACCTTCAGTCTAGTCTTTCATGAGGCTTTCTAACCTTGATCAGCTCTGATGTACAGTTTAATAGTAGGCAATTTCAGGCACACTAACTCACATGTGTCTTTGTCCCCCTGCAACGAGATAAAACAGAAAGAATTCAGCCTGTACTCTGTCACTACTACCTCAGCAAGAAGAGAGCTGCATTACCTACTAACCTGGTCTGCATTTCTCACATTGAGCCTCTGAAGTACAGCACCTCCTTATGTTCAGTCAGTGATTAACGATTATGACTATGTTCGGACTTAGATCAATGAAGCTGCTTCCTATATTGTGAGCTCCTTTTTGCAAGGGCTGTCTTTGAGCACCTAGTGCCATGTCACAATAGCAAAGATCCAGATTGTAATGATTTCTTGCCAGTTTGAAGAAACAAGGTGCCATTTATTGACACACCAGTGTAGTTTACTGCATTGCTGCTATCTCCCTGGTCCAAGACATCCACAGCACAATTGGAAACTAATTGGAACCAAAGAAATCAGTATATGTTCAACAGGAATCTTCACAACAATCTTTTTGTCCTTATAATCTTGTTTGCGCTGGTCTGTCTGCCATTCCTAGCTTCCTGAAATCAATGGCTAAATCTATAGCTAAAATCAATATTGAGTAATCAACTCAGCAATTTTTAGGTAGCTATTGGGAAGATGGCCAAAAATCCCATTAAGCAAGTTAGAGAACATTTTTCTTTCCCTGAGTCATCAAAATTAATATAATGAGTGGTTATGCTTCTAAAAGCATTAGTGTAACTAGCTCAGAGTCATATGACCATTGCTGCAAAGCCATTCTTAGCTGGAATTAAAAAATGCTGTATTTCCATTTTCTGTGGCTCAGATGAAAAATGCTGCACTTACAAAATGGAATGATTGTTTTACATGGAAATAAAAAGAAACAGATGGGGGAAAAAACCCTAAGAAGCCTAAATATGAAGAGCAACAAAAATGTCTTGCTTAATATCATTCTATGAAGATTTGTTTCAAATAGGTTAAATATAGTAGGAGGTTTCCCCCCTCATTGCCCACTTTCTCCTGTAGGGATGTGGTATGCATTTCCAGACAAGTACTGACTGATCCAATTGACTTTGTATCAATTTCCTGTGCATGCAAAATGCTGTAGCTCGTTCCTTTTCTTCACTCCTGTAATTCACATATTGCCATTGCTCTAATTCTGTACACCACGTGTACAGTGGACTGGAGATGATCTTCTAGTGAAACTAAAAATATTGTCTAAGACACAATAGCAATTACTTTGAGAAATCAACCCACTTCAGGTATTGCCTGGTCCCTTTTATCAGGTAAGCAGTGATATGAATATGTATTGAACCAGCTGTGTGTATATACAAATGTATCCGCCACTTGATATCTGAAGATTTGACAGTATTTAACCTATTTTTTCTCCATTCCTGTGAGGTGAGAGTAAATTGGGAAAATAAGGCATTTAATCCTTCAAGGTGACACTGAAAGCCTACAGTAGAAGGAGGGCATTTCACCTGGCTGTTGCCAGGTCCTGGTTACTAATCTAAATCCAGCTGAACAATTTCTTAAGATATTACTAAAGGAAAAGGAAGCTTTTAAAAGAGAATATGAAACCAAAGCAGTGTGAAAAGTATTTACAGTATGAAAGCACTTCAGAACTGGCTATCACCATGATATTTACCTAGAGCAGCTGCTTCTTTTGTGCATTTCCCATCCTGCCTCACACCACTTTGTCCTGTGTTATTTTGTTTGCAGACCTATCCAAATACAAGCAGATGGAATAAGTTCTACCTGCATATACTGCTCTGTCTCTTCCCTTGTCACATCTCACCATACAACATTGCTTCATGCTTCTTGTCCAATTTTTCCTCCATCTTGGATGTCAGAAATACTCTTTATTTCTGTTTTTCTTCACAAATTGACGTCTCTTTATTTGGCCAATACATGTAATACTGGAGTCATTATTATTCTCTGCAGTGCGAGAAATTTAGTTTAAATACTAGGGGAATATTTTGCAGTACTGAATATAGTACTGCATGTATATACTGCATATAAAAATTGCTGCCATCTCTGAGAGTGTAATCATGGTGCGGTTATTTGTTTCTCTCTTTAATGAAGTTCCAGAACAAATTGCTCTGATAGGAAAGGTTTAAGTAAAGATGACCATGCAATTCTAAGATATATTTTTCTTCCTCTACATCTCAAACCACAGAGTTGAATTTAGTTCGGCTGCTAAGCTGCTTACGTGAAAATTCACTAAGATAGAATTCTTTGGATGCAGAAGGATAAATAGGATTAAATGGAAAATGAAACTTTGTTTTTTGGGGGAGTCTCATTCTGATTTTGTCTTCTTCAAGCAAGGTGCTAATATCACCAAGGTTGTGGGGTTTATCCCTATATGAGCCATTTATTTAGGGTTGAACTTGATGATCCTTGCAGATCCATTCCAATTCGGAATATTCTGTGATCTGGAACTAAAGATGTACTCCTAACATGTACTGCTAGCAGAAAGAGGCTACCGGAGTACAGAAGGTGCCACAGTGAGTGGTAGGATGTAAGTGATTTGAGGCCATACATTCCGATGGAAGACCCTGGTCTTTGCTTCAGAATGATAGAAAGCAAGGGAGAAAAGGAAAAACCCAGTGGGTCATCAAGTCAATCCTTACTTTATATTAATTTCATGGTGTCTGAAATGGAGGAAAGTGAGCGAGACAGTGGGCACATACCATAATAAGAGCAGTCATCAAACCTTTTTATAGATTTAGACTGAAGGGATGCACACTAGAAGTCGTCTCTTGAGAAATGTTGATTTTCTTACTTTTAATTGAGAAGTGGATGAAGAAAGTCAACTCAAAGTCTAGACCTCCCTTCACTCTATCTGGATTGATGAGGGTGAGCCAGGACATGGTAATGCAGGCTCCTAGGCAAAACTGATTATAATCTATGTGAGCAGGGTTCTCAGTCTTGAGAGGCAAAACTCATTCATATGCAACACTGCAGAAGAGCCTTCCTTAGGCAAACCAAAATGTTTACATTCTCTGTCTTTGGCAGCTATTCCTGTTATAGCAGTTTGTCTATCACACACAAGTGTGAAGTGGTAGGCAAGAAGGCTGAGACTGCTAATGGACTGATGCTCATTCCCTTCCTGACAGGATCTTTAGGGGACATGACAAGCATATATGTTCCCACTAAGGGAACTTTTGTAGGTGAGCCTATCACAGCAAGTTACTTGTGCTTTTAGGTTCAGGCTCCAAGCTAAGGAGGCACTGTGAAAAAGCAGAGTAGGGATGGATGCTGGTAATCCACAGCTGAAATGTGAAATGATGGTCATTTTTCAAAAAACAGCCATGATAGTTTGCTCGCTTTTTAAAGCCCATTACTGGCTCCATAATGCACAGGAGGAGAAAAAAAAAAAATATTGTCTCAGAAAATTGGAGTGGAAAAAGTTTGGTAAGGGAAGGGCTATTTTTCAATACTGGCATAACAGTGAACTGAAAGTTATGGCTGGGTAAGGGCTCTCCAGTGCATACAATTCAACAAACATTTCAGGTAAAATTCCATCTGGCCATGTGTGTCTCCTACCTCTTTCCCTTCTTCTGGCTTCCAATCTGACTTTATGGAATAAAATGTGAAGGGATTGTAAAATCACTCTGAAATTATCTACTGAACACGCAAAAAGAATTTTGCAGGTCTTGTCTCTCTATCAAAACAAAGAGAAGATTTTATAAATTATATTGGCATAGAAGGTCTCCCAGAGCAGAGATGGTGATGTTTTTCACATCTGCAAGTGTGAAGAGAACATATAACATTTGCACTTTGACCCAGTTTATAAGAAATCCACTTTTTTGTGTGGATGATTGTTGTTTCAAATCTATCTTGTCCTCTTATGACTGTTCCATTTCTTTGACATTCAAATCAGGTTGGATTTTATAGAGTTCTATGCAAGTTGTTGCTGAAAAAAAAAATATGGCAAGGATGCAAACTGAGGCTGAGTCATTGCTGTCAGTGTTTGAGAGGCTGGAAAAGACTTGGGGATGACGGAACATATGATATTCATATATGCTGAAAGCTGCAGATATTCATTGTTAATGAATGAGCTGATGATTCTCTGTGTGAAGTGTTTGCTGCATTAGCTCAGCACCAGATATATATATATATATATCTGTAACACCATCCTGTGTTATATCACAAGACCTCTTTAAAGTCTAGGTCTGATTGCTTTTATTTTTCAGGTAGCCTCACAAGGAAGCAGAAGATTGACAGTTTGCTGCTTTAATGTCAGCTCTTCTGCTTCTATCCTGCAGAGGTCCTTCATCTCTACCCCTGCACTTTTGCACCTTTCCAAATTACCAGTCTGTCATCTGTCCACACTTCATTAGCAGAAAAAATTACAATGCTGGGGAATTATCCATTCTTGACTAGACATGTATATATGAAGAAGCCATTTGGCAAAAAGGCCATCTTCATGTCCTGGACCTGTCAAGTACACATCATATTTCAACCCCTGTTCATAACAGGGGCTTTTTGATGCTGCAGTGCAAATAAACACTTAACAAAATGACAGAGGTGCTACTGCAGAGAACAGGCATCTTGCATGAAAAGAATACAGGTGTCCTCCCAAGTGATTGTAAGAACAAATTACTACTTTACTGAAGGAAATAATTTTCATGGAAGGCATTTGATGCAGCTCAAAGGAGGAAATTTAATGCAGTTTTAGTGCTCAAAGATGAGAGGTTTATGGAAATTTCAAAATGGTAGTAGATAAAGAAATGTTTCATGAAAAATCTAAATTAAAACCAAAGCTTTTGAGTGACTATTGTTGTTTGGAGTACACAAGTCCCTCTTATTTAATTGTTTTAATTACCATTTAGAGCAAAACCCTCTAAACTAGTAATTAAACTATCAATTAAACCAATGATACATATAGTATACAACACAAGTTTATTCCAAGTAGAATATTCTACGAATTACCCTGCAATAGTCACAAAGAAACATTTAAACAAAAAAGCAATAGAAATTCAACTAACTTCTATAATTATTTCACTCTCACCCTATCACTTCTTAACATCCAAATATTCTATATCATCTATATTGGGACAGGAGGCTGTAAAAATTGCTGCCGTCTCTGAGAGTGCAGTCATGACTATTTGTTTCTCACTTCAATGAAATGCCTTCATTTGCTCTTCAGAGCTGCAATGAAGGTTTTAGTCAAAGATGAACCTGAGATTGTGACTATTTCCTCTTGGTGCAATTGACCCTATGTATGTAATTCAAGAGTGTTTGTGTTTACTGGCACAATCTTGTGAGCTCCGGTAATTAAACTGATAACACCAACAAATGGCTTTCAACCATATGAGCAGATAAAAATAACTTTCTTCCCCATTGCTACACAGACAAAAGACATAATTTTTTCTCTGTTTCCATTTTTCAGCAGTGGTATTACACATCATGTATTTCACTGCACGCTTTTCACATCCTAAATATCTTGGGCTTAGTTCAGAGTTTTGAATATCATGCCAATTATGCAAATCTTGAGGCTTAAATGTAAGCTTGGTATACTCTGAAGACAGTGTCTACTTATGAAGTCTTTCTTGCCAATCTCAAGTGTTCCAAATAAACTGCTCCAATGCTCCTCATAATATTTTCTCTGGAATCAGTTGGCCATATCGTCCTTTTCAAGCTACCAAATATTAATGTCCAGTCACACCGTGCCCTACAACAGTCAATGGGCACATAACAATTGCCCGTCAGAGGGGCAAATAGAATTGGTTTGATGCCTTGTTATAAGTAATTAATTGTAAATGGGATATCATTCATAAAGGAATAGGACATTAGGTCATTTCTCCTTTAATATGCAAAGATAACCTGAGTCATTAAGTGGTGTCCACTCTTGGTAGGTAAATGCCATCCAATTTTCCCTTCATAAAAAATTCCCCAAAATGTTTTTGGGAGCCTTCTGAACCTATGTTCTGCTGACTCAACTGGATTGCATTTGGACACTGCCCTGTGAATCTGGTATGAATGTGCAGACCATAGATGCCACCAAAGCCGAGGCCACTATTTCACTTCCAAACAATTAACAAAAGTATTGGATTTAACTATGATTCGAATAAACCTATATAAATTTAGACATGCATGCAGGTATGAAGAGATTGCACAGCAAGTTTGATGAAGCTTACTTTCTGTTGTATGTATTTTATTTGTAATCATAAACAAGAAGCAGCAAATGTTTTTCTTCCCCCTTCTATAAGGTGTCTATGAAAGAATTTCATTCTGTAAAGAAGCCAATTATATATATCACACATATTGTAGCTTTGGAAAGAATAGTGCTTGTTAATTTATAAAAGTCATTAAATTGCACATTATTTTTAATTAAACAAAGTAGTGTAACAGGAACAGCAGATGAGACTGAGATGCGTTTGAAAATTTTATAGCTCTTCATTCCACATATTCTAGAAATCCTCAGAATCTGGTGAACAGTACAATCCAGATCAATAAAGAAGCTTTTTATGAGCAGCCACTGTAGCAAACAGGCACAATGGATTCATAAGACTATGAAAGAATTTTTAACTTGAGGATACAGTTGACTTGTAAAAAGTGAAACACAGCTCAGCCAATTTTACTAAAAAGTTGTGAGAAACAGAAATCAGAATAAAGGTTTTGATTTTAATCAAAGAACAGAAGCAACATTGAAGTGTTTGAGGAGTTTTACAAACTCAGTTGTGTTAATATCTCAAATCTTTTCTGAACATTGTCACACATATTGAAGGCTACATAAATGGTTAATTCCCAAAATGTGGACTGCTTTGAAATGAAATGTGGTGAACATTTTCTGCTATTTGATAGCATTGACTAAAAAAGATGGATGTGAAGAAGAGCTTATTGAGTACTCTATGTTTGGCCATCATGTTTGTTCATTAGGTTAACACCTTAAAAAAATGTCAAACTCCAAACTTGCAGCTACAAAACAAGTGCTTCACTTCTGCTCTCCCTAGTGAGAAATGTGTTTCTTCTTGTATTCTTGTAGAAGTATCTCCATGTTCCCCTCATTATTCTATTCTCTCAGGAAGCCAAGGAAAAAAACAAGTAAGCAAAACAAGAGCACTGTGGTTTTTCTGCCTTCTGCTGATGAGCAAGTGAGACACTGTCCCCTATGTGACCCACTGCCTACACTGAGCACAGCCATACACACAATTATGGTCACTCTCTGCTGAAGGGAGAAAAGCCTAATGAAACTTCATCTTAAAAATACTTGGTATCCTGATAGATAAAGACTACAAAAAGACACTGAGAAAGACAGCATTTAAGAATTTCTTGAGCTTGAATCTCATTCTTTATACTGATCATTCCACTTTATTCCGTGGTTGCTCCGCTGAAGGGAAAAGAGAACTCTTTCATTAGTGACTGCAATACTCTGAGATCTAATTTCACTTGTATGTCAAAGCTCCGAGGCAGTCTCTTTATCAGCTTTTCTAGACTTGTTCTTCAATACCCAATTTTGAGTACTCTAGAGAAGGAAGCCAGCAAAAAATCAGACTGCCTAGTCAATGTATCCTGCTAAAACAGCCCACTTCCAAAATTCCTATTTGTGGAGCAATACATCTGTAAGATATTGCCTCTGGCTATTACGTATTTTGTATTTTGCTAGCACTATTTAGTGGATTCTTTTTCTACTGCTTTAAAAATGGTGTGTATATGTGGTGCAGAGCTATGAAGAAACAAACCCAAAACCTCAGAAAGGACTACTGTGAAAAAAATATGCATTTTAGGATGAAGAATTCATTGTGAACACACTTAAATTAAAGTACAACCGTAAACTCAAGTTAAGACAAGAGAAAAACATACCTGTGAAAAGCCGAGCACTTGTCCATTTTCATCCAGCACATTAAAATTAATGATTGGACCTTGGACATCAGGATTGCTGAAATCTGTATCACTGTAAATACGTACTACAGGAGCGCCATTGGCATATTTTAAGTTAGACAGCACAGTGTAGGTGTAGTGAGCTAATGCAAAGGTATGCTGTTTTATTTTCTCCATTCCACCTACAAAAGAAAAGTGCACATACATGTCAGGTGCATTATTTTTATGGCAATGTAAAAAAAAGTACGATTTTTCAGAATGGTGTAGTGTGAGGCAATTAGCACAAAATTGATAGTTTTGTGTTTCTTTAAATGCATATACAATTTTCAAGTGTTTCTTTCCTCATATAGAAGTTTCAGAAGTAGTGTTGCACCAAGGATTTATCTGTAGTTAATTTAGTGTAGAAAGCTAAAGTTTCACTGAAATGGTTTACAGGAATTACAAGATTTATACTTCCAGTCTATACATAAAACTAAGATGTTTATACTTCCAGTCTATACATAAAACTAATTTGTTCTGGTACAAATAAACTGAAAATCAAGTTTTTCTCCAGATCTAACTCTGGAGATCATGGGAACACAGAAATCAAACTGTTATGCCTGAGATAAAATAAAAATAATAAAATTCTAAATGTAATGACTAAATTTAAATGTCATTTTACAAGGAAATTACTTGGAAAAAGGGCATTGTGAATTTTTCATTGACTACACACATGCACTTTGGGGGCTCAAGAGAAACTTTACAGACAAGTCTTCACAGAACTTGGCCTGGAAAAGGCATAAAGAGGAAATATATGTTTTTTGTGATTTTTTTGTTTTGTTTGTTTGTTTTTTTTGTTTGTTTGTTTGTTTGTTTGTTTGTTTTGTGTGGGAACCCCGGCCTTATTCTGGGTTCCCATGTGGTGGTGAAATTCCTCCTCCAACCTGTGCTTCCAAAGAAAAACTGCGCAGGCTCTTGCTGTACGGTCTCAAGGCAGTTTATTGTTGGTTATCTAAAAGATTGTCTTCTCGGGCTGCGGCTGTTTGGTCAGCGGCCCAGGCAGAGACACACACACACCCTGACATCCTCTCTATCTGCTGTTTTCTTCTCTCCCCCCACCCAGGGCTGCTGCTATCTTTTATATGTTTATAGTTTTCCCCAATACCTACTACCTATATTACAAAGTGCTTTTCTACTCTAAACCAATCTGTGAATGCCAACATCACCAAGAACATGAAGGCAAGGAAGAAGAAGGAGGAAGAAAAGGATCAGCCCACTTTCCTCCATCTTAGAACTTCTGACCCCCAGGTACAAAGTGAAAACACCCCTGTACATGTGCTAAAACCCCCCTGTACAACACTAAAAAAATTTCCCCTCTACTTTGTAACTACTTTTACTATATTATCTAACCCTTTGTGACTGCTTATTCCACCTCCAAAGTTAGTAACTCATTCCATGGCTCAAACTCAAAATCACAGCTGTTTCCAGCTGTCTGCCAGGGTCTAAAATGCTTCTGACCAAGGCCTAGAACCTCTAAAAATGTCTGAGAGACATTTTGAGTTCCCACAGTTTTGTTAGGTTTTTTTTTTGTTTTGTTTTGTTTTGTTTTGTTTTGTTTTTTTGCTTCACTGTGGTTTGGAAGAGAGAACTGATGATCTCTTCATAATGTCAGCTCTTTGAGGAGAAGTTGTGTCTTTGCTAGATGTCCCTATTGAAGGGGTTTCTATTAGACTGAGCACTGCACTATGGTGGGTTTAAACTACGTGGAAAGAACAAAAATGCACGAAGAATCACCAAAGACCTCTTGAAGTAGAAGAACATTTTTCTTATTGGGTTTTAGACCCAGAGTATTTTCTGTAATGCTGAATATCCTATTTGAGGCTCATTTTATTTTACCTTTTTTTATTAATATTTGTAACTACGAATCTCATGCTTATTCTGCGCATATTACTTCTATACCTGAGCATCTGGAAAGTTCCACGCTTGAAAATTTGTAATCTTGTTGACTTTTGTGCCTTTATTAATAAAAAGACCACATCATTTATGAATGCATATAAAGGGAAAAAATAAGATATATTTCTCCTGACATGCAGAAAAACTGCAGCAGCATCTGTTATTTCACTATTTTTTGGCGTTTCTCTATTATGTATGATCTCCTTTAGATAAACTGGGAAAGCATATGTTAAAAGCATAGTAACAGATTAGATATAAGGTGGAAGTATATTTTTTTGATGCTGAAGAATAATAAAGAGGAATAAGATATTTAATGGAATACTAACATGCAAAGCACTTGCAAGAAAGCGTGCTGGAAGCTAATCAGTGCAATTTCTGGATGTTAGCCACAGTAAACTTGGTAAGCATCTCTAGAACACTTTGATCTGAAAGATGATTTGTATTTTCAGAGTCTCTGAGAATAAAAGACTGACTAATCAGAAATGTCCTAGTCATTGTAGGGTAGAAGTTAAGAGTCTTGAAATAGCAAAACAGAAAACCAAAACCACACACACACACACACAAAAAAGTAAATTCTGAGTGTTTGCCAGAAAGTAGCTGTCTTAAGAGAAGTGACTGCCTTGTCAGCTTCTGAGATGTGCCTAATCTCCTGATTCAGAGCTTTTCCAAACTGACAGGAATCTTTTAATAGAAGATTAAACTACTGTCCTTGTGCCTGGTTGAAGAAATCACTTATTCAGAAATTTCAGTCACTCATTCACAGCAATCATCCCTGTTATCATTTCTATATTGTTTTCAGCTATTTTCCTTTAAAGTTTCTTAATCACATTTCCTTGTTCATTAGCAAAAAGCTGATGAGTCTTTTAATTATTTATTCTGACAAATCCAAATGCAATAGCCTGCAGTTGGTTTCCTGCCCTGTGATTGGAGAAAGGAAGCTGTGTTGCCAGGGTCCCATATTTTTAAGTAGCAGAATAGGTGGTAATTAGGTCTGATGTCACAGAAAACCTTGTGGAAAAACTGCCAATAATCTGAAATTTATTCTAACAGAAAAAGGGATATATTTATTCTGACAGAAAAAGGGGAAAATAGCTGTGATTTATTTTTATTTTGTTCAACAAAATTATCTGTACTGTGTATTATATAAATCCAGTGCTTACTTCATCTCCCTCCTAGGAGTAAGAATGGAAGGAAGAGAAAATAAAAGCCAGAACAAATCTCTGAGAATAAAAGTAATAACACATGATAAGCCTTTTGTAAGACTTACAATTCAGAGAAATCATCGATACTTCACCTCAAGAACATGATAGGAAGGACTCAAGAGCCCTGACTTCTTCTCAGTTTAGGGTTTTTATTCCCTACAGCTGCATTATCTCATTAAGGTGAACTGCATCTAGTTGCTCCTAAAAATTATTTTAAAATTAGGAACAATTTATGCATTCTGTAATTTGGATCAGAATTAATCCTATGTCTAAAATACATCAGATGAAGCCTATCTAGTATCATCCATGGTATTTATGTGTGTAGGAACACACACAGCACATGGAATGCTCACAGTCCACAAACTGCACTCATTAGTAACTTCGTGGTAAATTTCTGAGCAGAAGAGATTGACAAAGCAAGTTTCTACTTACTTTTGTGTACACATCTCCTTGACACAATATAGTAGCAAACCTGTGGAGATGTTGTTACACCTCATATTGCTGATTGTATGCTCACACACTACAGCATTCTGACAGGTCAGCACCATCTCAGACTTGCCATCCCAACTTATACCTCAGACTAGGTATTGTTATGGAAAGTTATACTGTTCAAGTATGGAAAATTTAGAGTGCCACTGCACTGGATAAGCCACTGATAAATTTATAATGTCAGCTTTTCTGTAGGAATTGCATTTATGCATATCCCTCTTCACAGAGACTGTGGGACAGTTAAGTCATATGGAAGAGAAGGAGAAGTTATGCCACACTTGCAAGAGGGCACAAACTGTGTGCATTCAAACTATTCACAATTGTCATCATGGTGTAGGAAATCCACTGCTTGTCTTGCCTGCTGATAACATCTTGTATTTGCATTACCTCTGCCTTGTTAGCTGCTTGTTCTGTGCAAAATAGAATAAGATTTTTTTTCCAGTGGAATTTTATCTAATCAGATAAGTCTGAGATATACAGATGTCCAATAAATATTCAATAAAGAATGAGTCTGAGTTAGCATGGTCCTGGTTTTGCATTGCATAATGGTACACACGTAATGGCATATTTTCTACTCTCCAAAAGACCCAGGATTTCAGCAGCCCAAATGTTCAAATGTTAGTTCTTCCTGAAAGGGCTGTAGACAAATAGGCATATGTCAACACCTATAAAAGATTTTGAATAAAGAGATTAAGATAAAGCAGAGACTGGAAAGGAGCCTCTAGAATGAAAGATTTAAGTCTTAAGGTTTTCAGGCTTTACTCAGAAATCCCTGTGATCTGCATTCAAACATATTTTTTGTCTCTCTTATTATGAGAAGCTAAATACTGGAGATAAGGAAGAAGAGAAATATAAAACAAATACACAGTTATTGTTCTAATGCAGTGTGAAAAAGCTACAGAAATTGAGGCTTAAGGGCAACAAATTCTCTATCACTCCAGTAAATCCAAGCTCATATATATGTTTGGATAAGAGAAAGGTCACTGTGATTCACTATGCATCAGCACCATGCAATAGATAGCAATGAGGCAGAGAAATAATGAGTTGAAATCTCAGCAAACCAATCAGCAGGGAGTGAGACCATGATGTAGCCACCTTCTACTGTACCCCAAATGAGACAGATCACCAGGCAGGACCAGTGAGACAATGTGCTAATGAAGCCATGGAACTTGAAAATCCTGTCAAACATTTGGAGTCCTTCCTTTACTTCCTCCAAGAAGTGTAAAATAGGATTAATTTCTGAGCTTTTTTTTCTCTTTTTTGTATAGAATTGGATGTATGTATCTGTCACCTATTTAGTGTTAGTCTTCCCACTAAAAAACCTCTTAAGGATGTACTTGGTAATGGTAATTTTTGGTGAATTTGAGTGTTTCAGCTTAAACCACATTAAACAATGTATTCTAACCACTGCTATTCTTTAGTACTCCTGTTTTAAGCAAAATGCTGCAAACATGAAAATGAAATATTCTTAAGATGATCCAGCTCCCTGCCCCCAAAGTGTAACCTCGAAATATTAAAAATAGAATACAAGAAAAGAAAATGAAGAGAAGAAAATATAATCAATCAGCTTGGTAGAACATCTAGATTTATAAAAAAAATATTAAATATACCCACTCCTGGTGAGTTTTTCCCCTAAATTAGGATAATAGTTGCCCTAAGTAAGACCAAATCTAGCTACTGCCTGTTTCCCAGAGTGAGGAGTAACAGATGCCTAGAGGACAAAAAAATTATGAAAAAGGTATGTAATTTCTCATCAGATACAATGAAGTAAAAAAAAAAAAAAAATATATATATATATATATATATTACAAAAAAATCTCAAGATATGAAAATGTCCTTATGGGTTGGCTAACAGCAACCAAACAGAACTAAAAATCTAAACAGTTTTTAAAACAGAACTAAGGGTAGAAAAGCCACTCGGGGAATTTGAACATTACAATTAATACATTAACATTCCCTAGGTGTCAACAGAGAAGAGCTCCTCTGATGTAAGAGAACTGCAATATTGCCCATAACTGTTACCAAAATATCACTCATTTATTTCAAAATAAACCACTGTAAATGGCTTACCAGCCAATTCATAAAAATATCTATCCCATGGAAAAGGCATAAGGCATGGACAGATTGCAAACCCCTCTTTCACTCTGACTCACATGGCCAGTTCAATCAACTTGATCTATAAAACACGTGTAATAAAGATCAGTTTGGGGAACATAAAGTTTCTGTTTCTACAGCTAAGGTAACTGCATTTGAGAGCAAGAAGAGTAAAATCTGTGTCCCCAGATGTTATTGGTGCTTCTGAAAAAATAATGCAGGCTTCTTTCTAAAGTTAAGATGTAACAAAAAGAATCACATAAAAAGAAAATTTCAGTTATGAAATGGGTTTTTTTCCCTGAAAAGTACATAATATGGTTTGAAAGTACATAATCAACTGGCAAGAATCCATATCACAAGATCAGTGTCCAGACCAAAACTTTAGATGGAGTCCTGCAATTTAATGATGTACTTTCTGTGTGTCCAACACAGAGAGCCATGTTACACTCACAACACAACTAAATCCATGCAGAATTCAATGGGTAATAGGGGGACCTTTTACTCTCTCAACACTAATTCTTTGCATAATAGCTTCAATCCTTTTATTCTCCTCCTTCTCCCACACCATCTCAATAGTTTAAGAATGTGGGAAGCAACTGCTTAATCCTCTATTCAGAATGTTATACTGAAACCAAACATGAAACACATAGTCGGTGTTTATCTTAATGAACAGAAGGCTCTTTGATGCCCCATCTCCCACTTCTTTAGAGCAGCTAATTCAAGCTCTGTTTTCACACAGTGAGGGGAGTTCGAAGTCTCTATTCTAAATAAAATGAGCAGTGCACTGTGAAAGAAGCAGCTCCTAATTTTCAAACATCACAATGAAGAATACTTTGCCTTTTAAAAAAAATTTTGGGAGTTTCATGAAAGCAGGGAAGTAGTACATGCCAGCTGTCTGATTCACTTTTAGTATAAATATTTTAATTACAGGTACAATTCTACTTCAGTTAACTGCTTCTTAGACTAATAGCTATCTAAGAATTCAAGTAAGCTACATTTAATTTACTGTTTGCTATTAAGAGTTTTCTTTTTTGAGCCAGGGGAGGGTATTTTTGTCCATCCTTTCTTTTCTTCCATGCTCCCATGCCGTACTCTCAGCAGAGGAAATAATTTCAAGATGACTTTTCAAACTATAAAACCAGCAAGATAAAAGATGACTGGAGAGTCTTTCTCAAAAAGGCAGAGTGCTTTGCACACCTCATGGAAGCAGCATTCAAACTGCACCTCCAGAGTACACCTCCAGACATAAGCCCACAGAGAACAGCAGAATCATCCCTAAAATATGTATTTATGTGATACTCACATTTTACCTCTAAAGGCTTTATCTCCCAAGGTTTTTCTCAGTCCAGCAGAACAACTTCTGCTTATGATTCTGTCATCTTAAGGACAAAATGCAAGAGAAGCTTGTACTATAAAAGCACATGAATTCTCCTGGCAGCTGTTAGAAACCTGAGTGTTACATCCAGTCCTGCTTTCTGCTTTATTATGAAATGTCTCTGTCCTTTGTTTAATGGAGCCTACTGCACACAATTCCTTGAAGTCAGCATGTGGAAGCTTAACTGCTGCTTGTTCCCTGGAATTTTTAACTCTCCACAATTAGTCTGCTAATATAAGGCAGAGCATAAAGCTCTTTCTTTATCTCACAGTTATATCAAGGGAATTTAGAAAATGTAAGATGAGGCATTAAGTCTTAAGTTTTCAAGCCAGTAAGACTAATCTGAACTTGATTTTGCAAGAACACTTATTTATTAATTTTTAACTTACTTATTCAAGTCAGGAGCAACTTTCTAATCACTGTAACATAGCTGGAGGAGAATCTTTGTCATCTGCTCAGCTGAACTGATACTATTATCAGATCTGCAGTTAAGTCAAATTCCTCCAAAAAAATAACTTTTCTACAAGACCCACCCACCAGTGCTACTTGACAGTATCATGATTTTCTAACATCTCCACAGTTTTATGGGTTGTTTGTTTTCATTTTCCCCTGAGGGGAGGTGCAGACCAGTGGATATCAACAACTTGCACCAAAAATAGACTGAATATTAAGAGAAATCCAGATGTTTGGGGCGGGGGTGGGGGGGTGGGGTGGTGGGAGGAAATTTTTTCCTCACCATCAAGAGGATCCTTTAAAATATTCTGAAAACCCTGACAGCTTCCTTCTTTCCTTCCTAAGATGACAGATCCCAGTCTAAAGCCTTGCTAGGATATAAATCAGTTCTGCTTCAAAGCTCACCCTGCCTGCATTAGGTGAAGAAGAATGGCTAATGCTCTGCACAGAACTCACACCTCACTACCCCTTACTTTGACTCTACCTTCCAATAGGCTTTGTATTAGCAAAAAAAATTTAGCATAACATTTTTGGACTCTCTCTGTTAGTGAAATACTTTGGTGTCCACTGCAGCATATTGATTTGCAGTACAGTTTTTTCTTTACTTGTAATTTTGGTAGGACACCATTCTTCTTTTTATCTGACCATCGCTGAACCAAGGCTTTTCCTGCTAGTGTATGAAGTAATGGGATGCTCCATCTATGCTCTTGTGCAGCCTTTGCATCCTTCTCTTTTTAAGGCTCCACAGAACTTTCCCATCACAGCAATACAGTAAATACCACATGTTCATTTAATTAAACCAAGAATCACAATACGCTGAAAGAAAAGTTTCCAGAGAATAAATCTTAAGGCATGATGCTTTAAGATACTTTAAGTTATGGAACAAGAAAAAAAAATCAATTTCCCCATGTCCTATTTGTATCATTCAGGAATAAGAAGTTAGTAAAATAATTTCTATCCTTTTTTATTAAAAGAACAATATTTTTCATAGTGAAATTTTGGATTTATTGATACTAACAACATTTTAATAGCCTTAAAGGATGCTTTGCCATTTGTTTTGCATTCTGAGACTAGGTCTCTCCTGGTACTGTAATAATAGTAATAGTAATAGTAATAGTAATAGTAATAGTAATAGTAATAATAATAATAATAATAATAATAATAATAATAATAATAACAACAACAACAATAATAATAGCTACCACGGAAGGAAGGGTGTCATTAATGAAACAGTGGTAATAAAGCAAATACAATGAATTATGAAAACTGCCTTGAATTTTCTCTGATTTGATGTCTTAATTGTTAGGAAGCATGTAGTCAATATAAAGAAGTGCTCTGATTTCTGGAATGTCATGCTAAACTGAATCATGCCAGGGCTTCTCCCAGGCTTTTTAACCAGGCTAATGTTGTTTTAACAATTATCTACACTAACACCACAAAAGAGACCTATAGCTAACGTATAATCTGCCCTGAGGTCACAGAATGAAGTCTGCTTTACATCAGTCACTGTTCTTTGGAGAACCAAAATGTGACCCACTGACACACCTTCCCTCCTGTGGCTGTCTTTTCTGACTGGACACAGCAGGCTCAGACCTCTTGAAGTTCATTGTTGAGTTTGTGAGATGTGTGAACACGCAAAACATTCTACAGATAGTGAAAGGAAAAACTGTGAGCAAAAAGTGAAAGTGGCTACTTGGCACAGTGCTACACACTCTCAACACCCAGGTTCAGCAATGATGTTATAGTTCCAGCCTCACTTCTCAAGAGTTCATGCAATAAAAGTGAGATGACAGTACTTCTTAGAGTATAGCCATTGCTGGGGGATGCTCAGCAATCACTCCTGTAAAAGAGCATCAGGTTTTTTTATAAGAAGAATGTCCTGCAGTGTTGGCTGTCATAAATTAACTTCTGGGAGGTTTTTATTACACTGCTCATTCCTTTAAGCTTCTGAAACCCACTGCACCTAGAAGGTTGTGTGGTCTCTGTCAAGGGGACGATGAGCAATAAGAAAGTGTGCTGGATTAAGACTGAATGTAATTTTATAAGCATGGAATAGGTATTTTACTCAATTGTAAACTCAATGAGCTTACAGATCTACTAAACAGAAGACTAGAAGAGAAATCTAAGGTAGAAAATGTTGATATAAAATAAATTATTACAGGTTTTGCTTCCTTATAAAGACTGTAGGTAGTGTGCTTCTGAAAAAAATCAGCATTCTTGGCCTTACATCAGCTTCAATAAACTGTAATGCCATAAATCAGTCAAAATCCATACTTCAGATTCAGTCTAGAAGAGTTGAAGTATTGAAGACATGAGCAATTCTTACGTGCACCACTTGCTGTCTCATGCTGTAAATCAAACTCCATGGTGATCTCGGGAGCTGCTTCTGAAGACAGATTTGGGCAAGGTTAAAAGAAAACACTGATGTGGGCAAGGCACCAGTGAAGGATGAGTGCTGCCAACACAGAGGGAGCCACTGACAGGGAAAAGAAGAAAGGCAGCAAGTACTGAGGAAGCCCTGGCCTTTTCTCATGGCAACCCACTACATTATGAGCTCTACAGAGGGAAGGGAAAAGGAGTAGGGGCTGCTGCAGCTCTCAGATGAGGGACTTCGAAGTTACAGTGTAAACAAATAGCTTGAAAAAAAACCCATTTTCCTCATCATTTCAGTTTCAGGTATTTTTTACACAGCAAAGCTTTAGAAATGAAGGTCCAGCTCAAGGCACTGTTCACAAAGTTCCATTTTTAGGTAACAAGGAAAAGGCAAAACAGAAAAGTTTTCCTTCCTGTGAGGTAGGAATGAAGCCACAACACTCATGAGATGTGGAGGGGCCCAGATTCACTTGTCTTCCCTTGAGGGGCTTCACACTCTAGTTTGTCATCACACATAACAAGAAATCGTATCTTTTACTTCCCTGGTTTCTTTGGCCCTCTCAATTTTTGGAATGCTTTTTCTTAGATCCACCAAAATGGTAACAGTAGCTCCTGCTCTTCAGATTGTTCTATGAGATTCATATGTAAAAGATGTTAAAGAAGACTAGTAGGGTGAGTGAAGGAAAACAACAGAAACAACAGTTCTTGTACTTTTTTTTTTTGTGTTACTTAGTATTACCTACCATGCATTTCTTTCTTTTATGGAGTATATTTTACAAAGATACCTACAATGCCTTTATTTGCAAATGGAAATATTCAAGAGAGAATCAATTTAAGGAAATAAGACACAGATAATCCGTATTACTTTACTTTTCATTCTTTCCCCACCAAGTGCAGTCTTGCTATTGTAAATGAAAAATACGACCACAAAAAGAACTTCTTATTTAAAGCATCATGAAAAGAAAGCCCTCAGAAATTACTCACATTGTATATGGCCATTATGCCTGACAGGCACCGAGTGCTACTACTGTTGGCAAAGAAAGTTGGCACACTCTTAGCTCCATGACCTTTGGCTACACAGAGGTGCTGCACAACATGAGTTATGCAAATGCCATACCCACAGCAAAGGTTCTCTTTTCATAACTTAGCCTTGAACTACAAAACTTGTTGATGAAATATGTTCATCTCTTTCTTTTTTTTTATTTTTTTCCCTTCTTGAAAGATGCTTAACTCAATACATGACATAACTTGAAGGGCTGCAATGGCACACAAGACACCCTTGTAGATAATGGTTTGGAGTCTCTAGCTGACCACTCAGGAGCCCTGGCTTGCAGTTGAAATGACTTACACCTATTAAAGATAATTTAGTTTATTTCATTTATCAAATGCAACAGATATTCTTATCTGAATTGAACTAACCTGAGGCCAGAGAGGTTGAGTCAATAAAATATTAGAGAGGTTGAGTCAAGAGAAGTATTAGAAGCTGTCCAAGCTTCATCACACCTTTGGTGGTCTTACATATCTAGGTGATAGTCCTACAGGAATTACATCATCCTGGTGAAGTACTTTGCAGGAGAGAGAAGACACTTAATTCGAAGCTGTAGCAAACTTTAGACCAATTAGGAGTGGAGTGATTAATCAAACTGTTCAAACATTTGTCTGCAAACCCAACAGGAAAACTTGTAGAACTAAGAGGTGTGAATTTAAATGCATGACAATGCATTTAAAGTCTGTACATACCAAACATTAGTGTAGCTGGCATTTCATGCAGAAGTGGTATGTTCATTTACCTCTCTGAAACCCTTCTGCCTTCTTGGATATGTTAGGATAAAGGGGAAACAATATGCAAACAATCAGCCCTGTTTCCTTTCAAAAGAGCAATAACAGTTTTGCAGGTTCCCATCTGCAAAAATCTTTTACTAGTACTCTAGCATTTTTCCATTAAACTCCTCAATAATTTTTAAGAGTTCAAGAACATCTTCAATGTTTATTATAAATGGTTTGAATTTATTGATCAGTTTTCAACAGCAAAATTCTACTAAATTGGTGAGACCAAAAGGCAACTGCAAGGACATCAACCTTAGTGTGTTGTTCTATTCTAGGGTGACCAAAAGTGACAGATGATATTACCAGATGATATCAGACAGCTTGGACTGTGATATGGCTTCTCAACCATTTTCCCCTTCACTTTAATACCTGTTGTAACTCTCACCAGAGAGCTTTCTCAAAGGAGAAGACATCAATACAAACTATGAAGGGAGGTCAGAAGATGCAGGATGAGCTGGCTTTTCATGGCAATGGCAGGCAGTGAACTTGAACTCCCCAGGAGAGACGAAACAGTAGTGACAGCTACACAGCAAGTCCCCCTCCAGCAAGCTGCTGAAAGTTCAGCAGTTTGGAATGGTCTGGGAGGTTTTTTTACACTGGTGTAGCAATTTTCCTTTTTCTTGTCTTCTCACATTCTTTGACAACCATGCTCTCCAGAGTATGAGGAAGCTTATGTGACATAGCCCTTGCTCCCAAGTCCTTGTAATAATATTGTGTTCTGTCCATTTTTCTTAATTTCTTCCTAGTTATGCTGATATCAAAAATTCCACACAGTGTTGAGAAGTGATAGAAAAGCCTAAATTTTGATCTAAAGAGAAACTCTCTAATTTCCCAGAGAGTTCTACTCTCTTACATGCCATCTGCAGATAGAAGTTTCACAGGATTAAAGCACCCCTTGTAGAGCTGGAGAACAAAGAAATAAATTGTTAAGTAAAGAAATGCTACCTCAAGCACTTCTTTCCTTCTGTATCTCTGAACATGCAAGAAATAAATTGATTAACATCCTGAAGATGAATCATGGAATTTTTAGGATCAGTAGAAGCTGTGTTGAAACATTTCACCTATCTTAGACACAGAACAGAAAAGGAAAAAGGAAAGTACTATAAATTGAAGGATCAAAAAAATTAGTTTTATGGTCCTGTAGAGACCTGACTAACCTGTAAGGTCAGACTAATCAATCAATCAAAATAATAAAAACCTTTCTTTTTGAGGCCTTGATAACGTGAGTCCTGCCAAACGCACTCATTACAGCTCTTCCCCTTTTTCTTTCTTTATCAGAATGATGCTGTCAAGTTCAGTATGTGATCTAACAGAAAAGCTTAGATCCTTCTTTATCAGAGGAGATAACAAGAAGTGCTGGCAACAAGACAGCATGTTGAATATTTCTGCCTAAAAGCTGAACCTTGAAGGCTCACTTTGTTCAACAGTCAGAGACAGCAACTGTAATCTTTATTTTCTTCTGCAACTCCCAAGCTTTGACTTAAGTCATACCACACTTGTAACATATGATGAGCTCTATTACAAAGGATTAATTTGTTTCCCACATCTCATACAGTTCTGCCCCTCCCCCCCCCCCCCCACCCGCCGCATTTCCACAGCTCTTTATAGATAATATTCACTGAACTTGGGTATGTGTGATTTGTTTGTCATTTTATCTGAAAATATTCTGTAAGACAGAATTTAAACACATCACTATACTGCTCAGCTATTTTGGCTTTTTGGCTATGCTGTATTACTTTTCTGCAGACTGTGTCTCTTCATCTCTAGGCAGGGAAGAGATGAAGGAGTATGTTAGGGGCATCAGACACTTTAATGTCAGCTGCTTGTAAGCCAGGTTAGTCAGTAATGTATTCAGAACCTATTAAAGCTGACAGGATCCTCCACAGCTGTAAAGCTCTCCTGCAGTAACCAGCAAGAACATTTTTCCATATCCTCTGTGATGCTGAGATGCAGATCCATCCTTCAAAGTGTTTTGAAATTCTTCCATGCTAACGAAATGCACCCCATTGGACTTCATCTCTTTAGTTTTCATATTTCATTTGCAGCAGAGACAGTGAGTATTTGACCCAAAGACAGAGGCCTGTCTGGATTAGCCTGTTTCACACAGCTGCTTGTTGAGCTGACATTTATTCAAAACTCTTCCCATCAGAAGAGAATGATCTATTCCTGCCACAAAATGGCAAAATGCCGAGAGACAGATTTTGAGAATTTCTGCTTCCATGAACAGGAAGATATTACCAAGACTAATTTATGAAAAGGAGAGCAAAATATATCTTTAAAAGCACTTAACACAGCCATAAAAATATATTGCTTTTAAATGCCTATGATGTTATTCAAATAATGAATTGGTATCACTACTCTGAACTTAAAAATTCCAATTTATAAGATTCTCAGACTCTATTTTACACCCTTCTTATTCCCATGCTCCTCCTTTGACTCACCTCCAGCTCTTCTAAATTATTTAAGAAAATCATGAACTTCATCAGAACGTGTTGCCACAGGACACCTGTGCTAGGAGCAGGACCTGGGATCTGTTGCCAGGGCTTGGAGATGCCCAGAGATCACTAGGACACCTCAGGACAGTCACCCTGGTCCTGGGGGGATTGAAGGAGCACAGAACCCTGGGGTGCCCAGCTCCCAGGAGAGCACCTTCCTATCTCAGGAGGCAGCATTTGTCAGAGGATGCCAAAGAAAGCCACGGAGATTCTTTTGGAGAACACCAACTCCCAGCCTGCTGAGGGGCTGCCAAGCCTTCAGAGGAGGCACCAGGAGAAGGATGGGGCAAGAGGGAGAGCCTGGTAGTGGGATGGGGCCACACTGAGCTCCCTGGATGCTCAGGCCAGGCATGCCAGCACTGGGGGACCCACTGTGCCAAGGCAGCCACTTTCATCCCACGCCTCTTCCTCCTCTTCCTGCGCACAGGCCATGGGCAGCAACATGCAGTTGCTCAGGACAACCATGGCCAGGCATCATTGTCCCTAAGGGGACAGGCTGCCACTGCTCCCAAATACAAAAACTTGCAGGTACCTAGGCTGAGACAAAGCACAGTTTTAGATTTCAGAAAGTATTTTTATTATCTCTAAGCAGGTGACAGCCACTGCAGGTATAAGAACTATCTTCCTTTCTTGACTCCAGCCTTCAGTCTTTAAATTTCCTAAGCTTTGAAATGAAGATCTTCTTAATACCAGAGAAAGAAGCTTTGCATATGAAACGAATTATTAAACTCACATGAGATGCATCCATTTTGGAGATGAGGGATTGCATGAAAGAGTGACACACTGTGATCTTTTCCTTCTTGTCACTTTCATATTAAAACAAACGCTTTATCATTATTGGGACCAGTTTGTCCAAGGTCACTCAATTGTTCAGCATTTACAAGCTGGCAGCTCATCACAGGCAGAAGCAGCACATATAATCATTATTGATGCTGGCAGTCTCCACCCTCGCTAATACTGTTCTGTCAGCCGGTCCCTGGCTTGTCGCAGGCAAATGGAATTATTCTTTGAGCTGTGCCTCAGATCTGCAGTTCAAGGGAGCTGTTTGATGCTAGACCACAATTAAGTACCAAATGGTGTCATGCCTATTTGCAGAACCTGCCAGGTCAACAGCTACTGTTTAATTAGGCTCAACTCCTCCCATCCGCAGCTCAACATGAATGCCATGCCATGTGGTGGGCATCTCTGAGGGAAGGTACCTCACCTCCTCCCACGTGTGAAATGGCTGAAGAGCTGCTTTCTAGATGCCATTGTAGCCCCCCGAGGGGGCTCTCCCTTGGATGGCACTGATCCCATCTTCCAGCTTTGGGTGAGTGACTCCATTACTCAGCTCCCACTGGTACTGTGACACAAAAATATACGAGCCATAGGAATTCCTGGCTCTAGAGCCTTGCAGAAAATTCCCTCTGTTCTGTAAACTTCAAATTTTCCCTCATTTTATTAATCCTCTTCAAAATTTGTATTTGTAACTGCAAATGCTGAAATTTGACACTACGTAAATGACAAATGAAACCAGGTATATTTGAGTTTTCAGCCTAAAACTTTAAAGCATGATCTTTTTGGAGATGACAAATAATTCTGTTTAAAATTCCTGAGATAAATGATTTAATAATACTTTTTTTAAATTACTGAATGTTCTTTTAGTTTATGTGTTTAGTTTATGTGTTATTTAGCTCACTAAATATACAGAAGCAGCAAGTACACCTGGAATGCGACACAGATGATATAGAGATAGAACAAAATATATATTGCTGAACTTGTTTGTTTGCTAGGAACTGCTGTTCCATCAAAAAAAAAAAAATAATCCCATGAAGTCCACTTCCTAAGGTTAGTAGAACACAGAAAAGCCATCAATGACTAAAATGTTATAGCTATGCTTCGGTACCTTGACAATTCAAAATTAGCATTGATCTAAACCACTGCTTGCTAAGAACCAATACATAAAACATATCTCTGTAAATATTTTTTTGCTGAGGGAAACACTAAAATCTAATAACAGAGATGAAAGTACTTGTTTTGTGAAGATCTGCTGGACTTCTGTTAGCAAGACACTTTTTAAAAAGAAATAATTTGGGAAAGGGACATAAGAATATTTATGTAAATGTATCTAAGAAATTTTGAGTTTGATGGAAAAACAGATGTGTATTGCAGACAAAGTTTCAGTAAGTTTGCTCTAAAATTAATATATTCTACTTAAAGAAATTACTACATCAGCACTAGCCTCTTAAATTGCTTGAAAATAAAAACTTCATTAATACCTCAATCCTGGCAGCAATAAACATCATTAATAGCTATATGCCTGTAAGAGACTACTTAGAGAAAAACCTAATAAAGTCAAAGCTATTTGGCTACTTTGCAGTTACTGTGAAAGTCCAAATAGTTTAAGAGAGATTTTTTCCTTTTTAGAGGCTGGAAGCATTTCATGCTTACCTATGGGATTCTATATCCAGTTCATATTTCTCTTCTAATTGCTAGGATATGGTTACAAATGTACTAGAAAAGCTTTTATTTTCTGTTAAATCCATGATATCTTTTTCAGGAATGGCTAAACCCTAAATATTTAAGATTAGTTTCAATAATAATTTTTTACTACTCCCATAAAGAGCTTACAGGCTCCATCTTCTTCCCTTGCTACCATTTCAATAGATTGTAGCTACACCATTCCCATAGGTGTAGCATAGATTGATTCTTCTCTGGATGGTACAATGATTTAATGAACTGCAAGAATAATCCACTTCCTGTTTCTGTGCTCATGGAAATAAATGAGAAATTTTGGTAGTGATTTAAATTATTCCTGAAGCAGATACATATTCTACATATCCAAATGCCCATTATTACCCAGTTGCTGATGTTCTTGTCCAGCTTTTCAGAAATACTCCCCAGCACAGTTAGGATTAGTGACTGCAAAAATTTGGTTTTAACCTGACAAGAAAAATTCAATTTCAGGTAAAAAAAGGAGATTTCAAGGCTCACCTTCTTCAAGCTCAGGAGTGGTTCATCCCAGCAAGCAGGAAACATAGTTAAGGCAGCAGACTTTCGTGGATGAACAAGGTGCTCCCCACTAAACTAAAGCACAAGAAGTAGAAAACAGGGCCAGGTGACCCAGGAGGAACATAGAGCCATAGTCCCAACATACATGAATGCAATTAGGAATATGGTAAGGAATGTAACTGCTAGCAAGAAGGATTTCTATAAGCAGAAGCCTCATTGAGAAAGGACACAGAAAAGGTTAAAGGTCTCAACATCTTCTGTGACTCATTTTTTACTGGTGAGCCTTGCCTTTGGGAATCTCTGGCCCTCAGCTCAGAGGAAAAGCCTAGTCCAAGGACAACTTACCATCAGTGGAACAGGATCGTGTTATGGAACCCTTAAAATAAACTGGGCATAAACAACTTCATGGGCCCTGTTGGGATGTTCCCACAAGTGCCAACAGAGCTGGTTGCTGTTGCTTGCAAGGCCAGACCTGATAATCTTTGAAAGATCATGGTGACTGAAAGAATTTCCCCAAGACTGGGACTGGAAGAAAGCAAATGTCATTCCTATTCTCAAGAAGGGCAAGAAAGAAGATTTCAGGGAATTACAGGCAGTCAGCCTCACCTCAGTCCCAGGGAAAGTGATAGAGCAAATGAATCCAGAAATTGTTTTCATACACAAAGGATAAGAAGGTGGTCATGAATAGTCAGCAAGGATTTACAAAGAGTAAAACACGCTTAACCAACCTCATAGCCTTCTTTAATGAGATGACTAGTTTGGCAAATAAGGGAAGAACAGTGGATGCCGCTTATCTTGCCTTTATTAATTTTTTTTGTACTCTCTCCCATAAAATCCTCACAATCTGATGATGTATAGGTTAGAGAAGTGGACAATGAAGTGGAACTGAAAAATGGCTTAACTTCCAGTCTTAGAGAGTAGTGATCAGTGGTACAAAGTCCACCCCAGGTGTTGATACTGACTCATTTGCCATCAAAAAACTTTATTAATGACTTGGACATTGGGGCAGCATGCACACTCAACAAACTTCCAAATGATACAACTAATAATTGCACTGCCAACCAGAGGGATCTCGACAAGCTGGGGAATTATGAAGAGGAATCCATGAAAATCAACAAAGACAAATTTAAAGTCCTGCATTTGGGTAGGAACAAATGCAGGCACCAGCATTGGTCAGGGCCTGACTGGCTGGAAAGCAGCTTTGTTAGAAAGGGGTCTGGGTGTCCTAGTGGACAACAAGGTGATCACCTCATGGCAAAGGAGGTTAATGGTATCCTGGGCTGCATTAATTGAGGTTATTCAGTACTGGTGAGGTCATCTCTGAAGTTCTGTGTCTAGTCCTGAGTTCCACAGTCCAAGATGTAGTGGAGTGAGTCTAGTGAAGGATTACAAATGTGAATAATAGACTAGACCATCTCTAATATGAGGAGAAGCTGAGAGAGATGGAACTGCTCAGTGTGGAGAACGGATATTTCAGGTGGGGATCTTTTTGATGTGCATAAATACCCAAAGGGAAGGTTGTAAAGATGAAGCCAGGCTCTTCTCAGAGGTACCCAATGACAGGACAAAAGGCAATGGACACAAACTGAAAAAGAGGACATTCCACATAAACATCAGAAAAACCTTTCCAGAAAGCCTTCAGCTTTGAACTGGGAGAGCTCTTTTTCTTCATTCAATTGAGTAAAACATTAAGTCCCTCTGTGGGCCTAGAAGAGACATATGGACTCATTCAAGCAAAAAAGCCTGCCTATTTATGCTGCTAGTTTAGTTTTTCAATGATATATTCATTCTTCTCTTACACAGACACAGTGACTAACAGTTTTAATAATCTGTGACTTGATTATGACTCTCTTCATTGTATTATAAAATTCAGTCTCTTTGAAGGAAAAGCAGGGTTTCTACACAACTGTTCAAGAAATGAAATTCCTGTTAGATATGATATTTTAACATATTAAAAAGTAATTTTGATTTGAATTGTAAATATAAAGTGATGAAATTCATGTAAAGTGAAAATTTTCAAAAATCACTTCAAAGTTAATGCCCATGAACAAATATCTCAGTATTTTATAAACAGGTTTTAAGGAAGTAATTGCTGGAGTTGCTGAAGATGTAGAAATCACTTTCCTAGAGAAGTGTCTTTCCACCAAGTACCATCTGAGTGAAGTAACTGAAAAACTCAGCATGCTGGTTAGTTCTGACTACTGAAAAGTTCAAAAGCTAAAAAACTCCACATCTCATTATTATTTGACAGCATTTAACAAGATGTAAAAAAACTAGTATCTTTAAAAATACAAGAAAACCTATAACAAAACATTTCCACATTCTCTAGGTACAAGTTCAATGACATTTCTTTGAAACAAAAAACAAACCCAAAACCAGTGTATTTTCAAAAAGGGTTTATATGTCATAAAAATTAAATATCAGAGAAAAATTTAGTTAGTAAATACACTGCTGTCCAATCCATCTGTAAGCAAAGAATATATAAATGTCATCAAGGAGCTTTGCAGAAGACTCAGCTCTTTCTAGAGTTACCTTTCTGAGATTTGGTACTCTTAGCTAGCCACAACACACAAACAGAAGGAAAATCACTTTCAGGAGTTAATAGTTCAAGTGATGGTCTACAATTCCTCGGGAAAGTAGAATGCCTTATCACAAACCATCATGTACACTGCTTGAGGGACAAGGAGACTACTGCCAACTTTTCCTTCTAGCTGTACTTTATGAGGCTCATCAAATAGAAACAAAGCCTGTATGGGAGTACATAAGGACTTCATATGAACTTCCTGGGAGGAGGGAATCACTGACATAAGATACCAATTTATAAAATTCATGTGGCCCTTGTGAATTTTCCACACTTATGGAAGTAGAGCTTCAGTGCACAGAGGTTGCTTGGACACCTGAATTCACTATTACTGACTTAAAGGGGAAGGTTTATAAAGGGATTTCTGGAGGAAAACATTTGTAGGTCCCATTAGAGCCAGGAAAAAAAAATCTGAGACTAATAAAACCTCTTCCTTTTCATAGGAGTCATCCCCTACGATGAACTATGGAATAACATTTCTATTTTCTGGTAAAACCTTCTCATAAAGATCTGTAGGCTATAGATAAGTGGATATAAACTATGTTAGCTCCAAGGCTATATAAGTTGTAATAAATCCTGTACAGCTTCAAAACATAGGTATCCTCATCCCATTTTTTTTTTTTTTATACTTCCATATTCTTTAAATTCAGTACTAAGCACAGGTCACCCAGACATGAATTCCACCTGCATCAGCTCATCACTCATGAAACCCATCTTGAGGTTTGTTATTTTGTTTGTTATTTATACAGTCATTTACTCAAATAAGTAGTAATGTATTCAAAGTATCATGAAATCTTGGTGTTGAGCAGGCTTAATTAAGATTTGAATACCCAATTAATTTAACATTATTTGGAGGAGGCTGTTATAACTTACCTGCAATAGTATAGTATTGCAAATTCAAAAATTTCTGCTACTGCTAATCAAGTTATATTGATACACTAATAATTAATAAGACCAGAGGGAATAAACCCAACATTAAGAACAGCCACAACAAATTCTCCATAAAGGTAGTGTCAAAGGTTCCAGCAACAGGAAGATGAATCTCACCTTAAAAGTAAGGTCAGCCTCTGCCATCAGACAGTGGTAACACAGCCTAGTTCTGCCCTCAGCAACCTATGCTTGAACATTCTCTCCAAGGTCCTTACAAAATTCAAATGCTTATTCCACCACCATTAGCTGCTAGACACAGAAAACGAACAAAATCTGCTGAAAAATCAATCCCCTCATCACAGACTGTTGATGCACATTTCCAAAATATCTGACCAGTAAAAAACCACATCCACACAGACTAATACAGAGCAGGCTTATTCCTGTTGTTTTTCCCAAACATGCACCCTTCAGCCCCAGAAACACAGGACCCACACAACTATTAAACCCTGCCATTTTATATGCTTTATGCCATTCCTACCTCACCTCTCACAAACATCAGTAGATGAAATCCAGGTATTTCAGACTATATCCATTCCTTTTCAAGGATGCAGAGAAAGCAAGCAAACTCCACATCTCATCTGGGTGAAAGAAATCCTGCAGCAACTTTAGAGAACACTTCAGCTAGGTAAGTGGTTTTGGAAAAGTTGGGATAAGGAGTTAAAAGCAGCCCTTTTGTCAGATATATGAACTTACCAATCTTTCCTACTCCTGGCTTGTTTATGTTTTTTTTTGTTGTTGTTGTTTGGGATTTTGTATTGATTTTGTTTAGTTTGGGATTTTTTTTATGTATGTAGGCTTTTAGGAAGAAGGAAAGCATTGATGATGTTGCCAATCTTTTAATTTTCTTCCTCTTGGCCCCTCAGGTCTCAGTTCCCTTCAAAATATGAGCCCAGGAGAATCTTGCAAAAATTGCTTCTAACTATCTTCTGATGTGATTATAAGTCACAAACACAAAAAAGTTGTCAAAGATTGTTAGCAGGGAGAATGGCAAGCAATCTCTGTCTCTTCCACCCTGCACTGTAAAGCAGATCTGGATGCTTTCTTTAAATCTCAAGGCATTAACACTGCTTCACAGCCATTCTGCCAGTTTCATTAATTGCACTTCTATTCCAATCATTTCATAAGCGGACTGTACTTATAATCTGGCTATTTATCCTAATGTTTGATGTTTCTGAGTCACATAAATACATTATGTTTGAATGCAGAGAAGTACTTTGCATGACAAATTTGAGATTTCTGCCGGAAACGTTTGACTGAAATTTATTTTTCCTATCCATAGGGAATAAGCCTCTGCATTATTTGATTGTTATTCACATTTTGGTAATCGCATTACGAACCTCTACAAAGAAATGAAATGGCAATGTGCCTTTTTTTTTTCTCTAAGAGCAAACGTTTCCCTCCCCCTTCCAGATGCACAGACCTTGAAAAGGCATTAGAAAATTAAAAAGCCAACAGAAATAAAATAATGTATCTATGTTGAATATTCATTAAAATACGACATTGCTTAGTCACTGCTTGCCATTTGGACGATGCAGGGTGCTTAGGCAAGCTTAATGCAACAATAGGAATTCAGTCTTGTTTTTACAGGGTGGGTGGAGACTTTAGTGGATAGATTCCTAATGGTGCTCAGCTGTACTAATTCCATTAATATTTTTAGGCCATAAATCACCTTACATCAGTGGGTGATCTGACTTTATGTTGTAAATAAGACTTCAGAGAAATAGTAATGGATTTCATTTCTGGGTGTTATTCAGATCCATCCTGGTATTTCTCATTCTCTCCAGCGCCTGCTCTACCTACAATGCTTTATACTAAGGACCACATGTTTTGTCTAATGGAGCTTTTTGCCCTTGATGTTGTTTTCCTTTTATTACTGTGGTATTACATATGCTTTTTTCTCCCTGCTAGAAACTTCTAGCAACTCTCACACTGGCAAAAAATTTACCACACTTAATCTCATTCTTTCTAGCCATTATCAAATATCACAAGCACAAGAAAGGATGACAAAAAACCATCTTTGGGCTACCAAGACCCATGAGCCAAGTTTATTTCTTGTTTCACCTCACAAATTGCAGCAATCTGTTAATTGTATCCCCCACTGCTTTTAGATTTTATGAGCATCAAATCACAGCAAGTTTTTTCTCTGGAATTTGATGAAAAAACCAAAAGAAAATAGAACAAAGAAAATTAAACAAAAATGCTGCCTCTACTCTTACAATTTTTAACATCAATTTTCTAATTGGAATATCTGATGTATTTCCTGCCCCTTAAACGCCTTTGTTCTGTTATACTGCCCTGAAACTCCTACTGCCTGTGCTTCCACCAACTAACTAGCAGGAAACCTCATCTTCTGTACTTGGGAAAAACAGGAAGACAAGCTGTGGTGGAATGGAGACCCAGGAGAACACACAGCCTCTCATCCCAAGAACAGCTGCTCTGCTGAACCAGTTGTGCCTGTGCTCAGGGTGAAGAGGACTGCACAACACCATGGGCACCTTTTCAAGCACCTCAGGCTCAGCCCTACCATAGGACAGCATGCGGCAGACGTAAGTCCTTGTAAGACATCGCCTCGCAGTAGTGTCTCACAGAGTCATACAGAGTAAGGGAGCAGACTTAAGGTTTTATTTTATTTATACACATAAAATAGTGAGGAAGAAACATAAGACAAATAATTACATCCTTTTTTCAGTTTGATAACTTTCTGTGCTGGATGCAGCCATTGGCCTGATGCTTTTATCTCCTGATTAGCTGACAAGAGATGCTCCTCCCCAGCTCTCTCCAACCAAAAATCAGGAATCACATACCCTTCTCACAATACCTTATGTTAAACATTACAGCATGACTTAAGATCTTTCATGTTGGAAAGTGAAATAATTTGGAAGCCAGTCAAAGCCAGGGCTTTGAAAATCGCCGGTTATATTTTAGCTTGTTGCAATGTAAAAGATAAAACACAGCTCCAAATCACACACAATATAGACACACACAAAATTACCTATATAGTACTGCTATTTTATAGCAGCAAAAATCTCAGAACATAATGAAAAAGTTAAGGTTTCTTTTCAAAATCTCACGATGCTGGTCAAATCGTGCACCCCTTAATGGGGTTCCTCAAGTTACAGTGAGGCTGGTTCAACCTTTTGCATTGTCAGTATGTGATGGATGTACAGAGCTATCTAGTTTGCTTAGCTGATACTTCTTGAAAAGGTAAGAATTCCTTCTGGATTTACTACCAATGTAATGTCCACTAGTCACATAGTGTGTATTTACGCCAAAGACAGATAAGTGGCTTAGTAATTTAATGAAAGTGATTAATAGAAACATGTCAACCCATTTAACTGAGTAATCATTATCTTCACATTATGTTTCTCACAATTAAACTTGCACAATCCAAACATCCACATGCATTACCCACATCTAGAAAAAGATATTCTGGAGTTTGAACTTCATTGTTTTCCTTAATAATTGGATGTACCAGCAGTTTGACTGCCCAGATCAACAGTGCCTTTTGGCTAGTTCAAGGCCCTCTCATTGATCTTTTGCACACATAGAAAATTATTCAGACAACAGCAGCTTGCAGACCCCAAATCCTTTTAATGTTATTGTTCTTATTGAATCAAGTGGCATTGGAACAATTGGATTGTCCTCATAGTTTCTTTTCCTTTTTCCACCCCCTGCATCTTGAACACTGGTCTAATTCTGTTGGTGACTTTCTTCTAAGAATAGCAAATGCCCTGTGGAACAGCAGGAACAGGAGGTATAATGGGAATGCTTCAAACACGGCAAACAACGTGAAACCAAAGATATGTAGGAAAACACAGAGATTTATGTTCTGCTAAACAGGTTTTTAAGTCCATACAGGCTTCCTTTTTTTTTTTTTTTTTTTTTTTTTTTTTTTTTGATAAGCAGAGACACATCCCTAAAGGATACCATTGATTATTTTAGTGTCTGTTCATGTGAGCAGTCGTTTGTGCTGCTGCTCATTGCTGAGCACCTTCCAGTTCTGTGGATGTACTTGTGTGGTGAGGCAATCAGGACTGCATTATATATTTTAGATTACAAGAAACATCTGATTTATAGGGTGGCACTTAAGTGTCTTCCAGATTATTCTCCAAGATAGTCCACGGAGTTTCTGTTCTCCATGCATACAATGTTAATATAAAATTACCAGAGGCTTTATGTCGCTGCTGCCTTTGGACCTTACTCATGTTTTTTAGCTTCTATTGACATATAATTCAAGCATCTGCTTAGCAGCCTCTTTCAGCCTACATGGCACACTGGTTACAGAAAAGAAGACAGAAGTGGCAAATTCTGGCACCCATAGCCCTAACAATGATTGTGAATTCAAGCATTCAGCTGGAGTGTTTAGTGATTTTTATTTGAGGAGACAGAGGTGGATGAAACTTCAGTTAGTAGGTTGGGCTGGCACCTGGCTGAGCTCAGAGTAGGTACACTGACTACTCAGCCTCTAGACAACAACTCTGGCCAAGATTTGTGGGGGTGGGGGAGAGAAGGGGGAGTATCTGGAAACAGAAATCTCCTAATCACTTAATCAGCAGTGATGATGTTGAATTAGCAGATCATGCAAACCAGAGCCTAAGTAGAATCTAAGTTTCATGTTTCTCTAGAAGATCTTATTTATCTGAAAATAAAAATAAAAAGTAGATATTCTCAAACCAGACAATAAAAAACAATGGAAAAGAAAGAAATTACAACAAAAAAAATTTAATGATACTTGTTACAATTGAACCTGGGTTGAAAGAATAGTTGAAGACATCTCCATTAACAGTCATGATACTGTTTCCAAAACCCAACAGAAATGAGAACAACATGACTTCCACTAATGTCAAGAGGGAAAAAGGGTAAAATAAATGCAAAAAATTAAAAACAAGTGCCTGGAAGCACCCTGAAAAAGGCACTGGCCTGTTGCTTTCAGCTGCCCACGTAATTATTTTTGGTATACTTTAGAGAGTAAACTACTCACCCTTGGGCCCTGCCTCTCTATTAATTAGAAGCTGAGCTTCACATCTTAACATATAGATAGCCACAAGGAGGAAAATAAATAATTTTTGTGATTATGTGAACTATATTGAAAAAACCCTTTTCAAGGCAGACTTCTACCTCCCTCCCAAAACAGGCTCAAACACAAAGGTGTGAGCAGCCAACCTACCTTGTTGTCATTCACCTAGAATCAATTTGATCCAATTTTTCTTTAGTATAAAGATCATACCACTGTAGAGAGTTGCCAAAATTTATTAAAACTTATTTTTATAAATAAAATCAGCTCAATAATTCTGAACCACAGCCTTGCTCTAATTTCTGGGATGAAGTTCTTTTATGGTGTGAACTAGCCATGTTCAAGGAGTGAAACTACTTCAATTGTTAATGGTCTGTACTCTGAAGCTATCTGTCAAATCCACTTGAAAATGACAGTGTTTCAAGCAAGGGGTAGCTGGCATCAACTACCATGTCTTCACTTACATCAATAAATTATGGCAGTTTATATCATAGAATCATAGAACCATTAAGGTTGGAAAAGGTCTTCAAGATTGAGTCCAACCATCACTGCTAAATCCACCACACAACCATGTTCTTAAACACCACACCTAAGCCTTTTTTGAATACTTCCAGAGACAGTGATTCCTTAAAACTTCCCAAAACTTTCCTAAGCAGCCTGCTCAAATGCTTGAACATCATGACTGAAATACTGAGTTGTGCTGCTGGACACCCAAAAGCAAATAGCTTTTTTTTTTTTCCTTATAGGTTTTGCTAGTGTAGTCATGGTAGCAAAGTCCTCCTTGCGGTGGTGTGTTTTTCTTTCATTTGATATTTGTTTAATATCTGTTTCCCCCCCCCCCCATCTCCAAGGGGTCAATCCTCCCTTTCCCTGCCCCTTTCCCTAGAACCTTCCCTGTCATTCATTCTAGCCCCCTCCTCAGCTTCCAGATGTTAGTTCTGCCCTAAACTCCTCCCCTGCTATTCCCTCATTGGTTACTGTTCCTACACCCGTCCTCCTGAGTTCTGTATAAAACCTTTGCCCCCCCGCCCGCCGGGGTCTTGGGGCTCATTGAATAAAACCATCCCGTTCACCCCCAAGTCCCGTGTCGCCTTCGTCTGTCCCCGCGCGCCACGAACTGAACTGCAGAGCTTGCAGGGGGAAGCGGCCGCCCGTTCTCTTCCCTCACTGCCCAGCACGGCACGGCTCGGAGTGCCGCGGCGAGAGGAGCGCATACCGCGCTACAACATATGGTAGCGAGAGGATGGTTCCCTCCTTCGTCTTGTAAAAAAAACGGGCAAATTCGTGGGGGCGCCCGCCTCACAGAAGAAGAAGGAGGGAAGAGGAACATCTACGGCCGTAAAAGCTCTGCCTGATGCTAAGAGGAGCTGAGCGCCGAGCGAAAAACTGACGCTCCGGGACCCTCTTTGTTCTCGCCATCTTCCCGCCCGGGAGCAGCCGCGCTGCACGGGCAGCCGGGCTGCAGAGCTTTTTGGCGGGCAGACTTACCCGAGGACACAGAGGGCGGTTTTGGCAGCGGCTCGGGGGAGCCTGAAGAGGGGCTGACCGAGAAGAGGTTCGTTCCTTGGTCAGCATCTGCAGCGAGACCACCGGAGGCTGATAGTGGCCGAAACCAAGGCTTCGGGGACGAGTCTTGGTTTAACGGGAACACCCAGGCTTCCGGAAGGGCCAAAACCGGGAAGGAACATCCCCAGTTTTCAGCGCGACTTTTCCATCGAGTCGAGGAGAAGATCCAAGCCATCTCCGTCCGAGCCTGCAAGGTAAGGTGGGCTATACGGGTGCGGGGTCGCCCCGACGGACGGCTGGGTTTGCTGCTTTTTTTTTTCTCGCGTTTTAACCCCCGTCTGCGCCCAGACTGGGGCTGTAGCCGTGCATGTCCCTGGCAAGCGGGTGGGTTTTCTTTTTCTGGGGGAAGCTAGCACTGAGTGCTATCCTTCACCTAGTCTTCTGTGGGGACCTAGATTGGATCGCTTTTTCTTCTCCTCAAAAAAGTTGTCTTCTCTATCCTCCCCTCCCCATTCTGGGCTGGACGGAGGGGGTAGAAAAGACACCAGTAGGGAACAGCTAAGAGGGCGACACGTTAGCTATAGGAGAGTTGTTAAAAGGGGCCCTTTACACCCACGCATTGCGCCGACATCCAGCTGCGTCGGGCGGCCCCCCCCCCTCCTACAAATTTCCCCTTTTTGCTTCTGTGAAGCTCCCTATATCCCCATCCCCTCGGACTTTCCTAAAACCCTTTCCTATCCTCCCTTGGGGATTGCTGTGGCCGAGCCGCCCCAAGTGCCCTGCCGGACACTGCTCAGGCCAAGTGCAGTGTATCTGGCACCCCTCCCAAGATGGCGCTGGCCACGCCGCTCGGGACCCATTTCCCGCCTTGACCCTTCTTTTCCGCCCCTGGCTTCCCGCCAGTCCCATTTCTCTCCCAATAGCCCTGCACCGTCCCTGCACGAGGCTAGTCCCTGTTGGGGGGAGGCGGGGTTGGATATTCCCCAATCCTTCTTCTGGCTCTTCCTCCGGGGGGAAGGTCGGGAGGGATCTTCTTCCGAGGAAATGGAGCCGAAACCCGGGACTGAGGATCCGTCATTTTGTCTTCCCCCTGAAATTGCGGCGCCCCGGTCCACCCCTTACCAATACCCCCTGTTAATCATGGCAATCACTAATTAAGTGATTGTCTGATTCCCCTATCCTATTCCTTAATGTACCCTACCCAATATTCCTTTTTATTTAACTACAACTTCCTCTTTTTGCTTTTGATTATTTTTGAATAATCTGTTTGTTGAGTTATATTTTATAGAAAGAAATATCATCCCAATTAATTAATACTCAAGATATTATGCCCACCTCGCAAACAAACATTCAAATTGAACAAACCACATCGCTATCCGCTGACTCTGCTTTAAGACAAGCGCCGCTATCCGCTAACTCTGCTTTAAGAATTTAAGAAGCTGAACATCTCAAGCGCCGCAACGAAGCAAATTCTAAATCAGATGAAGTCACAAATCCTGCTGTGCTTTGTACCCTTAATTTGGACTTTCATTTAGGACAATTTTATATATTCCAGATGAAGTTTTTATATGTTTCATATGTTATAATCACAATTAGTTTATCATTTTTTAATGTCTTTCAATTTATGTTTTTTTAATAATATATAATGTTACAATTTGATTTTATATTAAGTTGTTTTGTTGTAATTATAATTAATTCAGTATTTTCTGATATTTTTTGACTTAAAGGCTGTGTTTAACCATTACTGCTACAGGAATCACTCAGCTACTATATTGCTTCAGGCTTGCTGCATTGCTGCGAAATTTAAAAATTTATTAGTTATATTTAGTTGATCTTTTATTATATTTAATTCCAATAATTCCATTTAATTATTTTATTTAAATTAGATAGTTGTAATTTTAATCATTCTAATTAAATTTTTTAGTTTAATTTCTGTCAATTATTTCATTCTATTTCAATAGTTTCAATTATTTGCATTATTCTAGATTGTTACTCAGAGCAGCAAAACAGCAAGTTTTGTACAGTCTTATGTCTGATTTAGGCTGTTACTACTCTTCCTGCCCTATAAATGCAATAATGTGTCTTTCATGTCCTTTAAGTAATTTACAATGTTATCATATGATTTTATATTATTTGCATGTTTTATTAATTTGCTTAAACCACAAAATTCTCCTTCTTTTTGTAAAGGAAAAGAGGGAGATGCGGTGGTGTGTTTTTCTTTCATTTGATATTTGTTTAATATCTGTTTCGCCCCCCCCCCATCTCCAAGGGGTCAATCCTCCCTTTCCCTGCCCCTTTCCCTAGAACCTTCCCTGTCATTCATTCTAGCCCCCTCCTCAGCTTCCAGATGTTAGTTCTGCCCTAAACTCCTCCCCTGCTATTCCCTCATTGGTTGCTGTTCCTACACCCGTCCTCCTGAGTTCTGTATAAAACCTTTGCCCCCCCGCCCGCCGGGGTCTTGGGGCTCACTGAATAAAACCATCCCGTTCACCCCCAAGTCCCGTTTTGCCTTCGTCTGTCCCCGCGCGCCACGAACTGAACTGCAGAGCTTGCAGGGGGAAGCGGCCGCCCGTTCTCTTCCCTCACCGCCCAGCACGGCACGGCTCGGAGTGCCGCGGCGAGAGGAGCGCGTACCGCGCTACAACACCTCCTAACATAAAGATGGTTCGCAGTTCACTCCAGCTCCTGTGACAATACTCAACCTAGTCTGCTTGGAGAAACAACTAAGAAAAAGAGAAAGGAGGGGAAAACATGCAAAAATATTTTCCCAGCTATTACAGAGTCACAACAATTGCAATTAAAGCAGCTTACAAATGAAATTCTTTGCCCAGTAAAGTCTTCCTTTCATGGAAATTAGGATGTGATGAAAATGGGGGAATAGGGGGTGTTATAAGGATGAATAGATGTGTGGATCTCAAATCTGGAATTAGGCAAGGTACACACAGAGTCCTGAAAGTATAACAGAGCTGAAATGGCATTACAAATGCATATAAACTTAGAGTAATATAAAATGACTATTTGTAGGAATGTAGCACAAAAATGCCCAAAGTAGGTTCAGTAGGATGAGTAGGTTAAGAGAATAAGGACATTTTACTTGAATTAGGCCAATCTGAAAAAAAATTGCTTATCTGAGCACCTCAGATAAGCCCTTTAAGTATATTTTGCCAGTAGTTATTGTGAGAAAATATACCCACTCCAGCTGCATGGATGAGATGCTACTTAGTGTCTTGAATCCACAGGTTACCCAAAAAGGCAAAGGCTAATTTTGAAATATTAAAGACCTTTTGTTGGGGCCATGTAATCAATCATCTGTGTCTTTTCAGTTCTGCTTTTGCACCTCTGCAAGGCTACTCCTGCCCCAAGGTATGTGAGTGTCTCCTGGTGGGGCAGCAAGGCTGGACTGCAGAAGATGCCAGGTGCATTCCCAGGAGTTCCTTAAGGGCTTAACCCCAAGGGGAACTTGCTGGTAGCTTTGTTTGTGTGAGTCTTGTTCCACCCTGACAGCCTCTAAATGTTCAAACCAAGTAGAGCAAGTAGCGCACAAGAGCTGAACCCTTATCTAGAATGGCTTTATTGAGAGCCATTAACAACCGGGCAAAGGTGACAGCTGAGGAAGATCCTTACTGAAAAAAAACAAACTGTGAGTGTGGAGCAAGCATCAGACGTGAAAGCAGTCCCTGTAGGCAAAACAGCTCTCCCAATTATACCCTGTGGTTTCCTTCTTTCCATTTTATATTGACTGAATCAAAATCAATGGAGACTGACGACAATTATTACGTGATTTGCAATTAGTACTGTTCATCTATAATGGATCATAAACTCCTTTACTCTGATATGCACATTTCTGCTAAAAGTAGCTTGCCTGTTCAACAGGAAGTAACATTAGTAAGAAAATAGGAAAATTTTGTTTTGCCTTTATTGATTTTTTATCTGTTGATACATTACTTAACGCTTCTGCCCAAACAATAAATTTAATGCTGCAGCACATCTAAAAGCTTCAAAGTAATCATTTCCATATTAGCAGATCTCTCCTTCAGAGATGTAAGAAATGGCATTGTAGTATCTGAGGAGAAGAATGCCAGTTAACAATTTGCCAGTAGATGTCTCTGCTAAACACACTGAAGAGAAAATACTCAGTTTGAAACTTCTGTGAAATGGAAGTGGAAGTTTGCGTACTTCAGTTGAAGAGCAGGGTAGAACCAGCTAAGTCACTAGTCCTTTCTGAAGACTACTTTTACATAGTCACAATAAAACTGGCATTAACTTAAAACTCAGTGACTCCCAATTTAGTTAAATATTGAATGTGTCTCCTGATATTTTCTCACTGAGTAAGGAGACTCAAGAAAGGCTAAGCTTATACATTAACATTCTGGACAGAAATTTTGAGTGTAGAGTCTTCTGGAAAAATATTTTTATCATTTCAATCCTAACTTTATGAAAACAAGCAGCTCTTCTTACTTCCAACAGAGAACTTCTTTATTAAATATTTTTGCCTCAATCTAAAAAAAAACATTATATGGAAAAAAAAAATTCGTTTCAGGCTGAAATAGTGCAACGCATGGTAGAATAATTATGTCCCTGATGCAAAACATTCAGAGGTTCTCATATTTTCTTTACATCTATATGTTATTTGGCAATGGTCTTATTTGCAAAAGCAGAGCTTCTAAGCAAAGAAGCAAAGAAACTAAGATTAGTTTCTCGTAATTGGCACTTGCCGTTAACATACAGCATGATTTTCTGATTAATAATGAAAAAAAAAAGATCTCAAAAGGCACAGATCAGCTGGAAAAGCATCTGCTTAAAATACACACACATAATTAGGAGAGGACGTCAAACAGACTTGATTACATATTTCATGGGTATGTGTCAAAGAGTGTAAAGCATTTGACTTAACCCCAGGGTGACTTCAAGAGGATTTACTCTGTCTAGTGTTTGTGATTAGCACCATATAATCTGGATCTGCTGAACAAGTGGAGTTTTACATGATATGCAAATTTCATTTCGCTTTAATTTAGCCCCTTTGGATTTAGCATAAAATCTCTGTGTTGCATGAAGAGATGAAACAGCTGGATCCAGTTAGCTGGGAAATTAAAAATGTACTAAATGAAATAAGGTAATCCTTGCCATGGTAGCCAGCACACACTAGAGTGGGACCCTGAGATCTCTGAGGGGCGGCTGAAGGGAGCACCATACGTTTACCACAAACACCAAAACACTGATCATTCTCTAGTCCCAGCATGTTCTAATTTTTCATAAAACTGAATTATTTCACCACCATGTCAAGGTTCATTTTCCAGGTGAATGTTAGTAAGACAATAGTTCACCTTATCAGTAAAGGAAATTAGTATCCACTAGGTAACATTTTATTTCCTTGTTAGTATATCAAGATGTAGGAAAAAAATAATTAGTAATACATCACCCTGTTTAAAATGAAATTTAATTTATTTATTTGTAATTTTATTTGCCATTTCCCTTCCAGGTTTTAGCTGAAAATATGCAGAGACAATTCTTGAATATTTCAAATGCATGCTTTAAGAACACAGCTGAACAAGACCTTTTTTTTTTCCCATTTCAAAAGGGCATTCTAAGAATAACAAGGTCTCTCACCTAATCTATCACTTGAGGCATCAAAAAGTCTTTGGAAGATCTGCACCCAAGTCTAAAAGCTGTCACTTCTGTTCTCCTTTGAAAAAGATGGTTTCATCGCACTTTATCTCTTAGCAGTGATAATGACAACTTTGTAATGAAAATGACAAGTCCTTCAGGTCCTAACTGTATCTGACACAGAAAATTATATTGGGAAAAAGTTATTACAGACAGTAAGTGCTTCTTATCCAAGATATCCCTTGGCCATATGTAGGCAATGCTGCATCATTGCACTGCAATGAGTAGATCTGTTTCATTACACTTGACTGCTGCTAATATTCCTATGGCTTTTATTGAAGACTTGCTCTTATTGTCTCTCAATGGGGGGTACAGCAATTTCTCCTCCATGGACTTCACCATGCGACCTTAGGCAGAACTGGGAACAGATTTTGTATCTATGGTATAAAAAGTAGCCCCCACCTATTAATCCAAACTTGCCTTCCAAACACATTGTATGTGCTTGGCTGTACTTCCAGGCAGTTGCACAAGACTGCCTCATCTCCTTGCTCTTTTTGTAATATGTCTCTGTAATTGTTTTAATTTAATCCATAACCATTAGTAAATGCACACTCACTTAAGCTTGTTCTTCCTAATAAATTAACCACAGTCCCAACAATGGCTTACTTTCCTCCTAATCTGCTATAACCAGTCATTTGAAAATGAAAACCACCACAGACTTCTGAAATCAGCTGTACACACACATTCTTTACAAAACACATTTTTTTTTACCATAACAGGCACATTTGCACCCTGGAGTCAGAATTTTTTTTTTGCCTTTGCAGGATAGTTTGCTGTCAGACTGTGAGCCTTTCCCCCTCAGAGAAAGTAACATCTACCTGAATAAACCTGGATTTGAAGCATGAAATATATGTTGGAAAACAGAAATCACTCCTAGAGTAATGGACAGATAAAGGTTTCACAAATAGAAAATCTCCCTTCACGCTCCTCAGGGTTCTTCCAGAACATTTCCTGTTATGATTTACTGGTTTATTTCAGCCACAGGAAATGTAGAACCTGCCCTGCTCAAAAGAAGCTGAAGATCTAAGGGAAGCAAAAAAAAAATCCTAAAACACTATTTCCACCTTAAGTAATCTGGTAGTTCAGCTTTCTAATCCCAAAGGGATCATTAGCAAGTAAGTTATATAAAATGAAAGAAATGCCCTATACCACACTAAGCTAATCATCTAAACTCCTTTAATAGACAAAGAAAAGAGCTGATATTGCTGGCTTTAACTCCTCTCACTCTAAATTTAAAAAAAAATTCAGAAGGATCAAGCTGGTGAAGTCACTGTCTGTTCCACGGATTTCAGCGGGAATCAAAATGGTAGCTCAGATATCAGTGTTTTCAGCAAGATAAGGTAAATGCCATCCAGAGGTTAAATGCAGATCTGAAAATATATTTGGTTACCTAACTCACTGTTCCCCTTAAGATTAGTATTTATGTGATTTAATAAATGTTAAGTAAATTTTGTTACCAAGGAAAGGAACTCAAGTATCCCAATTCCTCACCTATCTCCCAAGCCATTATATTAGACTTTTCATGGCCCCACTGACTTCAATGGAAGCATTCAGCAGTGTCCACACAGATGAAACACAAGTGAGAGTCCTCAGAGTGAAACACAATCTCATGTTGCAAATCTAAAAGAGAACAAGTGCAGGTAATTCCTCTGTAGAGGTTCTGACTCATCAGCAGGCCATGGCTGTTTTACAGCAACCATCTGATATAAGGCAGGAAAACCACCTTTCTTATATAATCTCACATGTAGAAAGAAAGATACACACACTTAGAAATATTTAGACTGCACAGTTGATATTCACATTAGTGAACCCCCAAATCTATTAAAACTATGAATGAAAGCAGTACTAAGGATGAAAGCAGTAAAATACACAAGCAAAGTGGTCCAAGTTTAGGTGATGTGACCAGACAAGAGTAGGATGAAGCCACAAACACTACCCAAAAGAAATCCCAGTAATCCCTGATAATTTTAGAACATTGTTTTTGTCTGCCCCCTAAATTGGATGTCTTATAAAACCTTAAGTGTTTAAACACAACACACTTGAGAACCTGTGCAGTACTATTAAATGCAGGTTGACAAATATCACATCACTGTCTGAAACCAGTCCTTGATGGAGAAGAGCAAAACAAAACAAAAGTTCCAGAGATCAAGTTAAAAAACTAAGTTACCATCACCATTTAACATCCTGCACTACATTTTGCTTTGGCTGTTTTGTGGTACAATTGTCTTGATGAAGGCCAAAATAACCTTTACTCTGTAACAACCAATCAAGCATCTGGTGAATTAGAAACAACTTTCAATTCATCATCCTTAGGAGACTTAGTCTGCATTTTAAAATTCCTTCCCATACACATTATACTTTCTTCTAAAGTGAATGAATGTTTCCTGAAGAGACATTATAATCAAAGTAAACCTTGTAACAATAAGGCACAAATTATGTACCTTGGTTTCATTTTTAAAGCAGATGAAAATTTACTAATAAAAATACATACCATAAACCGTGAGTTTAAAAATCATATACATGTAAGACCTCTGGGAATGGTTTAAATACACATTCACATCATTATGCAATTCCGGCAGGAAATACGCCTTGTTCTAAATGGAAGTTGAGACCAATCAAGGATGTATTTGGATGGTATCAGTCAGAAACTGGTTTGATGTTTCACAACACTAACACCAAAACTCTGAGTTACTTTCTATTAGTGATTTTCTTTCCCATCTTCAATAATTACACCAGAATAATCCAGCTACAGCATATCCCCAGAGAACTTCAGCAGTGCTTTTATTACACATTAGGACATGATTAATAACCACTAGGCTACTAGTTGTTACTCTAGGCTACTTCCAGCCCAGAATGAGAATCACTGTTTGTGTTTGGAGAGTGCAAAGCAAGTATACTCCAGTAGCTACAGCAAAGTGAGATTTGAAAGTGATTCACATTTGACAGTGCATTTTGCTACTGAAAACTCTGACAGTTGAAGTGGAAGAAATATGCATAAAGAGGCTTAAAACAAATCTGCAGTTCTGGATTATGAAGTGCTTCTACAGGATACAATGGCTTTGTTGTATACACCCAAGTGCTAATAATCTCTGTTCAAAGGGAACACTGTGCCTTTGACAGAAATTAAATAACCTGCAAAACACCATGTTGTCAATGATATTCTGGGGAGAAAAGGATTGTGAGAGGAAATGGCAACTGCAAATCCCTGAATCTCTTGTTGCATCAGCTGTGCCAGGAACATTCAATGCCTACACAAATTGACGAGCAGGGCCCCCAAAACCTTTGTCTCACAGCCAGCACAGAAGAGCCAAGAGACCTGATCGGGCTGAACCACTCTTCACATCAGCTTTGAAAAGCTGACACATAAAAATGCATTTTATGATGGAAAAAAAAAAATCCAAACGTTATCGTAGTTGGGCTATGTTCTACTATCAACTTTGAATGGCTTTTTAAATTTCCCTTCTCTATGATTAAATTCTAATTAATAAAAACACATCACATGGAAATTTTTCTAATTACATGCACATACATGTAAGCATAATCACAAAAGTTTTAGCATGAACATGTTGAAAGATCCTACTTACCTGGAACAAAAGCTTAATTCACTTCTGGTCATGGATAATGGTATGGGACCAGCCCAACTTTGCAGAAAATTCTTGGATCATGTGGTGATTAAAATCCTTTACAGAATTCCATTTTTTCTTCCACTATGGATTTCTCCAGTCTCTTATATCTGTAAAGTGGCAGTGCTGGTGCTTCTGCTTTTCAATGTGGCGCTCCAGAATTTGACTAGAGACTACTAAAGTACCTAGACTACACCAGCAGTGCTCAAGTTTTAAAATTACAGTATTTGTCAAAACCATTTTTTATTTAATTTTCAATTTTCCCCTCCATATAGGTTTCTTCCTATTTGCTCTTTCAGTCTATGTTTTCCCATCTTTCTGCATTTTAGCACTGTGGGAAAAAATGTTTTAAAATTTTAAAAATAGAAATATTCCTAATTTTTTGATTTTCATTCTTTATAAAAGAATTTTAAGTATGGAAATTTGAACCAGTTCATATTTTTGACAACTGGAAGATCTCATTTCTTCGTGCTTCGCTTCTACCGTGTTAGATACTATCTATCTAAATGATACCCGCTTTATTCAGATTCTGGGCTGAGTGCTCCCCTCAGTCTAGTATTATGAGATTTTTCAATTGTTTGGCTAAAATATGTACCAATAACAGGTTAAGATGGATGAGAAATGCAATAGAGGATGTGCTATCATAAAATCTCACATTCATGGCAGGCAATGCTCCTACACATTAAACCAAAGCCCTCTTTAAAAGTGAATGTGTTTTTTTAAGTTGTACATTTTTGAGAAGCATTCTGTACTACAAGAACATATACTAAAGGCTGGTGACTGATCCCTGGTCTCCATGTTGAGCAACATAAAATAAAACATCCTTACTTGCTGGACATAGTCAGATTATTGATGTGTATGAAAACTGCTATTGATTTCCACATGAACAAGACCAGAAGCATCTAATGCAATACTTCTCACAGAAGCCTTGCACTGGGAGGAAGAAGAAACCAGAACCCTTCAAACAAATCATGACAATAAACCTCCACAGACACTTGCTGGAATTACACTAAGCTGAAAAGTTCATAGCCAATGTCTCTCTGGACTCAGGCATCTTTTACATCATGATGCACTTTACGACTTTATATAGGAAATAGAAGAGTGCCCTGGAGAAGGGAGGTTCAGACATCATGCATTAAGTAATACACATACCTGATCAAGAAACCCATTTCAGGAACATCCTTTGTTAACCTGGCATATCCCACATGTGGAAACACGCCATGGTACATCTGCACAGCCCGTGGTGCAAGCTTCCCTGGTGTCAATTGCCCTTTTCAGGAGAGTCCCTGCCCCATGGCAGCAAGCACTGAGAGACTGTGCTTTTGAGGTGCTGAGCCAGACAAGCAGCAGTCTTGGGAATGTGCCTTCTTATGGCATATGAGTATCACTCTTCACATACAGGTTCTAGCTTGAAGATCGGTTGAAGTTTTATTTGGGACTTCAGCATTAGCTCCATGTCAAGGGCTTCAAAGGTTGCCTCAAACAGTGAGGGTCACTCAGCTACTTTCTAGTGTTACTTTCCTATTGCATCTTTGTGAGTGTGAGGCAGATGAGAAGTGCTCTGTGTACTCAAGTCTGGCATATCTAGAACCAGTCTGGACCATTTTTTTTCTTTCAAACCAGGCTGGAATAATCCACTAGGGAGCATGTGAATAAGCCAGTTACACTGGCTTATTCACATCAAACAGTTACACTGGCTTATTACTCATCTTCACAATGAGGAACATAGATAGTACAACTAGAAAGGAAAATTAAGCTAGAGCCATAAGAAATATGATCAGACCTGTACCCTGAACATAAATCCAGAACTGCAGTCTTCAGTATTAGAGTTATATTAACTGACCTGTGAGTTTTTCCAGAACATCAAATCCATGCTTCAGAGCAATGATATCAAGAAAAGAGACAGTACCATCTTCAAACCTAAAGAATGGAATAAATGAGAACAGTAAATAAAACATGCAGCTATGGTACCAATTTTAAATCTTTTTTAAGAGTTACTGTTTTTATATTCAGTGAATCTAATTTGCAGACTGGGAATCCCTTAGGGATTCATCTCTCTGTCTTCTCTCAGTGTCCTGTGACAGAAAAATATGTTCTTCAAAGCAATAGAGGTTCACATAAACAGTAGCACATAGAAAGGTATCATTTTATCCTACACAGAGTAACTTTGTACTAACCTACATTGAAGTAATGGTTAACAGTTATGTGTCATGAGCTAATGTCACAAGGTCCTAAGTTACCTTCTGAGAATTTAGGGAATAGGTGAGAAGACAGGTGGAGACTTGTGTCCATCCCCCCACCCCCCAATGTAATTACACAGTTGAGTTAGAAGGCTCCAGTAATCTGGTGCAAAGAGGAATCCCACAAAGAGATCACTAACAAATCTCCTTCTATGTGATTCTCCTGGAAATTTTTAACTGATCTGCAACAAGAGCATTATGCAAGGATGGGGAGAGGGGGTGCATCCCCTACCATCATCTTTTAAAGGAAACACCAAATAGAAGCAAAACCACTGCACTGCTGCAGCCATTCCACAGTCCAAGAGAAGAAAGTGAAGCTCCAAGTTGAGAATGGACTCAGGAATTGATGCACAAAAGTATTCAAGGGACCAGAATGGACGTCAGGGAAGCATCAAAATGTTTTATTTAGGCTTAGTGTGTACCACAGTCCACAAGAATTTTTAAGGAGAAATCATTCATTTTGCTTCACCACAAAGAAGAATGCAGAATAATGCAACTAATGAAGTCAGAACTGTACAGAACTCAATACTTTGCAAGGATAAACCTGGAGTCACAGAAAGTCTCTCAGGAAGGAGCTATGCCCAAAACTGTAACAGTTAATGCTGGAAATGAACCCACCCCAAATCTCATGGTTCAAATTTAATTTTAAAACTCTAAGCATGAGGATGAGAACTCCAGAGGGACCTGGTGTTCCTTGGATCTTTCTCAGAAAGATCAGATGATATCTACATTGAAGAATTAGTGGACAGGTGGAACATAAGACACACACTCTTGGGCAAAAATACTTTAAATACATGTATTTAGGCCCAAAAATAGAGAATTACATTTTTTTCTCCTGGATGCATAATTTTTAATAATGCATGTTAAAAGCTTTTGGTGCCACAATTAAGTATGTCGTGTTAAAAGGCTCAAAGTTTAAAAATGCCACATATCAAATGCTTTTTCTTTAATAAAACAAACATTAGTAGAATAAAATAATAGCTCTCATTTCTATCATAACTTTTCCTACTTCTTATTTTATTTTAGATAGTTATCAAATATTTTCAACACTGCAAGTAGCATCATCAGGTGAAAAACATACTAACCTTCCAAAAACCTTTGGTAAAGGTCCACACAAAAGAAAAATGAAAGAATATTGTGTATATATGAAAATATATTCAGCTGCAATGAAAGAAGATAGAGGCAGAAAATAATTATAAACTAAACAATATGATAAAAGTGGTGCACTGCTACAAGGATGAATGGTCCAAAAGAGACCACTTATGTTCACATATTTTAACATAGCACAGGCCAAAGAATCCATCCTAGAAATTCCTGAATCTTCCCAACTAATTATTAATAATTGATCTTGAACTTTAGAGGAAAATTCTTGCTGTTTGTCGGTTATGAAATGCAAAATGGCCACTTGTGATTAGAAAGAGACCTAACACCAGGAATATTTTCGCAGTGACCTGTGGACCAGCATCTGAGGGAAGCATTACTCTATCAAAAAAGCCATAAAAAATGTGGGAGGATGAGGAAGAAAAGATAAGGCAGAGGCTAACAGTTGTTTCAGAATTGAATACAGGAACCTTTTGCACTGGTTGCAGAAAAGGTCACAGCGGTCCCACATGTCTGCCAAGGAGCGATTACAGAGAGGATCTGTGAGGACGAACTGACCTGCTCTGCTCAGTTACTCACAGTGGTCAGCAAAGCAAACATTGGGAACTGGACCAGAGCAGAGACTGGCACTGAGCCCATCAAGGAGACCGCACAATCCCAAACAACTATATCACTATGATACTGATAAAAGCACTTGAAAGGGCAAGAAAGGTGCCAGCCTAGATCATCAAAGACATCTGAGTCCTACTCATAGCAAATGGGGAGGCAATTATATTTCTGTTTATCAGATTTGATTATTAAGTAAGCAGACAACTGCAGTACATCCAATGCAACACAATAGGAAATGTGCATAGACCATGTCACTCTTCTAAGATTGTAAATATTTTTATGAAAATAGTTCAGAGATTAGGAATCTTCACTCTAAAAAAAAAAAAAATATGCAAGTAAACAGAGCTGTGGGCTTTTGGTCAAACCTTATGCCCCAGAACAGGCCAATTGTGGCATGATATGCATCCTGCATTCAGTCTTTCTATATCACAAAAAAATTACCTCTTGGGAGCTCCATGGCAAGAATCAGAAGCCACAAAAGATATTTAAAATAATTCTAAAAATATCTGCTCAAAGATATGGGCAAGTCTCTCTCCAATTTAGACATGAACTATTTTGCAACATTCCACTCTTCTATTTTGTTTGTTCATATGGCCCCCTCTATTCCTACATTATCCACTTCCCTGTTCTGATTAACAAAGCACAAATATATTGTTATTCATGCAATATACATATTTACACTACTTCCTGTGCATATGACTCTCATATATCCTTCAGATTTAGTGAATACCTGGTGTTCAGCTTCATGACAAAATTTTCAGGAATAATGCATCAATTCTGATATTTAGCACATTAAGCCTTAAGTGCTATAGCAATAGTGCCATGGCAAAACATGATGCTATGAAGGACAGCTATTCCCTTCTTGGGGCACAAAGAGCTCTGCTTCAGAATATTTAACCATATTTGAGATGGAGAGGAAACATGCTCCTTGAATTGCAAAACTTTGGCTTCAATGCCTATTTTTCTGTTTGGTGCAATTGATGCTTCAAATAAACTGTTTCCCCACTCGGTGGCAGTTGCAGTATTAGAATAATCAGTTCAGGATGAAGTTCATTTGAATGCTGGTCTAGAAGCCACTTCCTGAAGTAATCAAGATTTTGCAGCTGATGATGTATAAAGGATACTTACAAAGGCTAATACTGAGGAATACCAACCCAAGGAACAAGAAGCTTACCTCTCTTATCTAGTTCTTATTATAATTGATCTCACTTAATCATGTCTGGGATGAGCTCAGTTGCTTAGCTGATTGTGTTTGTGAAGCACTAATAGCATTTCACATCCAATTGCTATCTGACAAACTGACTAAGCAACTCGTGGCATAACAAAGAACAGAGCTGCGTGCCTAACATCTGTCCAGGAGTTAATGAAGCTGATGAGCTGCTCTCCCTTTCTAAGTCACATGAAAACTGCTTTTAGAAGCAAAAATTTTTGAGTCACAAGAGAAAAGTATTGCTTTACAGTGAGAAGTCCTGCCTTTAGGATCTTCCTAGGGATGGAGATGGGCTAGTCTTTCTTTGAATCTTTATTCAACTGGTTCTTACAACACTTCTCTGTTACACTTCTGCATATAAATGCTATTTTCTAAAGTCACCATCCCACATTTCAGGGCAACTGAAAAAGAAGGAAACTGTGACATCTTGGTCAGTTTCAATTCATCCTGCCCTTAGACAGGTCACCTTTACACAGAAATATGATGACAAGAATACTGGCCTGGACAGATGTGATTGGAAATAAAGTGCTGAAAAACTAAAAAAACCCCTTCATCTTTGAAAATAGGAGTTAGAGGAAATTTGGTGGAAGGCAAAAAATATTACCCTTGAGACAGCACTGACTTAAGTCAAGACCTCAGAAATTTCCTCAAGACCAATCAACCAGTGCTGAGGTGGTGAAATAACTTTCATAATATAAGCTATTCTGCATATAAAAAGTAAACAAGGGATGCCTTTTAGGAGTTTTGGGTGGAAGCATCTGCTGTTGGATTGGGAATGCTAACTTGTTTAGGAGGCAGATGAGTGATTGAGTTGTTTGAGGGGTTTTTTTGTTTGGGGTTTTTTGTTCAATTCATTTGTGCAGATAAAGCAAACCCAGATGCAGAGAAATTCTATCTGTGCACAGAATCACAGATTCATAGTATTCTATGAATAGTTAGAGGGAATCCCATGTTAGAGGGAACCTCAAGAATCATCTGGTCCAACCTTTCTTTGCAAAAACACGGTCTAGACAAGATGGCACATCCTGTGCAGCTAAATGTTAAAAGTGTGCAATCCACCACTTCCCTGAGCAGATTATTCCAATGACTGATTGCATTAGGAATGTCCAGTAAGAATCTCCTAAGGAGTAACTTGTACCCATTACCCCCCATATGACTCCTTGAATAAAAAGAAATCTTCTTTGTAGCCTTTCTATCTTTGTAGCCACCCTTTAAATACTGGAATATGGTGGTAAGGTTTCCCTTCTAAAATCTAAACCACTAGTCTTACTAGTCACTTTCAGCATGCTCAGCAAGATTCCAAATTCCATAATATTGTGATCATAAAACCATTGCTAACTGAGATATAAATGAAAGCAGTTTTTTCTTGGTTTGCGTGTAGCAGATCAAGCAGTGTCTCTTTCCTGGCAGGTACAGCTAACATATGTGTCAGAAATGGTTCTCCACACATTTCTAAAACTTGATAAATTAGATGTTAGCTATTGTTTGTTCTTCCAATAAATGTTTAGGGTGTTGAAGTCACCCATAAGAACAGGGTTCTTGGTGATTTGAAGCTTGCTTAGGTGACCCAAATATTGCTTTGTTGGCCTTACTGCCTTGGTTTGGAGGTCAATAGCAGGTGCCTCGTGTAAGATCCTCCTTGGAGATTATCCCTGTGTTCTCAGAGGCATCAGATGAGGCTTCTGTAATCACTGTACTTGACTTCGGTCCATTCAAGGCTCTCTTTTGTAACAACACATTTACACTCTTTAACTTAGAGTGTGACTCCTCCTCCTCTTCTTCCCTGCCTGTCTTTACAAAGGAGCCTTTAACTACCTACTCCAATCCTCTGCACACACCAGTTGTCTCACTGTGTTTAAGTTATTCCTGCAATATCATAACTTTCTGACTGGGCATGGAGCTCCAGTTCCTCCTGTCTGTTTCCCAGGCTGCATGCACTGATAAGTATACACCTGGTAGTTGGTGTTCTAGTTCTCACCTTGGGAGGCAGCTAAGGAACATTTCCATATGTGCAGTTCCTACCCAGAGCACAGGCCAGAGCACTGAAACTTTGATAAAAATCCCATCACAAGGTCAAAAATAATCCTGCTCATTTGAGAGCATTGCTGAGTCAATACAAAGTGCAACAAAGGAGCACAGGGGGAACATCACTGTCAGCCAGCTGCCACTCTCCCTTACACCAGGGTAATGACTCCATTTCGGTCAAATGAACAGAAGTCATCACCGAGTTTCTAAAGCAGGTAAAAGAGAAATCAAATCCACTGAGAATGCATATTTCTTGAATAAGCTGCTTTTCTCTTTTTTTTTTCTTTTTTTTAAACACTCCTCAAGAGTGGAGCTGCCCTTTGAAGTGAGATGTTACATGAGTTCCTTTCATCTTTTCAATTCATTTATTTTCATCTAATTAAAAAATACAACAATACAGAGAGGTTCTTGGTATGCATTTAAAAGTAGTTCATTCAGATGCTATTTTTCAGCTCTTAGAGATAATCCACATCACCACCACATGAAACATCTGTCCTGGCAAATTAAGTTTTTACATTCTATATATTTTCATGTTTATTCTAAAGTGACATTTTCTGGAATTACAACAGCACCGAGGGTATACAGTATGAAGTTCATGGCTGTATGAACAGACTGTTTTCAGGCATATTCATGTTCTTAGGTTAGTAATTGCCATCTCTGATATTATCAGGGGAACAGATTTTAATTGGTCTCACTGCTTTCCAACATCAAAACCCAACATTTGCAGAAGGACCAATATTTGTTTTGCTTTTCTTTGATTCAAAATATATCATTATTAGGCTATCCCAAACCTTTAGGGCCCTGCTCTGCTCTATAGAACTTCTAGCAACTCCTCCCAAGACAAAGTTCTCAGGTACTTTTCCAGGGTATTTGTCTATCTCCAGAGGACAGGATTCGCTTTGCCTGGCTTTGTCTTCCACAGGTGATACTCTTAATTTTTAGCAATTTGCTAGTTGACTGTATTAGTCACTTTCTTAACTGGGGGAAATCCTGGTCACATGAACACCAAGAGCTGAACTTTAAGGCAGCATCTCCCAAGACCAAGCATTTGTCTGTGGGCCTTTTGATCCTCTACTAATAAAACCTTTGGAACGTGATATGATCCACAAATGACTAACCTCTCTTACACACTCAATTTTGACTAAGTATCTTTGTTTCACACAGTGAATGCCATTGAAGCAAGTAAATAAAATTAGGAGGTAGCCTGTTGTTACAGACACATATGCTAACATTAAACCATTCTTTCATAATTATCTAACATTTGTGTAATTGTCTGCACAGGAGCATACTACAGAAAGCCAAGAATTTAAATGGTAGGAGAGCAGTAATAAATGTTAGACCTCTGAATAATACACCTATCTCACCACTTCAGCAACTCCTTTTTACTTCTGTAAGTGGTACATTACATAATCATGAACAGCGATTTTTTTCTTCATACAATGAGATCCAGTGCCCTAAAACCAGCCAATTGTGGAGGAGAAAATTGAATTAATAAATCAATCCAATTTTATTTTTCAAACATCTCTGTGCATCCCTCCCTTACATACAATCCTAGCTGGTAACTTTGTTCACTATATACATCTAGAAAAATCTTCCCCATTTACACTGAAAAGATTAGCAATCCCTAAGCCTGTTACTCAAATTGGTCTGAGCAACACACTGTGATTTTGTAGATTATCAGATCCTGAGAGCTCTGAAACAATGGATAAATTATATCTCAGGGATAACATACTCCCTGGTCAATCCCTACAAGGACCCTCCAAAGGAAAATAATGATAGAACTATTTTCTTTTTGCCCTACTACAAGTCACTGGTCACAAAACAACCAATGCACTGCATGTCACAGGCCAAAAGTTCCCTTCCAAATTCACAAAATGGGCCAATATATTTTCATTGTATTACTGTGGCAGAGGGGGAGAAACAAAAATAATCTTTCTCTTTTAAATTCCATTATACAAAGGGATACTTCCTTGAGGTATATTAAATTTAAGTCTTTAGGAACACGAGGCCTGCTAGTTAACTACCCTCAAAGAATAATATGTTCAACTATCAGCTTGTTAGCTAGCAATTTATACTCATTAATCTTGACTTGTAACCTATTAATGTCAACAAGAACCCCATTAAGGTGCAATTCAGTGTGAGCAGGCGTATTGCAAATGATTTCTGTATCTGTCTCAGTATTTAACATTTGATATGCATTATACTCCCATGATTATATATCAATAATCCAAACGTTCACACCTCTGCTTCCCATGGGAAAGTAATATCCACATATAACCCCAAGTAATAGTTAAAGTGAGCAATTTGTAAAGTGTATTTGCATAAACTGTTCACTGATCAGCTATGAGTAATGAATCATTAATAAAAATTCAAAGCCCCTTCTTTGATTATCTCCTTAAGAGGAAGAAAAGGATGAAATACATTCAGGAAGTAAATTTTTCACAGGCAAGAATCTGACCAGCTGTAATTATTTTTCTATATTCAGTATAAACAGATTTGTTTATTTCATGAAGATTGAGATGTAATCTTCCATCCTTAAACAGGTACATTTCAGATAAAGAATAACTTTGTAATTAATTGCTAAAGATTTAAATTGAAGTATCAGTTTAAAAATTGGCAGACAAAAAGGGATCCACTTGAACATGAATTCAGTCTTAAAAACCTACACCTAAAAATATCACTGTCTAATGGTGTGTGCCAGTGAGGCAGGCCCAGAGCAGTGACCTCAGATAAGGTTTGCAGTAACTTATCCTCAGATAATGGAGAAAAATCCCTATGAGTGCTTTCCAATGGGTGCTCTCCATTCTACACAAAGGTCTGTGCCTCGAAGAAGGGTTTGCTGCAATGCATGAACTTTATTTCCACTACAGATAAAAGTGAATTCAGCAAGACTTCTGAGCACTTTATCTCCTCAACTGGGGGGTGTGTTACTGATTACTTATCAGTAATAGTTATGAGTGGGTATGTGAAAAGACTTCTCTGATGTCATCCAAAAAGCTTCTTTCTCTAGCAAAAAAACATCTTTCCAGAGGCAATTTTCACAGGCATATGTATACCCAAGATTAGCAGATTCATTTGGAGCTGTGAATTAGGACCATCACATTAAACCACTCTGTGTTGAGACACCATTTGGGAACTATGTGCTCTTCTTGCATGGCAACCCAAGAACTAACTTAAAGAACTCCAAATGTTGCTACTGCCTGTAAGATGGAGGCCCAATGTATGCTCATGATCGTGAGAGGTCTGGACAGGCCAATTGTACAAGATTTAACAGTGACACACTGAGTCCTGTGCTTGGGTCACAACAAACCCAGGCAGTGCTACAGGCTGGGGGCAGAGTGGCTGGAAAGTTGCCCAGTGGAACAGGGAGGGAGCAGGGATTGTTTAGCTTGGAGAAAAGGAGGTTTTGGGGAAACCTTACTGCTCTTTACAGCTTATCTGAAAGGAGGTTGTGGCCAGGTGGGGGTCAGTCTCTTCTCTCAAGTAACAAATGACAGGGCAAGAGGAAACAGCCTCAAGTTGCACAATGGGAGGTTTCAATTGGATATTAGGAAAAAATCTCGTCACTGAATGGGTTGTCAAGCTTTGGCACAGGCTACTCAGGGCAGTGGTAGAGTCACCATCCCTGGTATATAAAAGCTGTCTAGATGTGGCATGGAGTGACATGGTTCAATGGTGGACTTGAAGGTGCTGGACTAACTCAGATAAAGTACAAGCAGGAAATAATTTTCATTTTTATAAACTGGAATGAGTGTTAAGTGGATTTCAGAAGCTTCCATGAATGTGCTGAATATTTCATAGGTGTCAGCAAGAATATAATGTTATCAGTGTTTTTGTCTTTTACTTCTGATGTGAACATGAATGTATGTGAAATTATTGTAGTTGGTGGCATACACCAACTACAAGTACCAACAAGTGAGCACTAATCAGCTAAATTCAGTTTCATGTATGATACATGTAGAAACAACACTGTGTATCCAGAAAGGCTGGCAGCTTGACAGAACTGGCATTATTAAATTACTGCTATGAAACAGCTTAGGTTCAGATTAGGGTCTTATTAGCTAGTTTGCATTTTGAGACCCTTGTGGTAAAAGTAAAATCATCAAAGAAGAATGGCACAAGACAAACACAAGGAAGACTAGCTAATAAAACATTCTAAGGTATATGAGTAGTCTTTTTGTGCCTAGGGGAAACAATCAACTAAGACTTTCACAAGGAAATGCCCTTCTGCACCCCTTTTATGCTTGAAAAAAAAAAAAAATCATATAGTAAGGTCTGCTACAGCAAATCAGGTGCATCCTGGTAACTACCTGGTTTACTGCAAACTATTTTTCCACCTTGGGACTATAATATGCAGATTTCTTCCAATGCTTTTTTTATTTTTCAGCATTGCTGTGAGGCTTGCTAATACCTCATGCTACCTTGTAGTACCTCAGTGATGAAGACTGGGAAGTTGAAGAAGTAAGAAACTTTGCTTTCCAAGGACCAACTCTAACTGATTTTCCAAGCATGGACTGGGTATTGGGAGCTACCAAATTTCCAGAAAATTGAATTCACAACTGCAATACTGGATTAGCAAGTACTCCTAATTTCTCACTTTCAAGTAGTTTGCAGCTTATACTGCATAAAGCCAAGAACCCTTTACATGCAACTGCCTCTCCTCTTCAACAGGAGTGCAACGATGGAGACCCCAATGGAGGAATTTCATGTCCTCATATAATCAAAGCTGTCCTGGACCTGCATTGATAAGGTCAGTAACTGTAGGAAGTTCTGTAAATCCTCCAGTCATCCTAATCCAGAAGAAAGGATCATCTGAACTAACAATTCCTTCAAGAAGTCAGGAAAATTCTGGCATGTTACTGGGCATTGCTGATGCTTGCAGTAGGGAGCCCAGGGAGATGACTCCTCTCCCTGACTTTGACAGAAAAAAACATGAGTCATGCAGCTGAGGAAACAACAGGGTAAAGGAACAGCAGAGGGTTACAAGTGTGTGCATCAATAGAGAAATAAAAACTTTAATATTCATAGAAGCATTTGTTATGTAAGCAATATCATCCCAGCTATCACCCAAAGAGAAAACAGGATAATGAGTGGGTAAAAAAAGCAGAGATGTTTATACGCTAGGACAAAGTACATGGGCTACAAAGTGGAGGAATTAGAGCCACTCTAGGACACTACCTTATTAGTATGTGATAGAAAAATAACCACAACCAAAAGTCATGCTAAAAAAACCACAGATAAATATAGGAGAGACAGTGATGAAGAAAACGTTAATGTTTTAAATAGAAAATGCCTTTGGTGAGATGTTCAAGACAAGAAGGACTAGTTGGTGAGATTTTGCTATAGGCTATCTAGCTATGTAGGAAAAACAAAAGTTTTTGAGTCCAACACATACTTTTATATCACTCTCATAGAAATAAAATAACTTTAGTTTTTCTTCAAGCAAAACTAAGATAACAGAAATGGTCAGGTTCAATTATTGCTTAATATCAGAGCCAAACCCAAACAAAACTTTCTACAAATAAGATAATTACCTGAAAAATGGCTTTTACAAACAGTTATACAATACACAATAGGCAACTGATTGAAACTCTGGTCAGAGGAATTACAAGTTTATGTCATAGATGGAAAAATAACCTCAAATGAGATTTTGAATGTGACTGGAGCAAAATGAGACATTAATGAAGCTACTTGGCCAGGAAAACTAAACTGAAATCATCAAATACTTAGATAAAGAGGAGACTTAAAATTACTTGAAGTTGAGGTTAAAAAATATATGGATCCCAAAAGTATGAAAGAAATAAAAAAAATGAACTTTTAGAGAAAGCCTCCAGTCATAACCTGCACTAAAAAAAACCCCTCTTATGAGAAATGTTAGTACTTCTTATTAATGATGACATGAAAGCAGAAGAAATACTGCTCAGGGAAGGAAGCTACTGCTGGAAAAACAGAAAGAACAGGGATAAAGTGAGAATTCCCAGGAGCCAAGCCCTGACAAAACAAACCTAACTGTACAGTGAACTATTTTTTATATACAAACAATGGAAAATATTAAGGATATATAATAACATATAAATATAACTTTAAAAAAAGGAATATAAATAAAAAGAAAAGTATTATGACTGTTATTCAAGAAACAAAGAGCTGGTGGAAAAGTCTGAAAACTACCTGAGTACTTGGACTCAGATTTTAAGAAGGACTGATGAAAAACAGGTCAGGAGAGGGTGACTCATGGCTGAAAGTGTATGGAAAGTATCAAAATGGAAGTTATTGCAACTGGTGTGGAAACTAATTTCAAAGATTTTAATGTAGTTGAACACAGACAGACAGATGAACTATGGCCCAGAATTAAGAAATTGGCATGAAAAACTCCCTAAGACAAATAACACAGGTCAGTAAGCAAATTTTTCAAACCAAGAATGGAAACCAGAAAACACAGTATTTCTACTGAAGAAAGGGAAACAAAAGTTATCCAGGGAACAACACATCTGTTAGCTTGAACTCAGTGTTATGTACATTCTAAAAACAAGTTCTGAATGAAAGTAGAATTAAATGAGTTAATAAAAGCATGCTCAAATGTATCATGGATTGTGCCAATGGAAAATCAATCCCAACCAGGCTGCCATTTAAAAAGCACATTATTTTTCTAGGCAAAGAAAATGCAGAACTAATTTATCTGGATTTCAGTAAAATACTACCTCTAGTGTCATATGACAAACTATTATAGAAAAAGAATATTAGAAGAGTGTAATAGTAGGCCAAGCAATCGTGCTGAAAGGGGTACTATTATGCTTGGAAAAGGTTTCCCATTTAATTCCTTGAGCACTGGCTTTGGGACAAGTATCTCTTTTAGTAGTCTCAGTCATGATCCTGGCATATAAGGTAGGAATGTGAAGATAAAATGGGCTGCTGAAGTGACAGTCTCCAGACTGTCAGTGCTGGAGATGAGGTTGTATAATGTATGCAGTAGGAAACAGATAGTGTTGAAAACCCTAAAAACAGAAATGAGATTAAATGTATAATATGCTATAATGTATGATAAGTACATCATCATGTATAAGCCCTATTATGCACTTAGGGATTACTGACATTAACTTCTGCCATGAACTGGAGGACTGTCATCCAAAATATTATATTTGCCAGTCTATCAGATCAGCTATCAGCCATCAGGATGACAAACAGGAAAATATGCTAGGACTTACAGATAGAAAAATAAGAACACCATTAATAAAGGCTTGATAAGATTTTCTGTGTAGGCTGTATATGACGAACAGAGAAAAAGGAAAGTGCATCTTAGACTGTTTGGTTCACTTAGTATGGAAAATTCAAATCTAAGTAGAACTGCTTGGTAGATCTAAAGCTGGAAAAGGTGGGTAATAACCAGGAAGGAAAAATAGCTACAGGACAAAATGCGGAGAAATGACCAAACTGACCACAAAGTAGTATAGAATGCAAATTGAAAGTTTGTGAACATCCAAGACATGAGATTATAGAACCATTTCCTAACATCCCAACATAAGAAGCAGGAACAAACCAAAACCAATATATGCTCCTTCCCCTGTCCCAAATGTATCTCTCTCATTCTGCACACAAGCTCAGTATAGAGGGGATCATACGGTGTGGGCGTCTTTCACCACAAATAGGTTGATTACATGACCCAGAAAGTTTTTTGCCCCCTCCAAGAATCCAAAAAACCAAAATGCCAAAGTAGCAACTCATTTTTACTTTCTGAAACTGCATATGAAAATAACACAAATGCACAAGTTTGTTACTTTGGGAACCCCTGAAAATCCTGGAGTCATCCCTCTTGATGATTTCTCTATGACCAAGTCAGTTCCATGTGACATGCAATTAGGGTGACACCACCTTGCTCAACATCAGTTGTGTAAGAGACTACTGAGACAAGAGCAAAAGAAATGCACATACTGACAGGGTTTCTTTTCTTATAAATTTGTGTGCAGATTCTACCAGTATGGTGTAGTGACTAGTTCCCTATGCTCCCATAAGGAGGGTCTCTGGTGATGGTAATGAGGAATAAACAGATCATTTTATTTAGATTGATCATCACAGAAGTAAAAGGTGATCTTGACAGCTGTATGATTTTATAAGATGATGTTAAGACAGTAAACATGGAAATACCCACCTCCATTGATGTTTCTTTTTCACTTAAGAGTACAGGAAATTTCTCTGCTTCAATCATACTAGACACAAAAGAATCACCAAGAAAGAAAAATTGTACAGTGACACTGTAATACAAAACACTCATTTCAAAAACTCAGCATGCACCAGTACAGCAAGTAATATATTCCTTCTTATGAATAGAAACACTTTCAAAATTCAGCTCTCAATGGTCTATAATTCTCCTGGACAAAAATATATTAATTTTTTTGCAAATGCTATAGACAGTGTTGCTGTATGTATATGAGAAAATTTCTGCATGCAAGTGTCACCAAATTGCACTCACCACCAGAGAAAAATAGGTATGTTTTCTGTAAAAATACCACTGGAAAAAACATCTTCTCATAGTTCATTTACAACCAAAGTCTTAAGAAGATAGCAAAGAGAGCAAAAATTAATTCTTGAGTTGCCATGAACTCTGACTGATCCAATCGGGTGCTGTGATGATGCACCACAGCACAATGGGAAGCAGCACAAAACATTACTGCCCTCAGCTTGGCTGCCAGACTCCCAAATTGCCCAGCACAAATTAAAAGAGTTTTCAACAGCAGAATGGGAATTCCCCAAAGGCAGAAAATTCTGCAGTGAAAAATAAATGTGAATTTGGAGAGAAAAGGTACATAGAGCTGCCATTCAAAAATACAATATACATTTTATAGAAAAATAGAGGAAACTTAGTAGTATGAAGGCTGAAATACCACCAGACAGTATGTTTGGTGGTCAGAGGGATCCCTGATTTAAAATTTAGTTCAACACTAGTCTTCTATGTAAGACAGCAGAAATCTGAAATGTCATATGTCACCTTAAAATGACATAAGCAGTAGGTCTCTGGAAAGTTTTGCTTTGAAAATGATTATTCACATAATTAATTCCAAATGTATTTCAGATTTTTAATCTCTTAATATATGTAGAAAACCCCATATAAAAACCTAATAAGACTGTCAGCCCATTCAGTATTTTGATGTATCAGCTATGCCTTCAGAAGACTTCTTTCCTACACCCTCCCTTCCCTGTGTATGTTAATGTTTGCTTTACTGGTTATAATTACTGAAAAAAATCCAGTTGAGATTAGATTTCAGTTATAATTAATGATGAATGTGTCAAAGTATTATGATGTTGTTTATCACACTGCTTGCAATGTAATTTAGTGCAATAATACTAAGGCTTGCTATGTGACAGTTATTTAGCATTTAAGTCTTCTTAAGATGCTCTGCAGAGTATCCTGAATGTTAACTATGGAAAGATTATTTTATACAAAAGCAGCTTCAGGCAAAATGTAGCAACAACTTGCTAGAGCCCAGCAAAAGCTCTTAAATCTTATGTCATCTATGAGCTGAAACATAATAATTAAATAATCTAGACATGTTGTAAAGCTAATGAGAAATCCAAAGGATAAAATTGAAAATTGACATTAATAGGGCAGCTTAGCCATATGAAGGAATAAACAATCATTGTTCTTTCTCGTACAATTTCTGAAGAAATATCTTTCTTTTCAATGTGTATGTACACATAAAAGATTGAAACCTCAGATCCTGGGGGAAAAAAAAATTAATAACTTTGGATACCATAGACAGACAGCTCAGGGTATTTTAAGGTAAGTCTTAGCTGTCCTAGTCTGTTGTGTTGGGTTTTTTTTTTTGTTGACTTGTTTTTGTTGTTTTTTATTTTTTTTTTCTCTTTGTATCCACTAAATTAATTTTCTTTTCAACTCAGACATGGCCCTAAGAATTTTCCACTGTCAGAGGGTCCCCACTGTATTTACTTGAATGCTTGTGAATCCTGTCACTGGCCTGGGGCCTTTTTCTGCAATGAATGTGCACATTTGCCCTGAGGAGCTGTGTCCCAGCACAGAGCTACTGTACATGACCTCAGATTGAAAAGGAAAGCAGTAGTTTTGCATATATTGACTGTGATGACCTTAGACAAAGGTAATTAACTGCTACATATTTTTACCAGGAAAATATCAGGCATGGTGGGAAACAAGAATATGTTAATTATTTTTGTAGTTAGCATAGCTAAAATGAAAGAGTTTCAACATTCAGTCCAAATCTAGTTTAAGAAAATCTGTACACATACATAGGAAATCAGTTCACTTGGGGATGTTGTTTTCAAGTTGCAGCATGCTGAAAACATATATAAAATTCAAACTTCTCAACAGAATTTATTTATTTTGTTGTAGTTTTTCACTGTGCCATACAGTATTCTGTGCATATATGACAATGCATATAAAATTTACTAACATGTTGTTATCTCATCCTCCTAAACCCAAACACACTTGAGGGACACAATTATAGGCTCTGATTAAAAAGCACAGTTGTCCAAAAATTCTTCTGAAAACAAAGCTAATGCTAAAAGTGCTGCCATTATTGTAGAAAGAAATCTAAATCAATTGTCATTGCTTTAGTATAAATATTACTAGTATCTTGCTGACATATGTGAACTACAAAAAGTCTAAAATTTCTTTTCACTTGTAGCCTAGGAAAATAACTACATTTTTGTAGCAAGCATATTCTCTAATTTTTATAGTATCTAGCAAACTAGTGCTCTTTAGGCTATTTTCTGGCTTATACTTTATATTTTTGGGGAAGGGATATATCTGATAATACAAGGTTAAGAACATTATACCTAATGCAATTTTGCATTTACTAATGTTTATAAAGCTACATTTGTAATTGGAATTCAGCTCTGCAGACATGAAGTTTAATACAACTTGACTAATGTATTTGTTCAATTAACCAACATAGCACCTATTAAAATTCTGATGTTCAGACTCACCAGAGCCATTTCAAAGACTCCTTTGAGAAAGCCAGAATAAATTAGAGAGATAAGTGGAAGATTTTTGAGAGGTACAACGTTTGATATGGGCACATTCATAATAAAAAAAAAACTTGGGAAATTTTAAGCTTTGCAAAAAGAATCAGCATTTTTTACCACCTTATGTACCATAATAACAAATACCAATGATAGAACTGAAGGTAACATCAACTACCCATAGACAAGGATATTGATTAGCAAGAGAGATCCTGTTAAAAGTCCACTCTCAAGAAGCACTTGGCCATGTGCCAGCAGAGTTCGGCTACTAATTTTAAGTTGAGCCGCAGAGCTTTTGAATTATTCTAATGACACTCCTGCTAGCAGCAACAAGTTCTGTGGACAAATTTATCATGGACTGTAATCAGAATTTGTGACTCCTTTTTCTTTTACTTCCTCCCTCTGCACAATGGTAGATGTCACCAAGAAGAGCGTTTGTGCACTCTTGAGAAAAAGCATGATGCTGCCTTTTTCTGCTCATAACACCCATGTCCACAGAGAGAGAAGGTGCCTGGGGAATTTTCTGGAGAGACTGGCAGAGAGATACATTGCTGGCTACCACCACAAGATGTTCTCATGGAATATATCTATATATATCTATATATCTAAGTTCACTGTCCTTCAGAACTTGTCCTTCCCCTTGGTCTAACAGGTGCCATCTGCTATGCTGACTTTACTTTCACTTTGTCCAAAGGATTGAAGCTATTTCTTAATTTTAAATAATAACATTAAAAATGAAGGTTTTCATTAAAGTCATGGGAGTCATCTTGATGTCCCAGATTTTGGGCAGATACATGTCACTTAGTTCAGTTTCCAACCAAGTCAAATCATGCATGTCATCCATTGATGTGAAGAAATTTAAGTTGAGTAATTTCATATTTCTTTCCTACATACCTGTGAGATGTAAGTAATCAACATTTATCCTGATTAGAATAAATTGGACACTTTCTAAACAATTACTCATCAGCACCAGTTCAGGAACACATTCAACTATTCAGCTCCTCCAGCTATCTCACACCCCTCTGCACGCTGGGTCAGCTCTGTGCTAACCACTGTGAGCAGGTTATAAATTAATACCTTGTGTCCTTCCACAGACATCTTTCCCATAAAGATATGCTAATGAAATACAAGCAACATACATTAACCTAAATGCTACTGTAAGTTTATCTTCATTTATGTTTTCTTCAGCCACTATATAAAACCAAATCTTACTGAAGCTCTGACTGACCTTTTTGCATACACATGCCAAAAATAAATACTGCTTTCTTGCTTTACAAAGGTGAACTGGAGTTTAAGCAGACAAGAGCTGCAGTTTCCATTTTGAGATATTGAAATAGGAACTGCATTTGGGTTCTGTTTTCAAATGCTGGGAGTAGCTACTGTTCTGCCAACTGACCAATGCTGGATTTCAGAGTTTAGCAAAGGCATTAGTATTAAACACATTAAGGACATAACAGTTTGAGAGAAATAAAATCTGTGTCCACTTTCAAAATTTATGTTAACCAGCAAAAATACATATCCTAAATTACAACAAAAAAATATGTAAATTGAAAAATAGAGGGAAGCATATAGATAAATAAATTCTTATTATTTCCTTTAGTCCCAGATTGCAAGACAAGATGTATTCCATTTGCCATCTGTATAGCAGTTGTCTTCTGTTAAGTGAGCAGTTTTCCTTATCTCTTTCAAAATCAATTCTCTCTCCAGGGAGACATCTGCTGATAATGGGCTATTGAATGTCACTGTATGACTGATAAAAGTTCCAGTATCCCACTGTGAGATGCCCCACTCAGAGGGAGGAGCCAAACATTCCTAACTGGATATAACCTGGGTTTTTTGGGACACTAGACTCAGTCTTTTCCGCTGGATTTCCAGGAGGACTGCAGCCATTCCAATTTGGATGGCTACCAACACCTTGACCAAAAAGGGTGTCAGGTTGTATTCTGACTCTGTCACTGGGGTTTTTTTTGGTATTATTGCATGTATTTTTTTTCTTTTTCACTTTTCCTAATAAAATGTATTTCTGACTTGGAGTCTACCACTGGTTTTGTTTTCAAACCAGAACAGCTAGAACCATAAAGGTTGGAAAAAACCTCTAGGATCATCATGTCCAACTGCTAACCCAGCACTGCCATGTTCACCCTAAAAACACCCCTAAGAATCACATCCACATGCCTTTTGAACACTACTGGGGTTGGAGATCCACCACTTCCCCTGGGCAGCCTATCTCAATGCCTGGCCAACATTTCAGGGAAGACATTTTCCCCAGTTATTAATCTAAACCTCCCCTGGAGCAACTTGAGGCCATTTCCTCTCATCCTGTTGCTGTTACCTGGGAGAAAGAGACTGAATCATAGGCTATTACTCCTTTAAGGAGTCACAGTACACTGGCAGATTGCAGAGTGAATAATGAAGAGCAAGCAATCAGTATTGTGTACATCTAAGACACAAAGCTGCACAGAGCAACTGTCTAAAAACAGAATGTCATCTGGAAAAGGACAAGAATTCCCTAAAGTGAGTAGAGAAATGAAAATATTTAGTCTCAGAGCCTCTGAAAAATCACAAATTAACATGACTGCTTAACATATGTGAGGAATGCTTGATGTATCAAGGGACTGTTTGAAGGCAATGAAGAAGATACCAAATAAATGCATTATAAACAACAATAGCACTATACAGACTCTGCTGTGTGTAGTCTCTCTTGTCAGCAAAACTGTACAATTTGAGAGGCATGTGACCAGGTAACATGATCTTGCTAATATAATTTGTGTACTTTGAGTCAGAAGCAGCAGCAGCAGAGGACCACAGAGCATTTATTGATGCAAAATGAAAAAATAAGCAATCTTTTTTTTTCTAGTTGCTTCTCCTATTTTCTTTTCAGAAATGAATCCTTCCAAAGCAAGACAGTGTAGGTGCAACTCTTGTGAACAGCAGGTATGTACATACTCATTCTTAGCAAACAAAGCAAGCTGGCACATCTTAGGTGTTTTACCTTCTCAGTTGTCTTGGTACATACTGATTAGCCTAAGGCTAATATTTATGCTAAATAAGGATATAATGCTAAGTAAGTCTCTGCACTGTTCACTCTCAGAGACAATGGGTCCTCACTCAATGTTCTGGAAGACTGTGCTTTTCTGGAAAGGCATCTGCTGTGTTTAGTCAATCCAGCAGCCATAAATCTCTTTTACTGCACAAGTACAAATTAACTATGCTTGCCCAGGTAAAAATAATTTATATTTAAAGAAGTAGCATTTTTAGGAGCAAACAGTCTTTCTAACTCAATGAAGGGTAAACTCCACACACACACAAAATTTTAATCTAGGTGGCTGCTTTGAAGTTGAGCCACCTAAACTGTATTACTTTCTGGTGCTAAAACTCTGCTTTTTCAAAAAACATACATTGTCAATGACAGAAAAATCCATGTTTACTTCCAGCACAGTCAGCTAAAATCTCATTCTTCAACAATGAACATATTATAGCAAGAGTAGGTTAGAGATAAACTAAATTGAATATAGTGTAATTATATATAATTGTAATTGTAATGGTAATTATTTTTCTTAATTTGTGTCTTTATCCAATGTGGCTAAGGAAATATTTATAATGTAATTGTTATGCACACTGGCAGAATCATAATTCACATTGTAAATACAGAGCATTCTCTGAAGCTTTTCTTAAGAGTGAAGTATAATCAGGGGATTGCAAAACAAAACCAGAAAAAACAATGGAGTGAAAAACAGAATAATGAGCCAACAGTTCCTTAGAATAATCTTACAAGGAAGATCATAAAAATGTAATTTATAAAAAAACCCTGCAAAACAGTCACACTTAGTCTGAATGTTGACATTTTCTACCCATGCAGGGTTTTTACAAACAGGATTATTACTGATGCATCTCATATATGCCAAGGAGGTCTTATTCTCTTAGGATGCTGCTATAAGGCAATGCTAAAAGGGAGAAGACAAACTTTGAACTTTTCAGTCATAAAGAAATCCTCATTTTAAATGGTAATCAAATTGCAGGATCAAAAGGATTCAGGGTTTTATCGCTCCATTGACTATATTTTTCCTGCAATCAGGGAAGTAATTGAAATAAAAATATTAAGACAGAAAGTTGGAAATAGTACAAGGTAACATTGTCTTCTTCGATCTGCTGAGACACTGCAAGAAGACCCAGGAGGGACCTCAGCTTCCAAATCTAATTGGGGCTGTAGATATATATACATCATTAAATAAAGAAAACACAATAGACACCATGCCTCACTAATTTTCAGTTGTCTGAGGTTGCAGAACTAAGTTCATCTGTGAATGTAAGATGGTGTCTAAAAATCTAAGTACATGGAAATGAAAAAAATAAAAATCATAGATCTAAATACTATTGCTAACTATTTTTTTTCTTCCTTTTAGGATTAGGGTTTATTCAGCAGTATCTTATAAAGGAGATGATCTTTCTTTTCCTGTGCAATTTAGCTTAAGTCACACAAAGAGTGTTTAAAAGGAATATTTTCCTTTTTTTTCTGCAAACTGAAACAGATGCCAAAGATATTTTCTCCTATGGAAATCTGAAAAATGGTACTACCATTGTTTTACATTTTCCTGTAGATCAGTAATGCATATAGTGATTATATCACCATGGGTTGTCAAATCACTGTGGTATATAAAGCCATAAAGTCTCTGTTGCAATTGATAACTATATGTTCCAGTAAAAATGAAGTTATACTGTTATTTCTTTCAAATTTAAGAATCAGATTTTATCCCTTCCAATAAGGTTGTTGTCTAGAAATTAAACATTGTTAGAATTCTGGTTTTGACTTAGAGAGAAATGGACAAAGAGCAGAGGATAAGTGTCTGGATGTCTGTGTATTTTCAGTGGAGCACCAGCAAACATTTTCTGATTTAATCTGTCTAAAGCTTGTAATGCAAGTTTTAGAAAAAGAGGTAAACAGATTTCCCAGCTGTAGTGGCTGGTCCCATAAATAAGGTTACTTCAACTCACAAGTCTTGCCTCACATGCATTTTAGACACTGTGACTAGAACTCCTCCCATGTCCTTGGAGTCTCAGGGGCAAGAATTTGGCTGAACACTTCTAATTACAGCACTATGCACTACCTGGACCACAGAAGCAGGCTTAAAACTTGCTCCTCCAATTGTGAAAAGGAAAGAGATGTGTTCAGTTTTGGGGTTTTCCTTCTTCCCTAAATGAAAACTTTGTATTAGAGGGTTTTTCATGTATTTAGCTTTAGAATAGAAACTGAATAGACATAAGAACAATCCTGCATTAATGTTTAAATAATCTTGTATTAATGCTTAAAGAAAAGTAGCAGTGTATGCCTGGAAAGTTAGCAGTTTGAAATGAAGTGATTAATTAGCTATTATTTCAGACATAGTTTAGATTCACATTATTTATTCTCAGAGCAGCATCACCCAGACTTTCTGGATCACAAAGAGCCCTAAAAACATCAAGCCACTACCAGTTTACAGAGTTGACACACTGATATTTTCTTTAACATCAAGTTTTTCTGATGTTTTAAAATCTTTTTTCTGTAGCTATAATCAACAGCACCTCAACACAGCCCAGAGAAAAGGTGAGGAGACTTGGCTTCTGTTTTTACCTTCTCTACAGTTAAGCCTACAGACATGCTGACAGTAAGGCAGGGCAAATCATCCAGCAAGATTAAGGATAGTTAGGAAGAGATTATTGTAGCTATTGCTCATCCTCTGATGGTGAACACTGATCAGTCTTGTTTGCCAGGTCACTGCCTCAGACACAGTTTGGCCAGACAGAATTCAAAGGCAAAGGATGTAAGACAAAGCTGATGCACAGAACCATGTGGAATTGAGAAATCAACCTGTCATGAGACAGAAAGTTCAATTTCTCTGTTACTCTGAGTATTAGCTACAGTCTTGGCTTTCTGGTAGTCTTGGAAGAAGAATGAATTCTGAATGGAAGATGAAGGAAGAAATACTTGTTATGCAATATGCTGTATCCATCCCTATGGCTTAGACTGTCTTTGGCAAGCAGTTCCATGAAAAAGCTAGTGGCATGCTATCCTTCTTTGTGTATATATAGTTTTCCTTTCCATACATGTCATTTACACCTGGAAAATGAGTTGTTAGTGCGATTTGCAGACATAAATATAGTGAATATTCTTCCTCTACCCCCTTCAGGACATCCATGCAAAAGCAAAGTTCACAGGCTTGTCAAGTATTCTCACATCTTTTGTCAGGCCACTATAGATTAAAAAAGGTCTCTGAATGAGCCCCATATGATATTTAATGATGACTGGACTTTCCTTGATAAATTCTTTGTGTAGCTGAGATAAAAATAATTCAGAAATGTTAAATTAATGGATTATTAATTGTTATCTTGAGAAAGCATCAGAGATAAGAAAAGTTTACTTAATAATTCTTATGATCATATAAATTTCTAACATTCCTGAAGCCACTTAAACAGCTGAAGGAAGATCTCCTTGATTGTCATTACTGCTTCATTAACTACAAAATGGCTTCAAGATTCACACTCCCACCTCTAGACCACAGTTTAAATAAGCCAGGCTAGGATAAGAAATCTTTATCTTTGAGTCACAGTTCTGATTGCCAAGCATTTGTGTTCCTCAGACTAGAAGAGAGATTAAATGAGAATTTACTCCATCCATCCTGCATGAAAGAAATATGTATAAATTTACATTTTATTGCACAGGGAAAACTGAAATAGACCCTATATTTGCTATACTTCAACCTTAGTTTGATTTGTCAAATAATCTGAATTTCTGAAAATTTCATATAGTTTATCTTAAAAGCTGCACATCCACTAAGGTGTGCCTAGTATCACTTTTAGGATTTGGTGACAATGTTGATAGCGGGAAGATATTAGAGAAATTTTTAGGGAACACAAAATTAATATATCTACAATTCTATGCATAGTTCAAATGAATGAAGCCTGCAGGTGGGTTTATGCTGTGGACATTAATCTTCATACACTTTATTCCATAACAGAAGGATTTACAGAAGATATTTAGGATGTCTGCTACAAACTGGCACACTAACAATTTCAAAGAATATTCTTTTTACCAAGAGGAGAATAGTACAATTTGATTAATATTTTTTTATAGAAGCTGAACACATTCATATGTCTTCACATAAGTGAAGGTAAAATTTTGGGTGAAGGTAAAATTTTACAGCAGTTTCATTCATAATGTTTACCTGTCCTCTGCTGTGGACTTACATAAGTAGCACAAGATAAAGAATACAAACAAGAAAATGACAAAGGAACTCAACTTTCTTGAAAATGAAATCATGTTATTAAGCTTCATTATATCTTACCGTTTAAAACATTTTGCATGACATGTCCCTTACCAAGTTTTGCTTAGCAACACCACAGCATCTAGTCCCCATTAAAATTTAAAATTACACCTTGCACTTCTGTGTATAAAACTCCTTTTAAATCCCACCAGCTGGTATCAGAGAACACGAAAAGTTGCAGCTGCATGAATTTGTCACATGTAGAATGTACACTTACATGCAGTCAAAGTTTAGAGGGAGGAATTCTTCCATGGTTGCCTGCTGGTGAGTCTATTATGGTTTTGGGTTATGTAGGCCCTTAGATATATATATATATATATATATATATTCATATACATAAAATGACAAATTCTTTAGAAAAATCAGGTGCATGGTCCTGCTTATTTTTGTTCTAATTTAAGCATCACATTAAATGCCGGGAGTGTAATTCTTATGAACAGTTGGAGAGGTGATTTTTCTGTTCATCACCAATTCTGCAGCAATCTGCCTAAGAAAATCACCTAGAAATGTCTAGATGGAGAATCAGTGAGATCCATGTACTTCCTAAAAATCTATTCACTTGATTAAAATTGACTAAATTTGACATAAGGAATGTAACCAAAGGTTTCCGGTTGAATTGGGTCAACAGGCCTCCACACAGTAGTTCAGTCACTCTCCTCACAGACAACATATGCTATACACATTTACTGTGTCATGTTTTTGAATGCCTGCAAAGGCTCTTCCTAGGCTTTTATCACAACAGAGTACAACCTTTCTGGGGCTACATGCACTGTCCTAGCAAAGAGCCATAAAGTATCTGATGTATAAAACCTTATTTGGAAAGATTTCTGCCACATAGAGCTGTGATTTGAACTATACTAGAAAAATGTTTATCATTAAAATGATTAGAGATAACTTGGTGTCTACCACACTGGCTTCCTCACCAGCTGCTGCCCATTAAGAGGGAGAGAGGCAGGTCCGTGCCTGTTTGAGAAGTCCCGGCAAACGACAAGGCACCTATTTGGCAGGGAAGGATGGGCTGTGCAGGGCATCTGCTCTTCAGTAGAGCCCTCTGCTCTTCAATATCTTTATAAATTAATTGGATGAAAGATTGGAAGGGATACTAAGCAAGTTGATAGATGACACAAAATCAGAAGGAGCTCTTGACTCCCATGTAGGCAGGGAGGCTCTGCACAGAGATCTCAGCAAATTACAGGACTGGGCAATCACCAACTGTATGAAGTTAAAAAATCCAGGAGAGTGCTAGATTCTACACTGGACATGGGACAACCCTGGATCTACAGACAGACTGGGGAATGAGCTGCTGGAAAGCAGGGCCATGAAAAGGGACCTGGGGGTCCTGCTCAATGGCAAATTGACCATGAGCCATCAGTGCCCTGGCAGCCAGGAGGGCCAAGCACGTCCTCGGGGCATCAGGCACAGCATCAGCAGCCAGGCAAGGGAGGGGATTGTCCCTTTCTGCTCTACACTGGGGCAGCCTCACACTGAATATTGTGTGAAGTTTTGGGCAAAAAGTATTAAAAAGATATTAAACTTTATGAGACTGTCTAAAGGATGGCAACAAAGATGGTTGAAGGACCTTGAGGGGAAGCCATATGAGAAGCAGCTGAGGTTATTTGGTCTGCTCAGCCTGGAGGAGACTGAGGGGATACCTCACTGAAGTTACAACTTCCTTGGGAGGGGAAGAGGAGGGGCAGACACTGATCTCTTCTCTGTGATGATCAGTGACAGAACCTGAGGGAACAGCCTGACACTCTGTCAGGGGAGGTTTAGGTCGGATATCAGGAAAAGGTTCTTCACCCAGAGGGTGGCTGGGCACGGGAACAGGCTCCCCAGAGAAGTGGTCACAGCACCAAGCCTGCCTGAGTTCCAGAAGCATTTGGACAATGCTCTCACGCACACATGTGACAAGGCCAGGAGATGGACTTGATGATTCTTGTGGGTCATTGCCAGCATATTCTGTGATTCTGTGATTCCTTATATGTGTACACATGCTTTACTTAATTGAATAAAAGCTCATGCAAGGTTTATAATTTATCTTTCTTAAGACAAAGTCAAAAAATCTGGGACTAACGATGATGCTGGCTATTTATTTTGAAACTGTTCTTCTAAACTAACCCATCATGATAAAACACAGAAAAATGTATATAACAGAAAACCCAAGACGTAAATATGGTATGACATGAACAACACCCTTTTTTAATATTGATAAAAACTTCAAAGCAGTTGCCTTCATTCACATACTGACAGCAAAAAAACTAAAAAAAAAATATATATATATATATACTTTGTTTTCTAAGAAGGGTTAACTGGGTTCCTGTTACTGGGCATCAATTTATTGATTTGTTTAAGAGGACAGACTTCACCAGATCTGTCATTGACAAAATAATCACACCATTTTTCCCACTTAAAATGGTCATATATTAGTGTAGATAACTTAAGATCAATCAAGACACGTGTAATATAAAAGCAAAATGAGTGATAAGAAGAGTTAAATTCATACTAACCACCTTTTAAAAGTGAATGTTATGGAGAAAATCCATGCAATCTATATTGCTGAGTTTAAGACTGTTGGCATCACCAACAATTAAGAAAGTACAACTGAAATCATAATGGTAAAATGTCTGCCATAAAATATGAAATAGGAGATACAATCCTTTCAGAATAAATACTTTCTCTGCTGTAACTCTAAAACATTTTATCATTAAATTCACTAAAAATAAAGCTGTTACAATCATTTGACTCAGTTATTAAGACATAGCAGATGTTATTTGATAATATAAATGCATAGATATTAAAAAAGTAGATTATTATAATGCTAGAGAATCCCTCTGAATTTTTTAATTGAACGTGAACAGACACAAATGTGACAGCCAAGTGTTTAATCTGCATATTTCCATTTCTGGAAAACATTGCTTATATATGAAAGTTAAGAAAGACTGCAAAACCCCTTTTTCTCAAAAGCATCAATATTTTCCTTTTTCTTCTAAATTAAATCTGTTTGAGAAGGCTGTAGATGTTTCTTTCATGGGTTCCCAAGAGCACAACTGCCAGATGCACTCTTGCACAGATTTGACTAGTAAGAAGATGAAAAAAAGAGCCTAGACCAAACCCATGCTTGCACTTGTCATCTTCAAACACTAGGTTGAGTGGTGTCATCTAAACAAGTAAACTACTCTGTTTCTATATATATATTTTTTACCACTAGGAAGGTAGTGTACACGAATGGAAGGAAGTCACCAAACCAGAAAAAAATGCAGTGCAGGTGAAGATCTCTTTCAAAAGATCAAAGCTGCATTTGCCACATGATATGCCACACAGAGGCATCTCAGTCTCCTTTGCTGGAGCCTTTACAGTGAGTTCATGGATCTCAAGGGATCCATGCACATCATGCTGAAACCCACTGATTTTTAGTCCCTTCTTGCTGGGCAAGCAAGAAATGGGCAAGTAAAAGTAAGCAAGAATGATTAACATCAAGTCATAACATTACAATATATTAGTATATTATAGCAGAGGAGATGTTTCATCATTCATGGTTAGGTCTTTCCTGAAATAACCTTTGAAGCAGTTTCTATTAGAGGAGCATATTTCTTCATTGTATAATGTTTTTTTCCATTAAGAACAAAATGTTAAAGGAAACTACCTTGTCCCATCCCATTTGGGAAAAACTGAATTTGGATGGCATTCAGTCAGTGATTTTAACTGCCAGGCACTTCACCATGCCTTCCTCTGCCCACTGTCCACAAAAAAAGAAAAATCTAAATCCATACAACTAGTGTGGGGACAGGAGAAAGGAGAATATGTGAGAAGGGAGAATACAAGTATTTCTTAAAAGTTTTGCTTCCAAAAGGATCCATACAGAAATACAGCAATGCAATTAGCATAAACTTATTTGACTTAAAGTACAAGCTGATGCCTCTGCTAAAGCTCAAGAAGTTTTTGAACCAGAGACTGACTGAAATAAATATGCTTCAGTCCTTTTTTGAATTGGAGAACAGATTCCCCTCCCCACAATTTTCACTGCTGTGAATTACTCTTTTTAAAACCCAACACAGTATTATCTCCTAAGTCTAAGAGTTGTTTCAACAGAAAAATGACACTGTTGAAACCAAGAAGGTTCAAAATTAAGGGTTTGTGCAGCCAGACAACCTTGCTCCCAGGGTGTGTGTCTCTGAAGAGACACCCCGGTCTCTCATGGAGCTGCACTTGCAAAGGCACCAGCTCACCATCAGCCCTAGCAAATGGATTGGTGTGGGGTTCACAGTCTTGGTTACTTTGTTTTATCTGGACACTGAAAAGGCCATGTGGCATTCAGCTCTCATACATGCACAGGAAATTAAGCTACTCTTCACAGCCGTGAGCATGCCTGTGTACGAGTCTTGAATCCACATGTGGACCTGGGTGTCCTATTCTGCAATGCAAAGTCCACCCAGCTGGCTGAAGGACTGGGTGGCATGGCAGCCATGCACAGCAGGATCCTGCAGTTTGGAGCCATTCACTCACCAAAACAGAAAATCTGTGCAAACCACAGATTACAATGGCTGTTTGGAAGCTCATCATGTCAGCATCCATGTAGAAGACGTGCCAGGAGCTTTGGCACATGCTGAAGGGAAAGGCCCTAATCCAAAGCTCATGACAGCTTCCAACCGGCCAATGCCACTCATTTGCGGGTCAGAGACACATGAGGAGACAGAGACACTGAGCCACATTTCTTGGATTTCCCCATCTGCTCCTAACATCCCAAGCTCTCCCCATCCTTCCTGAAGGAGCCAGCTCATGTGGAAGGGTCAGCTCCCAGGGCAGACTTGCCTCTCCACATGCAGAGCTGCCACCCTCACAGCAGCAACCTCCCATCACCATATCTGGGGCTTGGGGCTGGCACCCTTACAGACACATTGCTTCAACTTTTCTTCCATTTTTGCCATCTCCATTCTGCTTGTTCTTATTTCTATTAGCTCACACTTTTCTCCTGCCCACATTATCTCATGTTTTAAAAAGCTGCAAAACAGAAAATATAAATACCTTGTCATAGTCATTTCCTGCCCTGATGACCTTCCTTCTTAGGAAGGAACGTAGAAACACACACACACACACACACACACAAAAAAAAAAACAAAAAAACACATGAAAACCACTCTTCCTTCCCTGTTCTCCTCAAAAGGTTAGAGAAAGCAGTAATGGCTTTCATGGGGTAGGAGGGAAGATGTGAGAAGGATTCCTTCCTGTTTGGGAGGTTCTGAAGAGGTACAGGGACATGCTCTTTGCAGGACCAGATCTGTGGGCAGTACGTGCTGGTGCCCTGACTTGGTGCTTTCTGCACCTCTTGGGCTGCACCATGTCAAATGAGACTGAATTCACTCCAAAGAAGCCAATAAAGTTTCAGCAGCCAACTCAGAACAATTTCAGTGTCTCTTTGGAAAGTATTTAAGTGCACACACACATGCCAGAGGATTCAGAGCACATAAGAACTAGGTTAAAATAATGTTAAATATCTAAATTGACCCCCTGATAGCAGTTACAGCTCTTCCATATGTCTGCTTTAGCTCATGCTTTTGTCTCTGAGACTTCAAGAGTCAAATAAAGAGCATTATACTAATTATATACTATACTGTGGAGTATTTACAGCAGTTCCTGTTACTAAGAACTGCCTGAGGTAAAAAGTAAGAGAAAAAGCTTTAATTCCTGCACTTTGAAGTAAATCAATCCCTTAACGTTAACTAAATACAACTTGTAAATACTGTCTGGATCAAAAAGCCAGTTTCACCCTTTTACATCTAATATCATGACATTTTAAGTACAGTACAAATGGCAAAGAAAAAAATGTGGTTTTTTATAACAAACAAGTCATCATTGTATATACACTCATATATCAAACAGGCTAATCAATCACAAATGTAAAATCTACAAAGCATTATTAAAAATGTGCAATAAATTTACCAGCAGAAAAGCAATTCTGTAAAGTCACAATAGCTGGTGCTAGAAATTCACAAAGCCTTTTAGAGAAGTATCAGAGAAAAGATTTGATTTTAAATTTGAGCACAAGAACTCCATAGGGTAAAACAATGTTATGTCACCCTGTCATCCACAATGACTTCAAAGATACATCCTGGTTCAAGCAAAATTTTTACTATATTTGATCAAAGGCAAAATCAAATTCTGATATAAACCACAATTCCCTTCTTCCTTGCTATCACCCCAAAACACTTTATATTTTAAGAAAAATGCAATTCACAATGAGCTCCACATTTTTCTTTTTTAAAAAATGAATGTGCTGCAGCTCTCTAGCACTTTATAAGGTTTATTTCATAAATCAGTAATTTGGTTCCATTCATACATTAGGATGGAGTTTCCCAACAATACAGATTGGTGCTTGCTGTGATTTACGTGGTAGGCATGTGGATATACTGGGCCCATGATTTCTACTGGCTTTCAATGGCACTTGCAAAACAAAAGATGAAATGTGGTCAGTTGGATCAGCCTATTTCCAAGTAAGGGAATCTATGGTACAGTTAAAACATTCTTTGTATTTCTGGGTTTTATTGATTTCATTATGCTGGACATTTCTAAAGAGCATGCAAGATCCACTACCTCCCCTGTCTGAGGAAAATACCTCCTTCTGCATTTGTTTTCATATTGTAGATTGCACCCTGGATTTTGGACACTCTAGGAGTGTGCAAATGAATAGAGGTGTGGCTGGCTGAATAACAGAAGCCACCTCTGCCAACTGTATTGCCTCTTCAAATTTTTACCTATATTATTGCTTCTGTTTGGGTGACTACTGACTAATCCAAGTCAACAAACACGTTTTCAAGTGCCTAGTTGTGCTCTACAAGCATTTATCAGGTGCACTTCTTCCAGTTTATCCCAGATTCAGCAATTTAAGGTGAATCCCATGGTCAATCAAGATCAAAAGTGATCCCCTCATGATAGCATTTGGGTGGCTGATGTACAATTTTCAATTTATTCTGACTACACTGGGGAATGAAACAACTTCAGTATTGAACAAAAAATATCACCTGGAGGATTAGACTGCAAAATGACACATGAATGCCTTCTTAATGGTGGGACTTGGAGTCAAAAAAATTAGCAAAACTTTCCTTTGTATCAAATACTGAAGAATTTGGCTGGCTGCAGTGATGACTGGCAGAAAAACACAGCAAATGTCAACTGCCACCTGGAATGTCCTGAGAGGTAACAAAACAGACTGCATGAAGCTTGCCAGAAGATACTTACACTTCAGCAGAGAAGGGAAAGAGTAAGTGATTACTTGAACATTCTTACAGTTACCCTTTTATTTTTCCACAGCTCTTGTTTCAAAAAACAGTTATAAAAATTGTCAGAATTAAGTTCTATCAGTTAAATTAAAGGACTTTGCCTTTCAGACACAGGGAACAGCTGAGTGAGAGTCCTATACAATTATTCTCAATGACCTCTGACCTCTCATCTCTGCAGAACAGAGTGGCAGTGGGAGCTGAGAGGAAGGAAGAGACTTATTCACTGTTTTGATCCCTGTTACAAGTCCCTGTCAGGAGCTGCAGCAGGTTTGCCAGATGCAGAAGCCATTCTCATGGTGCTAACACCCATTAGAAATTAGATGAAGGTCCTGTCACTTCTGAAATACCTAATCTGAAATCCATCAATGCTATTTGAAAGGGAGCTTGTTTAGGAAATTCTCCCATAAGTGGCCCTGGTTAGAGATCTTTAAATATTACAAAAATGTAGAAGCAGCATAGCAAAATGCTTAAACAAAATGTGTTTTTGACAGGGTGATACTTGAGTCCACTTACCACATTAAAGTAATCATGGGCAGATGGCCAGAGTCCTCATGTGTGGAGCCAATGCCAGACTACAAGGTGAGCTTGCACATAAAGACTGCTCTTCTCAGCACAGTCCAGGCCCTAGGTGATTTCTCAGCACTATGAAGAGCTTCGGTGGAATAAGCCAGCACCTGTCAGTATATTCTTTCTTTCTAGGCTGACAGAAACAATCACGCTAAAGAGATTGCTTCAAGCAGATCAGCTTTATTTGCCAAAGGATTGTCAAGCTGCTGCACACCCATCACCCAGCCTCAGGATTTTGTCTCAGCTCCAGCTCTTGGGACTATAGTTTTCATCCCTAGTTTTCTGCCTCTATTTTCCATTCCTTGCTTCCTTCCCTTCCCCTCAGCACACACAAAACCAGAATGCAATTGAGGATTGAAACCATGTCAGTATACACTGCATAAGCATGCACAGAGTTGTCCCAGAGATCTCTAGCTCCAGCATCAAGAATAAAGAAACCTGCTGTGGCTAAGTGAAATGCATAATAGACTACAAAAGTGTGTGTGCTGCTTTGGGATTTTCAAATTATTCAAGCAAGAGACAAGAGTCATTAAAACTAGTCAGGGACAAAGTCATGTCATCTGGATTTTCAAAGCTTTTGAAAATGCATTTGGAAATGAACAACATACAACACCTAATGCACTAGATACTTCACATTGCTAGACTAAGATGCAGATACCCAATTTACAGATAACACAATGCTCCTTTTCCCTTAGTCATAAATTCCAGGATGATCAAATTCTAAATAGCTTCCAGATACGAAAGAAAAATAGGGCAGATGATGAATATTTTATCGCTGAATTCTTGCTATCCATAATAATATTATTTTATTATCTCATGCTGTGAAGAAAAAAAACATGGGAAATGAGGCTAGATTTGTGAATGATAATAGTAATTTGTCAAGCTGTTTGATACAAGGATGAAAATATAATAAACATGATTTTAAAAGTTGAGATGGGAAGATTGGCTACTGACACAAAATGGGAAAACATGGAAGTGATTTAAGGGTATTAAAGAAATGTAAAAGAGACTGTGGTACATTAATTTATATAGCAGGAACAACAAAATAAAGTACAAGGAACACTAGCAAAAGCTATATCTATTAAGAAAAATGGCAACCATTTTGACAGTCCTGGGAAGGAAAGACGGATAACCTGTATCCCATTACATGTTTCCACTTAAGTTTCACCTTGACTTTGAAAAAGCTATTTTCTTACTACACTGCTCTTGGATTTTGTGTGCATGGAGAATACCTTCTGCTAGTGGCACTCAGACACATACAGTCAAATCCCCTTTTCCAATGACATTTGCTAGAGTTCAAGTTTCCTTCTGAATCACCACATGAAATTATATGTTTCAGTGTATTCAAGCTGAATCCTAACCACACACTGTAAAGAAGCATTTAAAAAAAAAAAGAACAAAATTAAAAATAAAATCTTTTGGAATTATAAAGACACATCTGAAGAGACAATGCAGATGCAGCTTGGGTGAGGGCACAAAATCAATCACAGAAGCACAGATGCTGGAAAGCACCCCTGGGAATCTCAAATCCAACCTCCAGCACAAAGCATGTCCAGCTGGAGCAGATTTCTCAGTGCTTTCACCAGCTGGGTTTGGATGCCTACAAGGACAGAGATAAAACCTGACTAGAGCTGCTGTTCATGTGACAAATAGTGACCCAGGTGTTTTCAGCACTGACAAAGAAATGGAAACATGGCCCACAGATAAGGTAATCCCATTAACTCTGACCATGGTGACCTGGCATTTCGTTTGAAGTGTAGTAGTTCTGTTCCTAACTGCTCTACCTGTATTTTATTATCAGGAGAACACTTTAAAACTTTAAAATATAACAAAGCAAAACCCATAGCAGCTGAGAAAAAAACAAAAAAAAAACCCAAAAAATGGATATAGTTTGAATCACATTGATTGAGAATGTCAATGCAACATGTTGTTTTTACTCTTCAAGAAATTCCTCCTCATTCCTGACCTACATTTGAAAACGTCAAGCTTCTCCAGCCAGAACTTTATGTCTCCACAGTTCATGACAAATTATGGACCACATCCGTAATGCCCTAAACATGAACTTTTAAATATTGGCTTTTCAAATAACAACTAAAGGATCAGATGATGCCAAGGATAAATATTGACCTATGAACAATGACAGACTGTCTGCATGACACTTTGGTGTTTAATGGGAACTAGTATCCAGCTGTCAGTTTTGATTATTTTACTTTTAATCCCTCATACCAAGATTACACATTTTGTACCCAGCCTTAGAAGTCAATTTTCTTTGTTTCTGACTCTGTAGTAGAAGACGGTTAAACAGGCCCTTCTTCTGAACTCAGTAAAAAAGCCCTTGAAACAGTGGGAGCCTCAGATACATGAAAGGTTTATAATTAGTCAACTTCTGAAAACTCTTGAAAAAGATACCAGAAATAGAGCACCCCTTCAGGTTCCCACATGCCTTTCCCTTCCTAATTAAAGAAAGTATAAAAGCAGAACTGAGATCTAAAACACATTTCAGATATTTTCACCTGCCATTCAATCTCAGGAGTCATGTATCAATTACCTCTAGAAAAGCTGCTTGGAAACTAGAGCCTGCCCAGGTGAAATTAAAGGGAGTTTTATCCTTGGCTTTCAGATGATGCAGGAGCACCCTGGAATGCCATGATTTCTATGCCCTGTTATCCTGAATTTCAGTGAGAGTTGCACTTCAAAGCCTTTTTGGTTTGAAAAATCAGAAACAGAGGTCCGAATGACAATGTTTCCCTGTTCTTTTTATTTCTATATTAAAAGATTAAGTGGACATTCACTGTACCAACATCCAATACAGAAATAATGCATGGTCTTGTCTGGCAAGAGCCAGGTGAATGCAGCCAGGCTCTGCATTTACCAGTCCAGAACCAGAATCCCTAAGCAGCATTCAGAGCACAGACCCAGAAGAGGTGCAAACACATGAAGCATTATTTTGCATATAGTGAAAGGTCAGATATTCACATCATGGGAGATGCAGGGCATCATGCTTCTGAATACACATCCATAAACAATTGAAAGGAATGAAGAGCTTTTTTTACCATTACCCCTTTTCACTTCTAGCCTCTCCCAAGGGCCATAATTTTATATATATATATATATATATATATATTTATCAGTATGTATTTCAAATGTGTTAGAATACTGTGGGATAAAGCCCTGAAAGAAAGGGTTGGAAGAAAGAGTGAGGCAAGAGAGCTGGTTAAGATTCAAGGGTCATCTTTTCCAAGCTTAGGAATGATGCATCTTAATAAAGAGGAAGTCAGGCAAAAATGCCAGGAGGCCTGCATGGATAACAAGGAGCCTCTGAACAAACCAATACACAGAAAAGAAACCTGCAGGGGGTGGAAGCAAAAACAGGTGACCTGGGAGGAATACAGAGGGGTTATCTGAGCTGCTAGGCATCAGGCTAGGAAAGGTAGAGCCCCAGGAGAATTAAATTTGGACAGGAACATCAAAGGAAACAAGAAAAATTGTATATTGGTAGTAAAAGGAAGACTAGGGAAAATGTGGGCTCTCTCCAGATGGGAGAGGCACCAGGACACCTGGTTATGCAGGATATGGAGAAGGCTTTTATTCAATGACTTTTTTGCCTCTTTCTTGACCGGCAAGTGCTCCAGCCACACTGCCCAAATCACAGAATGAAAACTGTAAGAATTGGAGGAATGAGGAAAACGGTGGGAAAAGAACAGGTTTGAGACCATACAAGGAACCTGCAGGTGACCAAGATGACCATGGCCATGGCATCCAGTGAGATGCATCTGTGGGTCCTGAAGGAACTGATGGATGAAGTGGATAAGACACTTTCCATTGTATTTGAGAAGTCATGGAGGTCAGGTGAAGTTCCCACTGACTGGAACCCTCACTTTTAAAAAGGGAGGAAAAGAAGACCTGGGGAACTATATGTTGGTTAGTCTCACCTTGGTGCCCAGCCAGAACATGGAGCAATCATCCTGGAAATTATGCTAAAGCTCATGTTAAATAAGAAGGTGATTTCTGCCAGCCAACATGGTTTCAGTAAGGGCAAACCATGTCTGACATATTTAGTGGCCTATTATGATGGCGCTACAGCATTGGTGGATAAGGGATGAGCCAGTGACATCATCTACCTGGACTTGTGGAAAGCACTTGACACTGTCTTGCATGACACCCTTGCTCCTAAACTGAACAAGCATGGGTTTCGCAGGTGGACCACTCTGTGGATGAGTGGATGGATTGGCTGGATGATGCCATGCAAAGACCTGCCACCAATGGCTCGATGTCCAAGTGGAGACCAATGACAGGAGGTGTTCCTCAGGGGTTGACACTGGGACTAGCGCTGTTCACCGTGTTTGTCAGTGATGTAGGCAGCGGAATCGAGTACAGCCTCAGCAAGTTTGCCCATGTCATGAAGCTGTATGGTGCAGTTGACACACTGGAGGGAAGGGATGCCAGAGGGCCCTTGGCAGGCTTGAGAGGTGGACCTGTGTGAGTATCATAAATCTCAACAATGCCATGTAAAATAATGCCCTGCACATGGGTCAGGGCAATCCCAAACACAAATATAGGCTGGGTGGATAATGAACTTACATCAGCCCTGGGGAGAAGGATTTGGATGTGTTGATTGATGAGAAGCTCTACATGACCCAGTAATGAGTGTGCTGGCAGCCCAGAAACCCAGCCATGTCCTGGGATTCATCCAAAGCAGCATGGCCAGCAGGTGGAGGAGAAGATTCTGCCCCTCTGCTCTGCTCTTATGAGACCCTACCTGGAGTGCTGCACCCTGCTCCGAGGCACTCAACATAGGAAGGAAATGGATCTGTTTGAGTGAGTCCAGAAGAGGGTCATGAAAATGCTCAGAGGACTTGAGTACCTTTCTTACAAAGAAAGGCAGAGAGAATTGGAGTTGTTCAGCATGGAAAAGAGAAGGTTCAGGGAAGACCTTACAGCAGTCTCCCTATACCTGAAGGAGGCCTACAAGAGAACTGGAGAGAGACTTTTTACAAGGGTGCATAGGGACAGGACAAAGTGAAATTCAAACAGAAAGGGGTAAGGTTTATATAAGATATGAGGAACAATTTTTTTTACTGTGAGAGTACTGAGGCAGTGGAAAAGGTTGGCCAGAGAAGTTTCTTGATGTCTCATCCCTGCAAGTGTTCAAGGCCAGGCTGGATGGGCCTCTGAGTAATCTAGTCTAGAGGAAGGTGTCTGGGGCCACAGCAGGGGGCTTGGAACTAGATGATCTTTAAGGTCCCTTCCAACACAAACTGTTCAATTATCCTGTAATGAAATGCTGATCTCTAGCATTTCCTTTGTGCAGATGTGAGACAGAAAGACCTTCAACTGCATTTATGTAAGTTGCTGACATGAAGGAGAGGGGCAGAGAGACCAAGCATCACTAAGAGTGGCACTTCAGTGTGTTCAGGAACTGGTGAAGCTTACTTATTGCCCTGCACTTTCTTATGTGTGTATGTTTGACCCCCTTTAGGTGTCATCTATTTTCTGTAGGAGAGCTTCAGAGCTACTTCAGAACCTCAGCCAAGGAGTAAGAGCACTGCAAGTATTTATTGTAGGTAATGTGTTTTACTGAACTTGTTATTCTAATAAACTTTGTCTTGAGGGTAAAGCATTGCACATTTCCAGTGAAATACATAGAACTAACTTTGCAATTTCACTGAGGGTAGTTACACTGTGTGATCAACCTTGCTCTGGCTGCTTTGGGTGCAGAGTTTCAAAAACAAATCAAGTTTCCACTGAGGTACCTTAAATACAAATTTAAAAAATGCATGAATTGACCTTTATGTCACTAAACGAAGCCTAGTATTTTTAGCAGTTTTGGCAAACTAGATCAGAAAAGGAAGGTAGATATTTCAGATTATGTTGTTTACATAGGAAAAAGGAATAGTAATACAAACTGAGTCAGATGTGAGATACCTATCCAACTGCATAAAAAGAACATGCATCACAGCCCAGTGCCAAGCCCGAGAGATTTGTCTGATGAAAACAGTATCAGCAAAAAAAATCCTGTTTTGTTAAACAAAGCCTTACCTTTCTGCTATGGATTTCCTGGGGAAATAAAAATCCTCTCCTGCGAGGTAGGCAGCTGCAGTTCCACCTCCAAAATAGGTTTTCCTCAAGAGGGGAGCAATCCTGTTGTTTACCAATAATGCTCCTAAACCAGTTGGGAATCCAAAGATTTTATAAAATGAGATGGGGATAAAGTCAGCTTGGTGAACTCCCAGGTCTAATGGAGAACTGCTCACGTACGAGGCTGCATCTAGTAGAACAAACCACTTCCCTGGTAGTTTGATGGGGCACAGTCTTCCAGATTTTATGTCCTGTATCCATGAAAGGGGATATTTGGTACCAGAAAAATTGCTCTGAGCTGGATAAGAGAATAGATGAGGTGTTGTGCAGCTTTGTTCTTCAGCTGGCAACCTGCTTTTTGCTAACAAAATTTCCTTTGGTTTTATTGGAACAGACAAGACATTCATTGAAGCAGTTATGCCCCTCATACCAACCACAGATGTGTGGCTGTCAGTTAGGTAACAAAATCGACTGCTGGGTTGCTTTGTGCCTTCAGGTATCCAAGGGAATGATTCTGCTATCAGTTTAAGTGCAGCTGTGCATCCAGATGTGAAAATGATGGTGTAATCCTCAGCAGTAGTGTGAAAGTGCTGCAATATTCTGAAAAAATAAAAAGAAAAATATCCATTTATTTTCTGATTTTTCTCTTTTATTGTTGTGTGATATATTTTGGTTTTCCTTGCCATAAGTTCTACTTGGATATCAGATATTAATAGAATTCATATAGAAACAAGAAACAATAGAAACAAGTTTTGCCAAACAGTACAATAAACTTCAACAAGGGTACCTGAATCATTCTGCCCACAAGAGACTCTTTTCAGTGTTGAAGTGAACGTGGCTGTGTTCTTAAGAAGCTAATTTGCCTGGTTCCAAATAGAATGGCCAGTCTGGTCCCTCAGTGGGATCAGAATCAAGCCTGCATATAATTAAAATCACACTGTCCTTCAGAGAGACCAGTTTTATTTGCAAACTATGAGGGTTTTCAGTTTACAAAATATTTAGACCAAGCAGAATATGTTTCAGTTAAGATAATCTACTTAAATAGTGGGCATCCAAATTAAGGGTCACAGTATTCAACAGGGAAACAGCTTTGCTCCTTGCTTAAGTTATTAACAAAGGAAACAGAAGGCAGCAAGAAGCAACCATGTATTTCCATGGCCTTATGCACATAAGGCTGTAATCTCTGTACTACACAAAGGAAGCCCAAACCAGAAGAAATCTGATGTTTTCCAATGAGCCAGACTATGAAAAGCCAACTAGTCTCTGGAGACATGTCTGTGCTACACATTCTTTGATGTCTTGACAGCACCTTGTTGGCTCTGAACTACCTTTTGTGAACACCATCTAACCCAGCTTGCGGTACCCATGCTAGGTTGTACATCTACTACAGTTTTGCAGTGTGCAAGTTGAGTCCTTTCAGAGGTTGAGGTTCAACTCAGTCATCTTTCTTACCTTTTCCACCCAAGTGACTTTCTCCGAATTAACTTTATAAAACTAATATAAACAGAAAATGTAACAAACATCTGAGAGACATCAGCTTCAGTAATTAAAGCAGAGCAAAGAAAACTGAACCAGGGCATACATGTTACTGCTCAGAAATTCTCTCCAAACAGCTGGCTTTCTGATCTGTGGAATTCCAAAATAAATACCAGCATTTAAAGTCTATGAACTCTGTTTTCCAAAGTGTGTCATTAAAAGTGTGTTGTTTTATACAAGCGGATACTCCCTTGCTAGAAGAGGCAGAAAATTAAGATTGATGTGCATTTAAATATAAGTTGCACAAAAGATTATGTGACAAATTCAAGTTAAAAGTCCTGAAACATAGGACAGTGGTGAAATTCCTTAAAATTTTATTAATCCAGTCTGAAACACAAATGCTACAGGCAAAGGGTTTTAGAGCTGGGTGGTGGGTGCAGCAGTCAAATATTAAACATTGGAAAAGAAACAATTGCAATGGCTTTGATGATTTACACTAAAAAACTACCCTAAAAAGGCCCACTGAAATGATATTATAAATACTTTTCTCAGTTGAAGAAAACTCTTATGGTACTGGAAAGTACAAGATGAGATAGATGGATTCATAGGCCCAAATGAGACTTGAATTTCTTCAGAACTTAAATTTTTGAAGTTATGCAAATGGTAGGTATTTTTTGTCTTCTAGAAAGGAAGAAAAAACTGCAACTCTTATGAAAAAGCAGGTCTTGGATTTAGGTTTTAAAAATTCCAAGAAACCATTTGAAATGATTAGTAAGAATCCTTCTGAAACACACTTGCCAGGGGATAGTTGCTGCAAGCATTCACAGCCCTGGACATAATGTTTTGAAGAGCATCTTCATAGAAACTAAATTTTCAATTAGAGTTTAGAAAGCCTGTTAGGGCTGAAGACAGGATCAATCACAGATGCTTTTGTATTGGGTATTGAGCTGCCAGCCTGCCTCATTCATGGCTGTGACCTGCTCTCTCTGGTCACTGAATCACTCCCCTTTCCCCCGTCTTTCTCTCCACCTCCTGCTTTGCAGCCTGGAGCACGTGTATGTCTCACAGGACACCCGAGTGAAGGAACCTGGAGCCCTTAACCCAGCTGGCTCCAGGGCTAACACTCAGAACCATGCTCTGAATTTCAGTCCTGATATCATACTGCCTTTATTCTTCTTTCCTTGCATTTATCTAGATACAGAAAAGGTGGAAAGCAGAAAAAGCAAGAGTCCCAATTTTATCTTCAGGGACATAGAAGGAAAGCATTATAACTCTGTTTCTAGGGGAAAGGAATGGTGGAAACTGGATTAGAAAGGAGGTTGAGTCTTTTGGTTATGGGCATAATTTTTAACGTATTATCTGATGTGGCTTATTTTTCTAATCTGTACAGTCATATAGGATAGATTTTGGAATCATCACACTGATATAAACAAAACTGCAAAAAGGTTGTGCAATTCCAAGAAAATCAACAACAACAACAACAAAGTATCCAGCTTGGTCTATTTTTACCTCTGTGAGCTGTAGGTCAAGTTATGTATTCACATGTATGCGTACACACAAAATACATTTTGAGCTAAAAAACTTGGTGATAGGAGCACTTAACATGTAACATCTTTTCATAAGAGTCAGCTGACAAGAGCAACAACAAAAAGCAAGCTGAAGGCTATTATCGAGTTTGAACCTCTTTTACTCTCGATAATTTCTCTGTTCTCCTTCCCACTTAGCCTCTTTGTGCCACACAGGCTCAATGCAAGGTGAGAAACACCAGGTAAAAAGTGAAATTTTGTATAAGAATAGCACCTGGAGTTCTCCATTAGAATTGTACTTGCTTACCACAGTACTTAATTTACCAAAAGACTATAAATGACTATAGCTGGAATGCAAAAATGGTGGAATAGGATTTAATAACGGGATGCTGTCACCCAACCATGAATATCAGAGCCAGTGAGTACTTTTATTAAACATTTTCAGAATTCTACAAAACAATAAATACTATTTTGGATTGTTTAGGCTCAGAAATAGTGACAGCTCTATGTTTAATTCATAAATGAGTGAGACAAAGATCATTGGTATTTTAACTATATTTAGTTTTAATTCATTCAAATTCAGAAATAGCAGAACAGTTCTGAAATAAAATCTCTGACACAACACTGATGTATTATCCATTCAGTTCAGTACTAAAAATTTACTTTCACGTGAAAAAAATCAAGCTTTAAGGTTAATTTTCAGAAGTCTCCAAATAAATTAGAGCCTTTTTTTTAAAGCTATTTCAGTTCCTAGAGCTAGAGAAACCACCAATTTATATTTCTAATTTACTTAGATAGGAAATAGAATCTTTTGTGAGTCAAATTAGCTACCTATCGAATTTTGAGTTTCCAAATGCCTTATAAAATTGTTATGACTCCAGTACTTGCAAAAGAGGTGGAATTTTTCAGGTCAGACTTAAATTTTGATGTAACTATTTCTAACCTTGAAAAGAAAAATAAATAAATAAAGCAATAGCTGTGAGTTCAGGGAATTTTCTTCCCCAGAATGACTTCTGACACGCAGACCAGTAAAGCTGCAAAAAACCTCACAATAAGGTTTATATAATGAATACCACAAACTCTTGAACTAGAGCAGCATTGCCATGATAAAATCCAGGTACTCAGGGATAGAAAACTGCAATATCTCTCAATGACTTCTGCAGCCCACAGTCCTACATCCTCCATTTTGACATGGATAGGGGAGCACCGGCTATTACACACAAAATTCCTAATGCTGTCTGTCTTTGTGCAAGACATTCCCCATTCCAGTGAAATGCAGTACACCTTCATAACAGTCCAGAAAAATTTATAGCCATATATTAGGTCGCTGTTGGCAGCAGAACTAAAGACTTGCAGTAGAAAACTGATAACTTGATCTACTACAGCTGACAGCTACAAAGAGCAGTAGCATTTTATACTATTACAAATTCCCACTTTTCAAAGGACTCTTGAGAGGAAACTACTGAGAGTGTAAATGTGTCATGAAACCTATGGATACCACTGTGCCATCTGCTCCAAGATGGCAAAGGGCTGAGGAACCGGTCCCTTGCTGCCAGGCTGGCAAGGTGAAGGAAGAAGCTGCAAGCTCCATCTTTGCAGGATATTGAAGGCCCACCATGAGCAGCCACCTCTTCTCCTTGTCCTCTCAATGTCCCCAGGAGTGCAGATCTTGACATAGATCATGAAACCCGTTCAGAGAGAAGGCACTGAAAATGCCCTCAACTTGACCACAATTCCCTGTGTGTGTTTGCATTCTGAGACCTCTCTGTTAGCTGGTGTTTAATAATTTTTAAAAATTGCCAGGAGACTTTTGTGTCTTTATGACAAGAGCTGAGCCAAAATGCTTTTCCACTTCAAAGTAAACACTGGGGAAAAAAAAAATCAATTTTGAACCCAACGAAGCCTGTGTCTCATTTTATATGCTTAATGCACACAAAATTAGTAATGAGTTTTATGCTTAAAGATTTCTAAAATCAAGATATATATTTAAATGGAATATTTGTATTACCTAACTTATCTAACCCAAAAGCCCAAACGAATAGTTTAATTAGAACTATCATTCCACAGTGCCACTGGCAGCTCTGCAGAAGGTAAAGGATACTATTTTTTCAGCTACTTTATGGACACAGTGAGACCCAAAGTTAGAAAAGAGAGATGCTCTCCAAAGCTGCTGCCTGGCTGCCCTTCCCTCATGCAAGAAGCCCCATGCTCCTCCCTGCCATCAGCTTTTTGTAGCTCTTAGCAGGTTAGTAGCAAAGAACTTTATTCCCATACTACACCATTTCCATTAGTCTCCCAAAATTCAGCTGATTGACACGGCTTTTCTTCCATGCTGCTAGGCTTAAAATACTTCTAAAATATGTTTTACATCAATTTCTCTCTATCTATTCAAATCTACCTTTTGAAAATAGCTGTAAAAAGCTGAAAAGCAACGTATATTGTTAGGTTTTCTTCCCTCCATACTTTAATTCCAATTGATGCAAACATTTCTATCTCTAGTTGGCAATATCAAAATATGGTCAAGGAGTTTGTGGTTTATATGCTTTATATTTGTTTTCAGAATTTTATTTAGACTGTATGAATTTTCACAAATATGAGTACAATGATTCTCTAGTCAGATCTACATTAAAAAAAACCTTATAAAAACTTACATGTGGCTATTTTAACAGGAGATTTAGACTCAAAGACAGAAGCATAGTTACCTAATCAAGTTTAGGTAGCACTTCATAAAGGAAATTTTTCAGCTGCACATTTACATCTAATTTTTTTTTTTTTTATTTTAGCATTTTTTCAGAGCCATGCTACCCAGAGTCAGAAATCCAGTTTGGACTTGTATTGAAAGATGCTTATCTTGGGCCTTAGAAATATCATCACATTGTTTTTTGCTTTATGGAAACTGAAAAGATGCAACATGCTATTGTTTAATGAATAGGTTTTGTAAGAATGAAATTTAAAAATTACTTCAAAGTCAGAAAATACTTTATTTTTGTTTAATTTTGTTTAAACATAACTTTTTTTTAAATTTAAATTCTGCAACTGGTATTGTAATCCTTTCTGCACAGAAGTGCAAATCAAAGTAGGCTGAATCTAGATTTCTGGGTAGGAGTGCTTCAACATTCCCCATTTATTAATCAAGAGTCAGATGCAGCTAGCAAAGTAGTCAATGGAAAATCTCCCACCAGCTTTAGTGAGAGTTCCCAAGGCCTTGTAAACTGCTGTGCCTGTTACAGGGCAGGAGTCACCCCTGCTTCCAGGATTAACTTCATGTGCAGCAGCAGTTCTGTAGATGTTTTTCTCTCTACATATACAGAGGAAAAAAAAGATGTGGCTGTCCTCATTCAGGCGGGCACAGAAGGATACAACAGAAAAGGATATGCTTCTTAACATACAACCCAAATTTTCTTTAATTTCTGTTGATGGCAAAAGTGACAGCTTACATCTACATCCATGAAGGGAATGTTCCAGTTTGCAAATTAAAAATATAGGCTTTCTGGGTAGGAAATATTTTATATCTTATTTCATAAAGACAAAGTCTAAATTCAGAATGTCACAGTACCCAGTTTCAGTCTTATTGTCAATTCCAAACTCAAATAAAAACAAACTAAAATCTATAAATACTTTAGAGAATCAAATATATTCAAGCAAGAAAAAAATTTAACCTTTCTTCCTAACCTCTCTTCCCTCAGCAAAACATAACTTAATGGAAAAAGCCCTGTAAAGGTTTAGGTTTAGGGGTTTTTGTTTGGTTTGTTTGTTTATTTTTTTCCTTACAGCAATGTTTTCGTCAGAAATCTATACTATATAATCTGCAACCTGGGCAGCTAATCCAGTGGAGATCCACCAAATTGAAGGATTTGCCCATGGATTAAGCCCATGGGCCAGCATGAGAAAGAGCAGTGGGATAAACAATCTTTTACAGTTCTCTCTCAAAGTTTCCTCAGTCAGTCCCCTTTACTGTTTCAGTTTCCTTTCTTATACTGACAGTGCAGAAATTTAAAATTTTCAGGGCACATGTTAACTGCTAGCTGCCTTGTTTATCCTCAGTAGTCACATACACATAAACTTCTTTTCTGACCATTTTGCTTGAAAGGCACTCATTCTGAACCCAGCTTCTTCTCATTACTGCTTGCAGAAGAGTGATTAGGATCTTGCCCATTGACATGACTGTTGTTTAGTTGCTCTCTGGAGACAAAAAAAAAAAAAAATTGAATGCATCTCATAAATTCTACTTGGCATGGGCAGGCGATGGAAAAATCCCCCCTTCTATTGGAAAGCATTTCTTTCTGTAGGCATTCACACTCAGCCATCTGAATTGAAGCATTACAATCCCTTACACTTATTCCCCTGTCCAGGTCACTGGAGACACACTCTGGAAATACCCGTCTGCTTACAAAGGGTCATAGTCAGTCCTCACCAAACAAATCTCCTCTCCTGCTGTGCCAAGCTGGCAGCTCAGCAGAATGCCTGGTGTTTCCCTCTCATAACAGTTTTAGAATAACAGGGGCTCTACTGGCCACAAAACACTTTCCTGCAGGAAAAGATGCTTTGATGAACAAAGCCTATGAGAAGCACACACCCTGACTGAGAGATGTTGACCCTCATTACTCATTTCAAAGTGCACATCCACAAGTGTTCAGTGTCACACCTGGCACCCTGGCAGAGCAAACTACAAATAAAGGTGGTATTATGGCTCTGCATGTAATCAAAAGAGCAAAACAGTCAGAAGGACTCATAAAATCCACAAAATCCTATGCTGCAAGCGCCCTGTTGGTGCAGTTTGTTCTAACACACAACTGTATCTTCTCTCACTGATAGAAATCTCTAATGCCTGTAACTTTCTAAATGTGGCAGAAGCCCTTGGGTAACTGTTTTCTTTGAAATTAGCTGTTATTTCTCTGTGTATAGAGGGAAGATCAATAGCTACATGATCTTAAAACCACTTTGTGGATATTTTTTCTGAATAAGACCAGCCAGATCTGTTTACTGTAGTACTTGAACAAGTGCCAAAAATTTGTAAAAACACCCATGAAAACCTATTATTATTATTAATTACAACACAAATTACTCTGAAAATTTAACCATAGGTTCTTTAAAGGAAAATTCACCACCTGGTATTCAAGTAACCAGGAAAGAAATGCAAAAAATAACCCATATTTTAGGCAATCATTTAAGGAGGACTAGACATAACATCAAACAGGTCATGAAAAAACATTTCAAACTGTATTTGCACAAACTAATTGACCAAATGAAAAAATACAAAATTAAAATGAATCAGTTTTTAAATCATTCATGTCTTAGAATTCAAGCTATTTCTGCAGCAAATCTTAGGAGTCACTAGGAGGAAGCAAAGTAAAAAACAAACACAGGAAGTTTTTGTGCATGGACTAGCATATCACCTCAGCTGGTGTCTAGGCAACTCCACCACGAGATGTTTTCAATACAGTATTTTCCTGATAAGTTACACCAAACACCTAAAGTCACTGTATTTTCCTCTTACCTGGCACAGACCATTAGCTTTATATTTAGGTATTCCCTGAACAGACACAAACACGACGAGATTTGCTTCAATGGTGAACAGTCAAGACAGCACAATACCAGCCAGAGGTGCATTTCTACCATGAGTTTGTGCAATATCTTATTCAGAGGTTACAGGAACAAATTAAAGGGCGTGCATATGGAAATTTGTATCACTGTAAGACATCTACACTGCAGACACCAGAGCAAATCCTTCTTTAGAGCTACCCAAGGACCACAGGCTCTGCATCAAGCAGCTCATCTGACCTAAGAGGTCTGATTTAGGCTAACATGTCTCACGCTGGACATTTCCAAATCCTTCCACTGCATGCCAAAGGTATCCAAATGCCTTGTGCACCATACACAGCTATGCTCACCCAGCTTAACCTCAGCATCTTTGGAGTGCAAACATCCCTTTTTCCAATCTTACTTAGTAAGTTCTGATCTCTGGCCTTTCCACATGTTCTGAGCTCCTGCTGGGAGACTCAGTGTTGCAGTGTCAAATTACTGCTGCTAATGCCAGCAAGCACCGCTGCCATGAGGCCTGCCTACCTGCCACAGAGATATTTGCTGGTACCTGGTCAGAAGTTACTGCACATTTTCTTTTCTGATTCTTGGAAATTGGAGTGTAACACTTGGCTATTTTCAGCAGCGTAACAAATATAAATTTGTAAAGGTTGTTTCAGGAAAAGAAAAATCCCACTTAGGTGTTCTGATGGTTCCACACTCTCAAGTTTTTACAGTGGCTAACCTTTTAAGTAACATCAGATAATAAATTAAATATTCTTTATGGTGCTAAAAAAGCTAGCCTTTACAAGCTAGCCTTTTTTTTCCCCCTTAAATAACACACCATTGCTTCCAGTCTTTTTTAAACATTATTCTTTGTTTAATTTTCATTTAGTGGAATTTGTTTCCAGATCAGATTTGGCCTTTAAACTGTGTACTTCTGTGATCTCTTCAGCCATGGTGGTTTGTTTTTTCCTTTGTAGTAGTTTTGTAACCATTTAAAAGCTACAGAATTTTTTTTTCCTGAAACAGTGTGTCACATACCCCAGACACTCTGACACTGGCCAATCTCTTTTTCCTGTAGGCACCAGAGAATGGACATGCGATGAGTCCATAACTGGTTTACAAAATGGATTTGCTATCAAGTAAGCTTGACTTACTTCCATGTTGCCTGGCATTTTAGACTGTAAGGCATGAATAACAAAGTATAGCTGAAAAAGCACAACCCAGCAGTTCTCACACTTTCCAGCAACAGTTAGGCTTATTCTGTGGTGCCTGAGTCAAGCACAGGCATATGCTCACTGAATCTGCTATTACTTATTTAGTCTTTTTGGGCTGTCATTGCCTGGGACTAAGGTAGGTTTGAAAGGCAGGAGGAGAGCAGGTGTGTAGACAAGCCTGTGCATCTCCCACATACCAGAGTTCCTCTACACCTGCTTCAAGCAAGTCCATCCCTGAGCCATCCTGAGTGCCAGAGATCTAAGCACAAGGTGTATGGGTCCCAAGCACGCCCACATGGCTAACAATCTCCTTCCACCATCTTCCATTGGAAGGTTGAGGAGTCAATTACTCTGACTTGTGGTTATCAGAAAATGGATATGCTTGAGCCTGCGAAGAGTATAGCTGCCTACCTCCCTGGTAGGATGAGCCACTTGGAAGACATCTTCCCAATGGTGAGGTCCATCTGATGGTTTCTACTCCAATTCCTGCTCTGAAACAAGGCCTTGATCCTAATTTTGAAACATATCAACTACAAATAAAGTATGATCAGATCAGTGACCACATATGCATTGCAAATTCTTTAATATTAATATGTTTCTCTGGAGTAATTGCAAAACACAAGGTGAAAGGAAACAAAGACAAAATGCTTTCATGTCAAAATGAGTCAACTACATAAGATGTACCCATAGTGGTGATGAAGTACTCTGATTCCAAATATCCAAAAGCCCAGAAACTGACTGTTTCCAGTATAAACTCTTGGAACCACCTCTACAATGTATTGTCACAGTATGATTGATGGACTGACTACAAAAAAATCATCAGACCCTCTGGCAGAGCTTTCTTGCTCAAAAGGAAAAAACAATTATGAAGAAAGGATAATTTTTCTGCAGTTCATAAAAGGCCTGTACAGTGAGTTCACATTTACTTGAAAATTGTGGCCCAGAACTTTGGAGGTACTCAGGTGATTAAGAGGGAATTACATGATTTTGTGAATCTGGGTTCACAAAACCAGTTACTATGGTGACAGGGACTATGGTAAATGCTCACAAATATATAGCCTTATTATACAAAATATATACCCTTATTTCATCAAGGGTAGCTTTTCAAGTACTGTAGTTTTGTCTGGAAATTTAGATGAAGATATTAATCTGAAATCACTTCAGTCTGCTTTCAAAATACAGAAGACTTACATAAATCTATTAATGTATTTCAACAGTATTTTACTTCACATGGAATAGGTATCCCAGCAAATCAGACTTCTCCTGAACAGCAGTCTGTACTTCACCTTGCTGTGAGGGAAAAGCCACAGGAATGAAGCTGGCCACCATTTATTTGCTGTTTGTTTTTCATGTGATGTGATGTCCCACTTTAGCAGCATAGCTCCGATTCTGCTTCCTAGGAAGAGCATTGAAGCATTTTACACAAAGCTGCAGAAACTTCCTCAAGGGCAGTGACAATAATATGAAGAACACAGCCAGTAAGTCTTGGCACATGAACTCCTGAAACCTTCGAGGTTCATACTTTGGTAAAACACTGGACTATCTGATCGCTTGTGAGTTAGAAATAACACAGTATCACAAATTCTTAGTGAAACCATCTTGGTGATCGTAATTACAGAAATACTCAAGAGTGAAAGATTTTTCTGCTTGTTTGCTGCATGCTGTTCCCACATTCTTGTGTTGGCTCAGACATCCCCAAGATTTCCCAGAAACTATGAATGGATGTTTTTTCATGTAGGAAACATCATTTCTGCCTGTCAAGGCTCTCTTCATTCACCTTAAATCCTGACAATTGAGCTTTCAGTGCTCCTGGCAGTTGACAGAGAAACTATTTGACACATGATGGATGCAACAAGGCATAAATAGCTGTTGAGGGATAGCCTTAAAACAAAGTTGGTGGCAATCCACAACATCAGGGAAAAAGGAACAATAAAAGCATTTAAAGGACATTTTTAGAACCATAAAATAAACAACATTTTTAGAATCAGAAAATAAAAGCAGCTAACAGGAAACTTAAAACCTATAGGATCACAAAAGCTCTGTATAAAAGCCACTGCTTTAATAATTGAAGACAAAATATTAATAAAACTCAGGAACCAGATGCTGCATATGTGAGAGAAAGCTAAGAGAAGTATTTTGTGACTTGCTGCAATCCTTGCCATCTTTTCTGAGGATCATTTTGCTCAAACCAAAATGGGTGTGATAATTATAAATTGAAACTAATGTTGTTTGAAATGTCCCATTAGCTAATCCTGATATAAATTTAAGACACTATTGATTGGAAAATTCACACCAGAAGATGTATATGACATAACCCTTAATTTTTCAAAACCTCAAGAAATAAGAAGTGACTAAAAACATTTACTAACAGACACAATTTCATATAATCCTTCTACATTTCAATCTCATCTTGTAGAGCTTCTAAGCATAAAATCTGAGTCAGAAAATGTAGTGGCTGCCCTGAATTTCTCTTTTTGTCACTATCTAGCCTCTAGGAGGTAGAAACCTGATTCAGGAGGCCAGGAAATCCAGATATGAGATGGTTGATTCATATATGGAAATACATACTTATGTTGACTATATTCTGGGAAACATTCTGAAAGCAAATTCATCACTGAACCTAAGTAGAGCAAATTGCAAGAAGGAATAATACTTAGGAACCTATTTATGGCATTCCAAGTGTGCCACCCTGCGTAGCAAAGCTAAAAAAAAAAAAAAAAAAAAACAACAAACAAACAAACAAAAACAAACAAAAAAACCAAACCAAAACAAAAAAAACCCAACCCAAATAAAACCCAAACAAACAAACTAAACAGGTCAGGGAAATACTGTCAAAATGAGCAGAAGACTACTCACGTGCGTAGGATATTGCCATGCACAAGATGACACACCGCACTGAGCTGAAACAAAATACTCAGCATCTTGTGGGAAAAGAGCCACAGCTCACACCTTCAAAACAGTGATTAAGCTGACTTTTTAAGCTCAAGTGTCTTTACAGAACAAAAGCAGAAAGAACCCAGCAACTCAGGATGGAAAATTCTCAGCATGTTTGACTTCTTTCAAGTGCTATTTTAAATGGGATGATTAACAGTTCAGGACATTTGCAAAAATTTCTCTTTCCGATTCCAGGTACTGGTGACCTTAAAAAAACTCCAAAGTAAAGTAACATGTTGCAGCTGACAACTGAAAGCTGCACTGTAGCCTTTCACCACTTGAGCTGACACCAAGTGTTGAGATAGAAAAGCAGAAATACCCATTCTTCTTGAATACAAACAGATACACTGAAATTGCCTCATTCAAACTTGGATTATTTTATAGTACTGTCCACGTTCATGCACTGACAAAAGATTTGTTCCTCACTACATTATTTCCTAGTTTTGTTGTTGTTCAGGGAAGGGGTTAATTAGTCTCATTTTCACTGGTAAATGTGTGGTCATTTTAGCAGAACTAATGGTTGTGACAACACTGATGCAATTACTGTCAATGTATGCATGTGTAGGGCCACATGTGGTGTTATATGCTTACAGTTGCATAAAAGGAACCCCTCTACCCTTGATTACATTTCAAGGTAAAGTATGGTCTAGAATTATTGCTGCTGGGATCCAAAGCTAAAACAAAAGCCTGGGTCCATTCACGTATTATCTTCTATAGTGATGAAACTCTTTTGGGAAAAATGTAATTAAGTGAATAAATCTCTCACTAGACATAGATTTAACCTATAACCCTCTTGCATTAGGGAGTATAGGCATCCTATAAATTCACCAAAATTGGAAAGCTTTATTAATGGCTGGAAAAAATACAATCCACAACAACTAGAAACTGCAACAACTTCTGTGCTACCCTACACCACCACATTTACAATAAGTTAGTTCTTGTGAAAGTGATCTCTTCTCAAATACAAACCAGAGGGGATATGAGCAGTAAGACCTGAGAAGAGTTATAGAGATCTACTAAAGATGTTCTCCAGAACCCTCAGCTCAAATTCCAACATGATCCAGTAACATTTCATATGCATGAAGCAGGAGCACAGAATTCCAAGTTGTTTACTTTACTAAGTTTTTCAGTTAAAATCTACTCTCCTTCTGGTCTGTACTTTTAAACTCTATCTATCAAAATTTCAATACCATTTTGGAAGATTTGTCACACCTTTGATGCTTTGGTATTAGCTTTGGTAACATCTAATATCATGAGGAGCAGAATGAAAAGTGAATATATTTGATGAATATTTATTCAAAGTTCTAAGGACATTGATGGTGTGTATGCCTGTGCCCTTTGTACACTGCTTTCTGCAAACATTCCAGCAAATGCACAGCAAATATAAATGATTACAGAATGTTCTAGGAAGGTAAATGGTGAACTTGTAATTGTACATAAGAAATCTAAGAGCTATGTTCTAAAGGCCAAAGGCAGAAGCTTAACACACAGGTTGTAGCTAATTAAAAGGTTCAAATTTTGAATTAAAATACCTCAAAATTAATTTCTGGCAAGCATTGCCTTCAACAAGGTTGTCAGCAAATTATGTGGTGAATAATAAACCATGCTGAAGAACAGTCTTATTATTATGGACAATTTCCAGAATAAGTGATATGAAATTCCCAATACAGAATAAATAATTATGTTCTTTGCCCAGCTCATGGTCATCAAGTCACTAGGAATTTGCCCAGAAATAGTACCAAAAGACAACCTTTTTTCAGAAGCCATACTTGAAGACAATTAAAGCCCAGAAGGATATGTGAAAGTCCATCGTACTGCAGTATATATTTTTAGCTATTACACTTCAGATTTCATTAAGCATTTGTTCAATGTGACAGAGCACCAGGAGGTAAGTGCTCTGGTGTATCATTTCACACTTTTTAATCATCTGTCTAGACCATCTGGCTGCAACTCAAAACTGCATGTCCCTAAAACAAAGGTAGATGCATGAATTGTCAAGAGATGTCATCAAAGTAAGTTACCTATGACTATTAGCAGAAGAAGTCAGAAACAGTAAGTGGTCTGCTATAAAAAGCTGAAGGGCTCATTCCAAATGTACTTTGCTTGTGATTCAAAGACAATTAAATGTGAAGGGTACAAGATACTTCATGTGTTGCTGTTATTCACATTATAGTTATATTGCGCTCTTCTTCATTATGCATAATTTTTCAACAAAGAAAAGGGCAAGAATTGCATTGATATTTTCAAACTTACATTTTGATTGTTTTGAAACTCTGATATTCCTCTACGTACCAATATTTTCAGAGCTATACAAAAATAAATTTATATATATATATATATATATATGTATGTATATAAAAATAGTTACAGCCTGTTGCACAAAAACTTCAAGACAGCTAATTTGATCAAATTATTAGGCAAAATCTTGCTCTATTGAGACTGGGCAGCTATTGATCTGGCTTTTAGTCAAGATGTGCAGATGTTTGCTAAGCCAGTGGTCATTACGGTATGTTTGGCACTGCATGTATTGCCACATATTTGGACAGGCTGGGTCAATGGGCTGAGGACAATGGTATGAGGTTCAGCAAAGTGAAATGCCAGGTCGTGCACTTCAGTCACAAAAGCCCTGTTCAGTGCTATGGGCTGGGGACAGAGTGGCTGGAAAACTGCACAGTTAAAAAGAACTTGTGGGTGCTGGTCGACAATGGCTAACATGAGTCAGCATGTGCCCAGTTGGCCAAGAAGTTCAATGGCATGTGGCCTGTATCAAAATCAGTGTGGCCAGCAAGACAAGGGCAGTGATCGTCCCCCTGTACACAGCACTGCTGAGGCCACACCTCAAGTCCCATGTCCAGCGCTGGGCCAAAGACACTGAGGTACTAGAACACATCCAGAGAAGGGCATGGGAGCTGGTGAAGGGTCTAGAGAGTAAGTCACATGAAGAGTGGCAGAGGGAGCTGAGGTTGTTTAGCTTGGAGGGAAGGAAGCTCAGGGGTGACCATACAGCTCTCTACAACCACCAGAAAGGAGGTTGTAGCCAGGTCAATCTCTTCTCCCAGGCAACCAGTGACAGGACAAAAGGAAATGTCCTCAGGCTGTGCCAGGGGAGGTTCTGATTGGACATCGGGAAGAATTTCTTCACTGAAAAATGCTTAAGCATTGGAACAGGCTGCGCAGGGAAGTGGTGGAGTCACCATCCCTGGAAGTTTTCAAGAAATGACTAGACATGCAACTTGGTGCTGTGGTTTAGCTGACAAGGTGATTTTCAGTCAAAGGTAGGACTTGATGATTTTGGAGGTCTCTTCTACCCTTACTGCTTTTGTGATTCTGTAAGTCTGTATGGCTCAGAGTAGATATGGCCACTTTACTTCTGGTGCTCATCTCTTGCTACTCATTAGAGATCTGCTATCAAACTTACCAGCAAAATGTTAGAGCTGGGCATCAGCACCCAGCAATTCATTGCCTGTCTTACCATTTTGTTTATACCACTGTCCCTATAGAAATATACATTCTAGTTGGGTTCCTATGGTTAGAGGCAGGAAGCTAGGAGCCCTTGCTCTGTGCCCCCAAAATTCCCTATTTGAAAAGATCCAAGCTCTATTTTTGTTCACCATCTCTTTCCCACTAGAAAAAATTAATAGTTACCTTTACAACAAAACAGCAGAAACCAGAAAAGTTCCACACTTGGTGGACAGTCCTGTTCCAGAGTGTTGCACTTCCCATGGAGCTTCTGAGTTTAAAAAGGTGTTTCTGCACACTATCATGAACTGGGCAATTTCTGTACTCTATGAGACTTCCCTCTCAACCATTTACTGCTGCAGAAACAACCACTACTATTTCTAGTGTATTTGTTGCACATTTTGGCTAGAGGTCTGTTTGTATCAATGTCACATTGCTTGTAGTAATCCAGAAACAAGATCATTACAGAAGAATATGAAAGATGTAAAGCTCTGTTGATATTTATTGACTCTTGAGTTACTGCTTAATATATGTAGGGGTGCAGTGCCACTGATAAACCACCTTTGTACCATATAAAGAACTTCAAAAAGCTCTTGGAATACACATCTGAAGGCAAAACACCCAAAAATCGTTGGCAATAAAGCAGATTCTGCTGCAGCATGTCAGTTTTGTCTGACAGATGTTTGGCAGGTTCTCCATTTCCCTGCATAGAGCTACTGATTGATTTGTTTCTTTTCTTGAACCAGGAAGGTTACTGCTTCCTCCACTGCTGTCTTCCCCTCCTCCCTCTCATTTGGCAGCTATTACAGAAAACTCCTGCAGCAACAGCTATCACTTCAAATCCTGTCTATTTTTCACTGGAAGCAGCAGATGTACCCATAACACTTCACTAAAGTTAGAAAGGGAGGGTTGACATGACATATCTGTACAACAAGTGCACTGCAGGTTTATTGGATGCTTAAACCTCGGTAAGGTGAGTATTTACGCATGTCTTTAACTCTCAATGTTTACCCATTGTTTTTAATTTGTCTGCAATTACACACATACCTAAGAACCTTCTTGAACAGAGACATTACACAGAAAATTTTTCACATTCATCTTTCTTCCTCAATCCCCACAAATTATTCAAATGCCATAAATGTCATTTTTATAGGCTATTTAACAGTTCTTTACTCAATGTTGAGCCATACTGATTATTTTTGTTTAACCACAGGATCAAGCAGCAAAATGAAAGTATTCTGCCCTCTTACTGCTTGTAGGCTGGCAGAAGAGGAGGAGATGTTGAGCAGAATCACAGTGGATTTTAGCATAGCTTTTTTTTGTGATTTTCACATGAATGTTGTGTTCTGGAGTTCTCCAAAAAAGATTCTAGATAAAGAATGCTACTTTGCTTATAATATTCCAGCAAGATGCAGTGCAGATGTCTTCAAAGATCTCTGTGCCTATACATTTCTTTAAATGTAAATGCCAAGGTTAATTTTTATCAAAATAACTCTACATATTAAGTAATAATGATCATTATAATAATAGTTATTATTCTTTTATAAGTAACAAAATATTTAAATTAATATTTTTTCATAATATTGCACTTTCAGTGCAAATATTAGCAAATCTGTTACCATTTCCATTGCCTTCATGCTTCACCTAACATGTGATGGTGAGATTAAAAGATAAGGACTGAGCTCAAAAAAAATCCCCAACACCATCTCCCAGAATTTCAGTTCCTCTTACCATGAACATGGAGTACACACAGACACATGGTCATTGTTGTTTAATTATTTGCATTCTGTTACTACACAAGCTCTGCTCACCCACAGGATGCCACTGTGAGAGATGCTGTATTCACACAGAACATGCTAAATTCCCCAAGGAGCTTCAGGATGGCTCTGATTGCCTTCTGAAAGCTTGTGTGTGCTGCAGAATTGGCAAGGCTTACAGCACAGCTTTGAAAAACACTTTACAACCAGGCAGACAGCACAAAGCAAAATCAAACACAAATTTAGTTTTGCTTAGATACACATCTGTGTATATGCACAGACCAAAAAAATACCCCTTTAAGCAAGGGGAAAAAAACATGTAAATAAAAAGAAAATTACTCTAGAATAGTTGTAAAGCTTTACAACTATTTTACAAAATCTTAAAAGCTATGCAAAGAAACAGAGCTTCTATGTGCTCCCCAGACAAAGCTAATTGACTGTCAATTTAAGAGAAAGAAAAAGGCTTACAGTCTTGTGATATCTACTTTATTCAGTGCATAAGACTTCATATAGACATATGGAGACCATTTGTGACTTTATTGTCCTTATTGTTCTCATGAGGCATAAGCTTTTTGTGATTCTCAGATATTGCTCAGCCATATTACACAGGAAGAAAAAAATATACATCTGCCACAAGGTTGCATTCCTTTATGATCAACAGAGGTACTGTTATTTTACTCTGAACGAGAAACCAAAGAGAAATTAGCTTTTAAGTTACGATACATAGGTGCTAAAAAGGTTTATATTTTGTACAATAACTCAAGAAGCATTTTTACTCATTATGTTGAGTAACAACCGAGCCATCAGGGAATCCAAAAACTTAGATTTATTTCCTCCCCTTGATCTCTCTTTTCCCTTTGTGCTTTTGCAGAGTACTACTTGGTATCTGATGCTCAGAAACCCAGGTCAGAAAAGGACAAGCACTGCAATGTTCTTGTACATATCTTGTTGCTCTTTTGCAACCACTGCTTTGTGCAGCAATCGAGATACACTGTACTTTGATCCTTTGCTATTCTTGGAAAGCTACAGGCTGAAGCCCTCACACAAGCTAAACTCTTTTCCATTTCTCTGTACGGTTGGTAACATTTAGACACCTGTGTGATGAGGTGTCATATCTCAGACATTATAAACTGACATTCTTGCTAGCAATTCAATGAAATTTTTGCCAAATAAAGACTTCTTAGCTAAGAAAATGTTGACAAGTGTGAACATTTATTTCTCTAAGGCTTCTCATACCTTTCTCTAAGGTAATGTGTTCCTAACACACTATCAGTATTCTTTAATTTCAAACATTTATTTCAATACAGTGTTTCAAAGAGAAATAAATGAATAATTAACGACTTTGAATTCTTTAGAGCTTTACACTTACATGACCTGCTATAATGTCCCAATGCATGCCTGTTTCCATGTGTCCTTGAGGACAAAATATCTAATGAAACTCATTTCCATTAACATGCTCTTCTCTGCCCTTGACATCACTCCCTTCTCCCATTCCTTGCTAGTTCAAATTCTACTGCAAGAAACAGTTTCTCGCTTTGACACTTTGACCAACTCACTGTCCCCAAGTATTTCTTCCCATCTCAATTGAAACAAAAAGGGAATTTTGTTCTCCATTGCCAAGGTTTTGATTCTTCAAAACTGTGCCACAAACCTCACCACTTTTGCATTTTCAAATAGCGCCATTCCTGCTCTAGCAAAAGCTTGTAGCAAGCATCCACTAGCAGAATATCCATTTATGGATATTTGATTACAATTCTCCCTCGTTGCCTTCCACCCCCACACCCCCACTACCCTCCAAAATAAATTTTCTTTCAACAAGTGGGGCATTAGCATTGTTACTTCTTGTGTTGACATCTCTTGTCTGCTGGATCTACTATGCTTCCTTAAACATCTGTGCCCACCTGCAGTTCCCACTCTTAAACCGAGATAATAAATTTTTCAGGAAAAAGACTACCTTCCCTAGACACTACCTAACACACCAAGTACCAGAGTATGCATCAGGTATTTTATGCACTATAGAGCACAAAAAAATTGAGATGCCTAAATGTGTGAATGCAATCGAAAATTCATATAAAACATTAAGATTTTGGATGCCTGATTTGGTAGCACATCTGAAATTTAGGCTTAAGTAACATACCTATAGCACCTACTAATGTTAATAACAGTTTACCACATTCAACTGTCTTTTAATTAATAACTGACTATATTTAAAACTGCTTGTACTTAAGCTGATCATTTTATTGAAATTACTCACCCAAGAAATCACACAGAGGATGTGTGAAGATCTCCTCTTTTCAAATTACTACATACAACCGACTTCCATCTGCAGTACAGTCTGAAATGTTTTGCAGTCAACATGATGCTAAAGGAGTACTTATTAGTACCCATAAAGAAAATAAAACACTTTTATATGAACGTTACCTGGACACCTATTTTTGAAACCATAAAACTTCGAAACATCTCTGCAGTAAATATCAGAAAGCAAGAGAGTATATAAATGGGCGCAGCCAGAAAATATGAAGAAAAAAATATTTTTAAAGAATTCATCATTAATAAAACACGAGTAACTGACCAAAAAGTCATACAGAGACACACAGAAAGGAAAAGATTCACTAAAGAAGCTTTTTTTTGAGATTACAGTATAGTTTTCAAATTATGTACTATTTTATTTGGAAGAAATATATTGTACTGCTAAAATGAAACATCCACAAGGAAAATGAAGCTTACTAATGAGAAATTATTGTTATATAAATGCAACCAGATTAAAAGAATAATGTGTTAAAATATACACTTTATTTCTCCTGCTAAAACAAAAATACCATCAGAATAAACATTCTGCAGTACAGAAAATCCCATCTCTTCCAAGAAGCCTCTGAAATGCTAAACTATTATTTGTAGACACCTGATGTAATTAGAGTACAACCACTTTAAGTGCCGTCTAAGCTGGATTAATCAATAATGAATCAATTCCATGCTCAAAATAGCAGGTCACTGTCACTGGGGATTAGCAGGCATCACATCTAGGAAAATGTGCACATAGAACATTTACAATTCACCAAACTTATGATAGACCAAAGTACACATCCTTTACAGATTCCAGGATCAGCTACGTAGCAGGAGAATAACGGAGCACTTTGAGTGAGGCCAAGCAACTCTGCCAAGTGTGAATACTTAATCAACTAGTTAGTATATAATAGTTAATAGTTAATCAGGGGGGCTTAGTTAGCTCTATAACGTTTTAGTAATTGAGTAACATTCCCTTTTAGGGAATGTTATTCAAAAAGGGAATATGGGCCTGAATAAAGGCAAGCAGCATCCTGGGCTGGATTACTCAAAGCACAGCCCACCATCCCATTCTATGAAGCAATCAGGAGCACTGAAGTTTCAGGCCTCCAGCACAGTAAATACAATAACCAAGTGCAGCTAATTCAGTGGAGGAACATCAAGGCTGAGCACATGAACTGCAGGTGTTTTAGCCTCTGAAAGTGAAGACTTCAGGGGGATCTTATAGAAGCCTTCCCTTACTGAGGGGGTCATTAAGACGAGCTCTTCACAGTGGTGCAGCATGAGGATGTGGGGCAAAAGATATTAAATGAAATGAGAGAGGATCAAACTGGATAGAAGAAAAAGCTTTTACCCTTTGGGGACAGCAAAGCAATGAAACTTTGCCAAGAAATATTATACAGAGTTCTTGGAGGTTTACAGATGGATGTGGCTTTCAAGAACTGTATGGCTTTCACCATGTACCAAACACCTCCTTCCATTCCTAAGGTCCTCTACATTTAAAGCACAAGGGATGACTGATATCTTTGGCTGATTTCTTTTGCACTTTACAGAAACAAGAAAGCCAGAAGTAGAGCAAAAACGCCTCCCAAAGTAGATACTTTCATCACTGCAAGTGTGAAAATGGGTTTGATATATGTCACACAACAAGAAAAATAAAAATAGTTAAGTCTTAAATAATTAAGAACTTGAAGTCTGGCTGCTAACTCTAACTGGATGTGCTGCTGGTTTTTTTTTTTCAAAGCTGACAGTGCAAACCATTTGTCTAAAAATATTTAGTTTACAAGAACATAAATTGAGCCAAAAATTAAAAACAACACCAAAAACTGAACACCCCCATGCTGTTCTTTGAGCTCCTGTAATTAAAAATAAAGCCTGCTAATTAAAAAAAATCCTGTTCTGAATGGCAGTTAAACACATACCTAGTTTTAAATGTGGGCTTGTGTCCCCTAGACACTTGAGATTTTAATGCATGCTTATGTGTTAGTCCAGACAGTAAGAGTTAAATGGAATTATCTTCTGGAGTGGAGGGCTGACATTGTTTACTAGAATCGAAGTTTAGGTTGGCTAAGAGCAGATTAAAACCTGTCCATGTCGGTGTGGGTCTTTCTGGAATCTACCACCAGAGCTATCTGCAAGTCCTACATAAGAAATGACAAGGCAGCAAAAAGGCCAGTGGCTCTAGCTTTCCAAACCAAAGCATTTAAAATCATAATTTTTTTTGTTCACCTCTTTCCCTTCTGTTTGCTTCAGCTCTGTCTGCCAAACACAAAATCCAAGGTAAAGGGTTTTCTACAGCTTGAGGTTCATGTGTGAGTATATATTTCTTCCTCAGTCAGTCCTTCAGAGGAAATATTATTTTGAACAAATAAAACAATGAAGAAAATATGCTACGAATCCATATTTTATACAGTATCTCTATAGTACATTTTTTTCTTACTTTCCTGGGTTTCTTTGTATCACCTTGGTGTATAAGTATTGTAAAAATCTGAATCCAAATACAAAATGCTTGGTAGTTTTTGCTTGTGCAATATGAAGAGTTCTGAGAGCAAATGGATTTTTAAATACAGACCATTGCAAATTTGCAAAAGCCAGAAGAACTTGTCACTTTGTGTAGTTTGCAGGAAGATTAAAATTTCACATCCTAATCAGTCTCTGAAATACAATTTTTACAGTTTTTAATGTTTTTTTTTTTTTTAAAGGAAAGAAAAAAAGGATGTTTTCACTGCCCTTTGCATAGCTTTCTGTGAAACAGCTTACCAGTAGGCATGATTGACTGAATTGGCTTGTTGCTGTTTAAACAAACTGAGAATTAACTTGGCTGATTTTAACTCCTAACACCACTCAAAAAAATCCGGTCTAATTATAGTTTTGCAAATGTAGAAAACCCTCATGCAGATTTCTAAAGACATTAAGTTGAAATCTTATGGTACTGATGGTTTATTGATTAGGCAAATGTCTTACACAAAAAATATATCTGTATGTATGAGAGAGCCCTACAAGAAATACTGCATGTTTTTTTAATATTAATAGGAGAGAAGAAGGCAAGAAAATAGCAAGGTATATGAAGAAAAACTAGACAAGAGATAGCGCAAAGAAAGATTTGTTTTTTAATGCCTAGAGCAAATACCACATATTATTAATCCCCAAGCCACCTCCAGTTTACAAACTGTTATAGAATCACTAGTAAAAACCGGTTTGATTAAGAAATCTACTTATTGTTTATAGGGATTCAACCAATTAAGTATTTACATGTGATTAAGCATGTAATTTTTCAGACTCATCAATTTTACCCAAGGTCAGGACCACTCTTGATGGAATGATGTAGGTCCATTCCTCAGATCCAGCAAGTTAAGCACAAGTTGCTGGAAATAAACATCACCAAAAACAAACACTGACATCATTTGAGGATGTGGCTTTGGTTTGCACAGGTAAGCGAGAGGCAGAGGGATTCTGCAAGCTTTCTCTTTATGAGGAAGAGAATGTATCTTTATGTATGAAACAGCCCCATTAGCACAGGCTATGCTGTGGCTTCTGAATTTCAAGGAGGTTTGACAGCTAGGAAGTCAAGAAGAAGACGGTTTCGCTGTACACATTTTCATGTTTGGATCATATTATTTGCTTTTCATTAGGTTAAGAAATTTTTCAACATTTACAGAGACACTGTGACATTGCAATAAATTCCAAACCACTAAAAGTCTCTGTTGATTTCACCTTGAGATGGAGTGGGGTAAACCACTAAGTATTTCACTAAGGGCTTTGGCTGCTAGACTTGCTGGGAGATACAGAAATACAGGATCTCACAAAAAAGTTCAGCACAGAGAGACATTTCTTTCTTTGGCAGCTTTGGCTGTATAGTGGATATCAAAGGTCTACATTTATTTAAAAAGGTGTTGTTGCTGCATCAAAAATTTGTATTAACAATAACATGGCTTGGAAAGCCACATGTTAAAAAATTTAAAATTATTCCACTGTTTTCTTCTGTGGCTTACCTATAATCAGCACTGCTATTTACCCATGTTTAACCAATTGGTAGTCCTATTCAGAAATGTCAGCAAGAAATATGATTACTTGAAAGGAATCACATTTGTATAACATTAAATCAACAGCTAATTAATGTAGCAAATAACCACTGCATTTTTATTATAATAATTCTAAGTGTAATGGTTACAGCAACAGTAAATTTTATTACACCGATATATCTATGTTTTGATAATGTTGTTAAAACATAATTATTTGGCTGGATGTTTCATGTATTAGAATATGCAAAAGCCTAATATCATGTTCTTCCACCTGTTTGGGTTATGATATTCATTTGTTTGAGCATTAAGATGCACCCCTGAAATTATCATGAGCATTAGCTGATAGAGAACAAGACATATTAATGGAAGACACAGTAATGCAGTGCCACAGCATGCTCATGCATAATGCAAACAGCCATTTATTTCCCTCAAGTAATAATAAAAAGGTTCATAAAGATGCTAAGCTTGGCTATTGTGCCTGTAGAGCCCATTTTAGAACATGTATATGTAGCCAAGAGGCATTTAAAACCTCCAGAGCAACCAAACAGGCCAAAAAATTAAGAGTCCTAGAGATAAATACCTTATCACAAACAAGCTATCTTCTCCAAAAGAACAAGCTATGGACCTGTCTCCCTATGATACTGACCAGCACTGAGATCCACTGCAGTCTTTGGTTCGTCCAGAACATTGGGAATATCTAAAAATTCCATGTCAAAATATCTCTGTATCTCCAAGGTGCTTAGAACTGTGGGCAACTATCCATTATCCTGCCCACATCCAGAGGGATATACCATCCTCCCACTGCTCACAGTGGTATTATGCACAATGGAGTCCCAAGAAAGAAAGAAAATACAAATCACAATTTCAGCCTGCCCATATGCAGAAGCCTAGAAGATAAGAGAGCTAATGGATATGTCTCAAACACCAGTAGCCAGATACTTGTGGGGCCAACCAAGGACAATTGGTAATATCAGTGTGAGAAAAAACAGGATGTGACTGGAGAGGGGGACCATATGGAGGTAGGGGAGCACTTCTCTGGTACAAACATTCTTGTTCTGGCTTCTGAAGACAAGCACAGCACAGTAAAATACAAGAGAACAGGCATGGACTGTCGACCAAAAGCTGACCTAGGGGGAATCAAGATCACTGAAGACCCATCACTGAAGACACTTGAGGCCCTCCAACCCATTTCCAGAAAGGTCTAGAGGAATGGACAGTGCATGGTAGCTAATTTGCATAGAAAGCAAGACATTAATCTCCAGCTGTGTGTGCAACCAATGCACTTGTGTGAATTCCAGCCATATACTGCACAGTACTATTAACAGTATGGATAAAAAGTCCAGTGGTTATTCCTATTGCCCAGCACTCAATGGATGTTTGGATCTCTGTGTTCAGTTTTGTGTCTTCAGTATTCATGAACTGCATTAAGTTCAACAATGGCCCACTAAAATGGCCAGGAAGTTTAATCACTTGTCCTATAGAGAAAGACTCAAATATGGTACTCTCTCAGCCCGGAGGAGGGATGCTTCAGGAAATCTCATTATCGCCTTCATTAATTAAAGAGAGGGGAGTTATAGACAAAACAAAGCCAGACTCTTCTCAGACACATACAGTACAAGATAAGAGGCAACAATCACAGATACAGCAAGGAAAATTCTGATCAAACAAAGAAGAAATTCTTCTCCATGAAGGCAGCCAATCACTAAAACAGATTTCTCCAAGAGACTGTGTCATCTCCATCCCTGGGGATGACTCAAAACTAGACTGGACACAGTCCCAAACAACCTAACCTAGCCTGGAAGGTGGCCCTGTTTGGTGGCACAAGAGATCCCTTCTAACCTGAATTATTGTTATGAATCTGCATTTCATAAGGGAAACTAGGCAAAATCATTATGAAATGCTGTAAAGTGAGACATTGCTGCTCCTTTGTAGAACAACTAAAATTGAACTGATGCTGAGGAGAAGGAAAGAAAGGTGTGTCAAAAATCTGGATTCGTACAACATTGTTTAAAAAATGTCAGGATAAAAACTGCAGAGATGTTTGAGAATAAACAAGTTACAAAACCACTGTGGCCACAACAACAGAATTCCTGCCAACAAACAACCTCCGACTAGGAAAAAAAACTGAGAAGACTCAAGAGCCAAAGGAATTGGGGAGGCTTACAGAAAATCAGCTCCTTCAATGGTAAAGGCTTTAAAAATCAGTGGGGTCAGTTTAAAATTGTTCCATTGTCACTTTATAGGCAGCAAGTGAAAAGACTGCTGGGTGGATGTAATATGATCACAGCCACTCAGTCCCGTGAGCAGCGTGAGGCTGCACTCTGCCATGGCTGGGAGCAGCAGGCAGCCTCTTGCTGGAAACCCTACTAAGAGAAAATTGCCACTGTTGATCCTCATGCTGCTGTTCAATTTGATGGGAATTTTTACAGCATAAATGACTGTAGGACCATAGCCCACATTAAAACAGCATAAACATAAAAACACATTCTTTAACTTCACAAGCATATGGCTCCCACTTGTTTATAGCCAACAGGAAATCTGTGTCAAAGGGCAAAATTTGGCTCCCAGCTTACTAGCTGCTCTTATAAAAATGAGGAAGCAAAGGAAAAAAAGAAAAAGTCATGTACAATCATGGATACACTTCCATTATTGAATTGGAAATGACCTTTTACTCTGATAAATTTTTGGACTGACAAATATTGGAAACAATGTATTTATCACATGGAAACTGATGTGTTGGCAACATCTTTTTTAAAAAACCTATGTCCCAGCCAAATGTCAAAGTCTATTATTTCATGTTAAATGGATTTATTCAATTCACTTGCAAGTCAGTGCACAGCCTGACCTTAGGAAGCAACTGCAATAAGGAAGCCTGTACAAGGAAATTATCTGCATTACATAGCTAGTCTAGTACCAAGGGTACAATAAGTTCATAACTAACCTTCATCGCCATTCATCATCTTTTATCATTTATCAACAAAATGATAAATCTCTAATGAATATTCTACTAATATTCAAATTTAGTGAGAATTCTAGGGAGTAAAGCACTTTCCTCCTGCTTTTCTTTTATGCAGCAAGGGAAAGGAGAAAACAAATGTTGGCACACACAGCTCTCCCCTTGAAGGCAGCCCAACTACATGCACAGTACTCAGCTGTGCTGATCTTCCCTTGATAGATCTAGTCATCTAATTATTGGGAGCATTTCCTCTCATCCTACATGGAAATTTAAAAACTAGCTGTCTTCTTGGGTGCTGTTGCAATATCAAAGAAGGTGACTGATCTTGTTACACTTCTTTAGACGTTGCTCAGACGTTGGGAGTATAAGGAAAAAGAAGAAATAAATGAGAGATTTTGCTGTACATTAGATTTTTTTTGCCCCCTCTGGTGCTTCTGTTCCATCACTATACTTGAGGGAAAACATCTGTTACCTAACCAAGAATTTGCCTTCCTTCTTAGATCTGTTTCCCTCTGAAATATCCTTAATTTTGCTGCACTGGCATTTTAGATGTCCTTTATTCTTTCTCTCCTTTCAATATGCTTAGGTTTTAACCTGCATAACTTCATGTTTCACCTTCATTCTAAAAAACTACTAAACAAAGAGCTGTGAAATGTCTTCTTAGAGGCAAGAGCTACATTTTTTTCCTAGTCAGCTGAAGAATTTATATCAGCAAGAAGAGAGATTTCATGCAAGGTATGCATGTACATACACTACATGTAAGTTGTACATTTCTTGTTGCAAAAGAGCTCATCCTTTTACCTGGGCAAATATTCATACATACATTACTCTGTTTTTATTCCAAGCTTAAAATTTCCTCCACCAATAACCAGAAAAGTTGAAATAAAGGAAAAAAACTTAAGACTGTTTTTTATATCCAAAATAGAGGGGAGATATATATGTGAACAAGCACCTCTGATAACCAAGAACTTAGGACAGAAGATAGAAAAAGCCAAGCCCCAGCAATGATTTTTACTCTTATGATGAATTTTAGTTCCAAGCTACAGTTGTATCAAGTCCTTCAAAGTGATTAAAAGTTGTTCTTCTCAATCAAAAGTATTAGTTTATTAATTATATTTTGCTACCAGCATTGATAGATATCCTAGCCAAATCTAAAAGCTCAGTCATTTTGCTTCAAAGTTGTTAAGGTTCTTATATTGTGTAATCAATTTGACTTGCTTGTAGATAATTAAATAGCAAGTGACATAAACTAGACAAGATGCACTGATTTCAATAGGATAAAAACTCAACCATATTCTCTGTGATTGTTCTATATACAAAAGCCTCTCACAAGGCCACCATTGTCTTGCAGCCTCAAAATTATGGTAAATGTTAAAATGAGGTCAAGGATGATATATACATCAATTCTTCTCTCTTTAGAAAAAAGACTGTAGTCCTATAAATAGTTCCAAGGACAAGCATAATTGCTAAATGGGTAAGGATGATGGCATGGACTTCAGCCCAAGTGCCAGGTTCAAAAATCACTAAAGTTCATGGCACTGACAAAAGGCAGGGTTTTTTATTAATTTGGAGGATTGTTTAACCTCCAAATTAATAAAATATCTCAACTCCTATTTGGATTATTGTGAAAAGTGAGCAAAGTGTCTTGACAGCCATTGCAAGTCTGTGTGGCAAAACTAAGTCACTGGAAATGCCACCTGCAACTCTGGGCTCTTATTCACAGCTCAGCAAAAATATACAGAACTTTTCAATACCCAGTACTCCTATAACCAGCAACTAGACTTCATTGTTCCATGAAGAGGGAGATGCAGCTGTTCCTTGCAGAAAGAGATCACTGCATTGCTGTAAATAAATAAAAAACTGTTGATACACATAAAATGTAATCTCATTACATGGACAAGTCTTAAAGTTAGCTCTTCAAATTTCAAACATATTCTATCTTTTCTTTGTTACTTAGACAATGAATCACATGTATATGGTTATGACTGAACATGGATGTCGAAATCACTATTCCCAAATACAGCAGAACTAAAAATTACTTCAAGGAAATGGAAGTCCTGTGTCATTCTGAGTAGACATGTCCATATACTGATTGAAAGATGTTTTTAATTACAGCTGAGCTAACAGGAATCCTTCTCAGGTATCAAAAGACACTGACTACTTACAGCTCCTAATGAAACAGGAAAAAGAATGATTTTTATGACATGTAATTTGGATATGACATAAGGTGTAAATTATAAAACCCATCTCATGTAAAGAGACCTTACTAGAAAACAGAAACATTTTAATGGATATGGGACACCTTTATTTGCAAAGATGACAACTTCTTACCTTTTTGTTCAAAGCCACTAAAAGTCAAATTGTACTGAAATTCAAACAATTCCCCTTCCCCAGCCCATGTCTTCCTTCTGTCCTGAATGATCCCATTATGCTACCCAGAGAAGCACTTCCAGTAGTATGATAAAAATAAAAGAAAATCTTATTTATCATAGCTGGTTAAGAGGGAAAATATTTCCTAAGAATGCACTGTGGCCTGTCACCTTCCACGCAAAGGGAAGAGCTATGGTATTCTTGGGATCTTAAGCAATGGTTTCAGGGTGTCATTTGAAGCTAGTATTTTCCCACTTATTTACTTTTCTATATAAAAAGCATGTCAGGTCAAGCCTGAAGTCTCACAGAGGTACATTGTTTTAGAGTACAGAACTGGCCACAACCTCCAAGGCATTAAGAAAAACAACTTGTCAGTTGCCACAGAATGCTACAGGGTTTTCAGTGGTCACTAATTTATTTTTTTCTTCTGTCAACAGGCATCGGCAGATGTCTTAATAATCCAGAAGCGTTTCTTAACTTTCAGAATATTTCAATCATACCACAACAGATAGAATCTTTTCTGATGAAAAAGATTTTTGTTGATAGTCATATTAATAATATGAACATATTATTAATTTCCAGCTGAATCCCTACAAATCTATAGGACCTGATTGGATTCTTCTGAGAATCCTCAAGGAACTGGTTGATGTCACCACAAAGCCTTTCTCAATGATTTTTGAGTGGTCTTGGGAATCCATAGTGGTCCCAGCTTACTGAAAAGCTGATAAATGTCCCAGTTTTCAAGAAGGGCAAAAAGGAGAACCCTGGAAAGTACAGGCCTGTAGTTTGCACTTCAGTACTCTGGAACTTACTGAAAAACACCAGTCATTTGTCACAACCAGCATGGGTTCATGAAAGAAAGTTCTGCTTATCAAACCTGATTTCCATCTATGACAGGATAACCCACCTAGATGATCAAGGGAAGCCAGCTGATGTAAAATTTCTGGATTTCTGCAAAGCTTTTGATATCATCTCTCATTATATCCTCTAGGACAAAATGCACAGCAACATCAGGATTAACACATTACACAACGGATGAGCAACTGGTTCACGGGTTGGGCTCAAAGAGTCATAGTGAACAGGGAGACATCAGACTGGGGACCTGTCACTAGTGGAACCCCACAGAGCACCCACTTAGGTCCTGTGCTCTTCAACATCTTCATAAATTAATTGGACACAGGACTAAAAGGGATATTGAGCAAGTTTGCAGACACTGCGAAACTGGGAGGAGCTGTTGATTCCCTCAGAGGCAGGGAGGCCCTGCAGAGAGACCCCAGCAAATCAAGAGGGCTGGGCAATCACCAGCTGTATGAAGTACAGCAAGAGAACATGCTGGCTTCTGCACCTGGGATGGAGCAACCCTGGATGTACAGACAGACTGGGGAATGAGCTGCTGGAAAGCAGGGCCATGGAAAGGGACCTGGGGGTCCTGCTCAATGGCAAATTGACCATGAGCCACCAGTGCCCTGGCAGCCAGGAGGGCCACGCACGTCCTGGAGGGCATCAGGCACAGTATCAGCAGCCAGGCAAGGGAGGGGATTGTCCCACTCTGCTCTGCACTGGGGCAGCCTCACCTCGAGTGCTGGGGGCAGTTTTGTGTGCCACAATATAAGAAAGACACTAAACTATTGGAGAGCATCTAAAGGAGTGCAACAAGGATTGTGAAGGGCCTTGAGGGGAAGCCAAATGAGAAGCAGCTGAGATCATTTGTGTCTGTCCAGCCTGGAGGAGACTGAGGGGAGACCTCAATGCAGTCTGCAACTTCCTTGTGAGGGGAAGAGTAGGAGCAGACACTGATCTCTTCTCTGTGATGATCAGTGACAGGACCCCATGGAATTGCCTCAAGTTGTGTCAGGGAAGGTTTAGGTTGGGTATTAGAAAAAGGTTTTTCACCCAGAGGGTGGCTGGGCAGTGGAACAGGCTCCCCAGGGGAGCGGTGACAGTGCCAAGGCTGAGAGAGTTCAAGAAGCATTTGGACAACACTTTCAGGCACATGGTGTGATTTTTGGGGATGGTCCTGCACAGGGCTGAGTTGGACTTGATGATTCTTGTGGGTCTTTATTAACTAAGAATATGTGGTGTTTCTGTGATTCTGCAATTAATTTCACAGGACTGATTTTCAGCACTGTGGTATATTTCTAAATATACTACTTATTGTAATCCAAATAAAAATATTAGAAAAAATGAATTATTATAAAGCTTCTTTTGATAAGAGGCTTAAGTAGATGATTTGAGATTTTGACTTTTTCAGTAAACTTACAAACAAGCTTTGTACATTTCACTGTTTGATGTGACACATTTTTATATAGTGTGGATTAAGCTTCGGCTGAACATCATCTATCTTCATATGCATTTTCTTTGATTTCTGTGGGAACCAAAATCCACTGAATTCCACTATTAGTGTAAGAAAACAGTAAAAACAGGTGCCAGGATCTCTAAGCTGCCTCCCCATCTCAGAAAACATGTTTTCATAAATGTGTGTGTTCTATGGGAGTATCTTCACTACTTGTTGTAAAAGATTTAATGTATTTTAGTCCATAGTTCCTTTGCCTCTCAGATACTGTCTCAGCCTGTAAACTCAACTTCTTTTTTGTTATTTAACTGTCTACATTGAAAAGAAACAAAAATGTAGACTATAATTTTTTTACCTGTATCTTTTCTTTCTGGTGCATGTACATATCAGTTTTCTCAACTGGCTGAACAATCTCTTTTGACTAAAATCCCCTGTTTATTTATGCTAGCAGCAGAAGTGCAGCATATGTCAGTTGTATCCTTGCATCTCAAGCCTTTTTGAGTCACTCATTCCAAATTACAGGCCTTTACTTCATAGAAAGAAAATCTGCTTTTCATGTCTGTGTGCAGAACCTTTAAAACATAAATAAAAGTAAGAAAACCTGTGCAGTGCTAAGTCAAATGCTTATCAAAAATCTCGTATGTCAAGGGTTCTTTGTCCCAATTAAACACAGAAAATGGTCTCAAGCAAACAAGATTTGTTTTCCATGAATTTGATTTGCATATAGATTTGCACATAGATTTGCATTAAGAAAGTTGCTATCCTTTAATTCTGTCCTGGTTGAATCTTTCAGATAGATATCAGAAGGGAGGTCAAGCTCATGGGTATAAAGTTGCTTAAGCTTCACAGAAGAAAGAATACTTTTGAATAAAGCCTGGGCATTGAAAATGACACATCTGGAGTCCCCCAACAAGCTAGAGAATTGGTAGAATGGTACTGTACATATTTTCCTCTTCAATAAGTTATTTATTAGGTTCACTTTTTAGATATACAAGCCATCTGTGAGTTGAAGAACTTAGTTCCTAATGTGTGTAATTTGAAATCCGTCATTTTTCACAATGTGAGCAATCAGACTTGAATTATTTAGAAATTATCAACGCAAGCTGCCTCAGTGCTGTGAAGGCTAAGAACACAAAAGGAGAAGAAAGCATATCCAATCAGTGAACTAAGTGAAATCAAGGGACATGAGGTCAGGGTGACAAAATGCTGACTTCATCTCATTGCCAAGACCAAGATGCCCAGGTCACAGAGCCAGTCCAAATTAGCTCACAAAAAAAACATTGTTACTTGCAATGTGGTTGTCAATCATTAACTTGTATCACTCTTCATCACCCTAAGTTTTCATAGATATTTCCCAACTAACTGTGTGCTCTTCCCCCAGCCATGTAAGAGGGGGAAAGAGAACAAAAAGTTAAAAAGAAAGCCTGTTGCAGACTGGAGGTTTTTACCCTCTTAACAATTACAAAAAAAAGATGTAATGTGTTTCAGCAGCACCACCAGTAACAATAATTATCCCCCCAGTCAGCATCATTGTAAACTAGCAAACTCCATAAAGCCAAATAATTTATGCTATACAGAACAGTAGGCACATATTTCACAGTTAGGAAAAAAGAAAAATCAACACCATCAGTGCTTTGCATATCTTGTCCTACTCACAAGTATACAGGTTTAAATATAGTTATTTTAAAGATTTAATTAAAATTAAGTAAAACCTGTATACACTTTACTAGCTTAAAGGACAAAATGAGGGGAACAAACTCTGAGAGTTAAACCACTGGTTAGGAACTCAGAAAATAGTGGTTCATTTCCATAAACCTCATACATCACAGTCTTAGTCATTCCAGGCAGTTATTTCAGAAGGGCTATTATGATGGCAAAAGCATTACTGCTTGTGAACCCTCCTTCCCCACAGATTTCACGAGAACAAACAATAGAAACATCAATACAAACAGCTTAAGCATCAACTGTATGTGTCACACTTTGCAAGGACATTGCACACTCTCATATGACTTAGAGAGCAATTCTGAGTACTGACAAGGCCCTAGGTCTTGTTAACTGCACTTGTGTATAGACTTTGCAGAATTTTAGGAGCATTTATTTCACAGCAAACCATCAAAAGCAGTATGGGCTACTTGTATAAGCATAAGATATTTATTATAAAAAAACATCAATCTGTAACCTTGGTCTTGAGCTGCCCAGAGATGAAAGAGATGCTGCTTTTATTATACTGATCGTGATAAAGTTTGGCTGTACATATATCTAAAATTAAATCCAATATATTATTTGCCACTCAAGTATCTTACAATGATAAGAAGTACACCCTTATTAAGCTTCAAAATACCTCTCAAACTCAGTGAGATATTATCTTCACATTTTACACACAGAGAAAAAGGTTCCAACAAGCTGAAACAGAGCTCTAGCACCACATAATTTGGCCTATCAAGAAGAATTCTAATTCCTGCATACTCCAAATCTATGATTAGCTCTTTAACTTCTAGTGATTTTTTAATGTTGCTAATCAATAATCTCACAGAAGATTTGTAAAACCTGGAATATAACAAACTCTAGGAACTGCAAACTTTTAAGATATATTATCAATAATAATAATGATCAACTGAATATCTTATGCTACATTCAAGGGACAATATAATATAAAAATCTCAAAAAGGTCTGAAGAAACAGATTACTTCAAAGTTTGAGTAAGCAAGCTATAGAATGCAAAGCAGCTTCAATACAGAAAACTCACTTAAGACTACAAGACAGTGTTTTAATTATGTAGCACAACAGCTATTCAGGTTTGGAGGATTTAATGTAACAGAATTAAATTTCAGTAACTCATTGAAGTGTACACTTGCTGAATAAAAATAGGTTATACAGAGAAGCTGTGGATACCCCAGAGCCCTGGAAGTGTTCAAAGCCAAGCTGGATGGAGCTTGAATCACCTGTTCTACTAGAAGGTGCCCCTGCCTGTGGCGGGGGGGGGGGGGGGGGGGGGGGGGGGTTGGATCGCAGTGATCTTTAAATACCCTTCCAACCCAAACGATTCTAAGATTCTATGAGTCTATCATGAGCTTCTTTTGTGTTGCTGTGTTGAATATATTACCTATAGTATCACATTTCTGGTTTGTGTCTTAACTTCACACACACACCCTAAACCTACATTTTGAATAGTCTGGCTGGTGGATCATCAGCAATGCAGCTGGGCAACACCCCACCACTACCACATTTTACCACTAGAAGAACAACTCATGCAGATGTATATTAATGAGACTACAACCAACATATTCCCCTTCTTCTCCAGTACTTATTATTCACTGAAGTGCATTCCTATTTTATAATGTTTTTAAGTATATGAAATGTACTAACAATGCAGTTGGCATATTAGTAGCTGTCCCATGGATCAATTTAACTCTGAGTGTGAACAGCAAAGTATACACAAGGGAAGATTGTATTTACATGCACAAACACACCTAATGCTAACTAGGCAGAATACTGGAGGGACTATAATTCCTTGCAACATTTTCCATGGTACATTTTTCCACTGTAGCTGGGGCTCCTTCACACTCACTTGTCTAAATACTTTAATAACTGGGGGATTTCAGGTATGAAATATATTCCCCCTTTAAATTTCCTTCCCAGACTTCTCAAAAAATACAATCTTTTTAAACAGACCCAAACATAGGTAGAAAAATTATTCATTATATATATCAATTTCTTTGCTTCTGATAAGAGAACCGTCCTGTACAAATGAAAGATTCAGCTGAAGCTTTCCCTAATTTATTAGCACTGGCTGCAGTCTAGCCCTAAGAACAATGCTAGGAGCCCCAGCAGAGGTGAGGTTATCTTTCCTCTTTCCCATACCCACTGACTTCATTTGTAGTGAGGAAAGTGCTTGTAAAAATAAGAAGTGAGGAAATAGACCTCTTGGTTTAATTTTTAACACTGAAGTCCATCTTGCACTGTTGAGAGCTGGGCCGAAATTTTACCCTTTCATGGCTTGTATGTCTAAGAGTAACAGCAAAATAATAGCCCTTTGCCTTATCTTATAGCACTACTAAAAAAGCTGTCTAGCACGTTGTCTTAAGGGAACAACATTTTAAAATATCCTAAACTCTTGCCACAACTGTAATACATGGGAAAGCTTTACAGCTCTATGGTACTGCATATGAAAATAACACTGATTGTCTAACAAGTTTATTTTTATAATATGCATTCAATAAATAGTTTTATTTCTCCAATTATCTTAATTGTTCCAAAAACCTGCAAATTCAAAAGAAGGTAAGGAAGAGACCTTTTAACACATAGATATGCTGCTATCACCACTTGTTCTCCCCTAACACAGAAAAAAAGAAAAAACCAACACAGAAAAAGAAAACAATTAATAGGCTTCTGCAACTAAGAGCTCTTCTCATTTTCACTTATTCGACAGAGGGATACATGGTCCCACCATAAATTCCCACTTTACCACTTAAACCATCAGCTCTGCACTGAGAATTAAATTGTCTTAAACTAAACTTATTACACAACCTCTGCAAAAGAAAGCTCTAAGTAGCTGTGTGAAGAGGAACCAAACTCTAGTTTTACACCTTCCTTGTTACACCTGGCTTTTTATGAGCAAAAGGCTGGACTCCTAATTTTCTGAGCAAAAGGATTTTTAAAGTTGAATTCCAAATTGAATAATGTGGCAATTGTGTAACATTTGAAAGACAGAGAGTGTGCTACATTTTGTCTCCAGTTATATGTACTACAGTTACTAACATAGTTGTTTGTACTTATAGCAAACTTACTGTCCCAGAACTGGAAGGGAAAGAAATACAGTGACAAAGTGACTGTTTTTCCCTTCTCCTCCCCCATGAATCACAGGGGGCATGAGTAGTCCTAAATCTACCAACTTCTTACAGTTTCCATTGACTGGAATGAACTGTCTTTGATCCTTAACTAGCAGTTGTGGTGCTTGAGATAACCCTGTCTCACAAACTCAGACAAACAAGCTTTGCATTGAATATTCTACATTTTCTTGTTTTTCGCAGAGTGGACTGTTTTACACAACTCACTGCTCCCTCAGGTTACTGCAATATAGTACAGTGACTATCTTTGCCACTTTTAAAAGTACAACAGTAGTAACAGCTGTCAATATCAATCTTGGTTCAATCATTTCCATCTGTCATTGAAAAAAATGCTTTCTTATCTTCTTTCTCTTCTTTTGCTCTAAAGTTCTGCATAATTTAACAGTTCTGTGGGTCTGCATAACCACATTCTGAACCAGGCATTTAATAAAATGTGTATTTTCTTCTAAAAATAGAATTATAGCATCAGAAATACATACAGTAAATAATTCTTTTTGGATTCTGAGACTGGAGTCGCTTCACCTAAGTTTAACATCAAAGCATAAATTAGTCATCCCTAAAAAAGTAGATTTATGCTACCTACCTTAGATACCAATCTCAACCTGAGACAGTTAAAATGAGGTAACTAAACTGACCAACTTGTACCAAAGCTCAGGTCAGGACTGACACTGAGGTGCCGGAGCAAGTCCAGAGAAGGGCAGTAAGGGGTCCAGAAGGTAAGTCCTATGAGGAGCTTATGAAAGATAAGGAAAGCAGAGGAAAAGGATATTAGTATAAATTCGGTACTGGCAGCATACCCTCATGCATCCCAAAATGCATAACACCTGCACATATTTCAGGGCAAAAGTCAAATTGAATAGTCCACTATCAGAAATCAGACAACCCCCAAATGCAGGGAAGAAATGATGATGTCTGGCTCCAGATCAGAAGGCTGAAGGACTGTTTTATTAAAACTATACTATATTGCATTAATATACTATTTAAAAAGATACTATACTATTCTACATACTTACTTCTTACTTACCTAACTACAAACTCATTACTCTTTGCTGAGAGTCTGAGACACAGCTGGATATGATTGGTCATTGAACCCAAACAACCTTCACCAGAATCCAATCCAGGAATCACTTCAGGTAAACAATCTCCATACCAAATTGCACATGGGGAAAACAAAGGAGAAGAGATAAAAGACTGTTTTCTCTTCTCTCTGTGCTTCTCCTGAGAGACAGAATTATGTCTCTCTGTCCAGAGAATGTGAATGTCACAGATGACCTCTTAAACTACATGCTTTGTAGAAATACTTTCTGACAAGTTATCAGAATAAATCAGAGTCCACTTACAGCAGCACAGACTCTCTGGCTTTGCGCATGTGGAATAGACTATAAAATTAAAGTGAACATTTCTCATGAAGGATGTGGATGCCTCATAATTTATACATACAGACTTATGGGAATTATCAAATAATGTAAACAGTGCAATTGCTACCATTCAATCCTTTGTACTCAAAGCTGCATGGCATTTATTTTGTGTGATCAATCTGAGATGCTTACATGTAGATAATTAAATTCAAAATCGGTGATAAAAGGAAGAAAAGTCTGGATCGATTCTCGCTGGATAAAAACTCAGACACCACATCAATTTATTTATCCACTATGAAAAAAAGCTTTAGATATTACAGCCATTTGTGGGATAAAGTATTCTACCAGAACAGTGCACTGTGCTTGGCAGCAAACCAATTCCAGTGATTTAGGCAGAAGAAAATTGAACTTGATATTGCAATTGCTGCAAATGGGTACAACTCCCTCATAGTATCATGAGTCTGTGCAATTACTACAGTAAGAAAACTTCGCAGGTAACTGTTCCAAATGCTGAACAGGAAAGGTTTGAGGAAAACAGGCTTTCACATAAGTGTTTGTGGCTTTGTTTTCCATGTTTCACAAAGGATAAGACCAAACACCCAAGGAGAGATAAAAGAAATCCCCAGAATAGCTAAAACCCCATTAAAAAAATGAACCACAGTTGTTTATTATGCAAGACTGGGACCAGGAAGCTCATGCAATTGCCAGTATCACATAAACTAGCTGAAAGAGACAATGTGCCTCTTCTTTCTCCACTTAGTACTTCTTTTCCATATAACTAATAATAATTGGATAAAACAGGTGTTTAGGGATCAAGTCTCTTGACCAATGGTTAATGGCATCCTCAGGGAAAAAAAATGTGAAGTTTCAAACTCATTAGCTAACTCAGGTAGAAAAGACTGCTTAAGAAAATATACTCAGAGACTATATGCTAGACATGCATTAATAGGATGTACTTCATATTTTTCTACTTCATACATTCCCTTGCCTCTGATTATCCAACCTCAATTCTCTGTTGCTGGTGTAACTTCTCTGTCTTGTTGTCAGAAGCAAATCAGCACAATAAAAACTCACAGATTATAAAGACAAACCCCAGTGGTAAAAATGCAGCCTTTTTGGGGGGATAGGGAAAACTTTATGTCATGTCACAACCTCTGATAGGATCTCTACCTCAAACTCTTCCTGAGGATGCTGTCAAATATCAGATCAGTACAACTGAGGGGAGAAGGTCTCATCTCAGAGACTTCTGGAACAAAAAAAACAAACAAAAAACAAACAAAAAAAAACCAAACCAAAAACAAAAAAATAACCCACTGAATTTCTCAGCTGGAGTTGAAATAGACTCACGTAACTACATCCAGTGAGAAAAAAGTGAGAAGGATGTTGCTATATGCTACCTCTCAGGAGCCAAGCCAGGCAGCCAAACAAAATGCTCATTTGAGCCTAATATCAAGCTACAGTGCTCTTTACTAGTACTGTCAATCCAGAAACATTCAAAAACTAAAAGGAAGATACCATAAGTCTCCTAATATTTACAGAGATCATGTCAGGTTTTCTCTTGGGAGCAGAAGTCACAGCTGTGGCCTTTAATACCCACAATCTCATGATTTCACAGTCAATACAAGCACCATTCCTCTTGTAGACAAGAGACACAAGTTTTTTTGCAGACATAAGATGCAGAGCCAGGTGTAAGACCCCCGAGTCCCATGGAGGCAAAAAAAGCTGGAATTGTAAACTCTGTTCTGGCCTTTGTCTTGTTATTACTTGGTTGGAAGTTTATTAAATGCAGACTATTTTTTTAATGTTTGCTGCCATGACACAATTCTCATGTCCAAAGCATCCTTTCCAAATTTTTCAAGGCAGGCACCAGGCAAGAAACTGAAGGCTGCTGCTTTTCTAGCAGCTCTTCAGAAGCAGCAAGGGTGATTTGACAATCAATTTTACATAGACAATATCAGGATATAAGTGTGCTCATAGGCTTTTTTTCACTGGAAAATATGTAGTGAAGTGCCTGACAGCGACATCAGTGAAGAGGGGCTGAGAAGTTAAAACAGTCAGGTAAAACCAATGTAGTCTATGAAATCAGAAAATAATATTTTGGATACCAAACAAGCAGGAAAAACATTGAAGATCATAGAAAACAGTGATGAATGACAGTACATCTTTTCTCCTTAAAGTGTAACTCTGGGCAATAATAATATGCAATCAGTCTTATCCCATGTCATGAATTAAGAGGACAGAAAAGAATGTCCAAAGTCCTAAAATGTGGACCTCAGCATTAAGAGGATGTGAAAATGGCTGAAAAACTTCTCAACCAGAATTTCTTATAAAACTTGGGTTTAAAAGGCGTGCTAGCAAAATTGAGAAAAATATAATAAATAAAAATAAAATAATGGCACTACAAAAGCCCTCTGGGTTTTCAAAATTATTTTAGGGCCTCTAATCTCAGTCTGCTCCTATTTCTGCTCTCAGAAATAGAATTGCATATGTAAAGAGCAAGGAGTTTTCTTTCTCAGTAGCCTACCACCCACAGACTTGAATTTGCTGGGTTTTTTTCCCCTTCAAATGCCCAGCCTTCTAGGCACATCACACACATTACACAGGTATTAAAGAGCACAAAACCAGGGTTCTGCATATAATGCTGCTCTGCCTTACAAAGCTCTTTCCTGTAGCCAAATCACCTGCCCACAGCAGCAGAAAGAAAACATAATAATCCCTTTGCATTGTTGTGAAATCAGTAGACAAACCCATAAGAACATATCTAGAGCAGGGAGCCTGAGGAAAAGGGAGGAAACATTTATTCAAGAAATATAGAAAATATATTATTAAATTTGTCAGAACCCTACTTCTAGTCCATTAGTCAATTTGGCCCAATACAAATTGCTGCTGGGATCCAGAAGAAAGTACAGAGAGTCACTGTTTAATTTTTGCATCTGACTAGCAGTTCTCTCCTGACTTGCATAAATTTCTCTGTCTTTAGTTTTGTTTCAGAGAATTCAGCTATATGCTTTTGTGGTCATTTTTATCAGCAGCCCTAGCTGACTGTATCCACTGCAGGTAGCTTATGTGATTTATGTTTTTTTTTTTTTCTGCAAAGCACCTAGTACAATGGAGAGAGGCTCCATGTAAAATTACCTACATAAATAAGCAAATATAATACCATTAGCATACCAGATTGTACTCAACAAACTATAAGCACTATAAATTCAGATAGTGTAGTGGCAGTGGGACTACCAATGCATGGAGGAACATGTATTCATTTTCTAATAGGTCTAACAGACCTTACATTGTTGCACAACTCAATAATAATCTTGTCACAATTTTCTAGGAAGAATTTAGGATTTTCATTTTCTTTTTTACATTGTATCAGTAGCTTTTCTTCAGCAACACACTTGCTTGTGCTAGACCCAAAAGCTTTGAAGTTACAAATAGCCAAAATCCATCTACCACAACTCCTTTGACACAGTGAGAATAATGTATGGGACTGGTTGAGAACAACATTTCCTTATGCAAAGCCTTCAGAAAGCTGATCTCTACCAAGTGATACCCAGAGTCCTGGATTTTCCAGCCCCAGATCCTCGAGTCAGTGCAAGTCTCAAACAATTTGAATGTCCACGCAGAGCACTGCCAGAAGGCCACATTCCAGGGCAGTACTTAGCATCTTACAGCTCCACTCTCAGAGACAGGAGCCCAGGACATGCCACGTGCCATAGGCTTTATTGAGAGCTGCTGTGAGTCTGGTTTTGACCACATCCATTCGCCTGCCTTGCTGCCTGCCCAAAATGACTTCACTACAGCTGGTACTGTGCAAGTGTGTGTGTCCCCACTGCTCCAGCTCTGCATTTGGCATTTGGACTTCAAGTGACTGTCAGAAGCTCCAGTCTGCTGGTACAAGAGGTGTACCTCTGGAAAAGGCATGGAAGGAGCCCATGGGAGATAGTAACAGCACATGACCAAAGCTGGTAGAACATTAGTTATGTGACAACTTATCCCACAGCTTTCTTAAAAGCTGTCTTCAAACACAAAATACCCCATCAGGTAAGTCTGCTGACCTCTGTTCACCAAATAATGCTTTGCTGTTTTTTTTTTCTTTCCTTCTAAAAATCGACACTGATCTGTATGCTACACAGAATAAATCATGAGGGCAATTCTTTCACTGTAGTTGTAAAAACAAGTTTAACAACACTTACATTTTGCTGTGATTAAACCTGCACAGAGAGTTGCCATTCACAAATTTTAAATTACTTACAATATGCTGTGAACCTCAGTAGTTATATTCTAAGCCATCAAGTTCACACATGCTCTCCTTCTGTAGCAACCCACGTGTGCTTGAGAGAAATTGCTTCTGAACATGCTTAATTTCAAAGTCTTCATTTTATACACCGTATGTAATCAAACTTTTTATTAAACATTGCCAAGCAATCTGTCTCATTTAAAATGAACATCCCAGAAAATGTAAAGGTCCATTAAGTTGTTAATTGTGCACTATAACTGAATTCATGAAAAGTTATGCTGAATATTGTTTTCCCAAATGCTTAATTCCATGTTTAGCTAGTTCTACTGCCATAGTTACTACATTGGTCAGGTATATGGTATGAAGTCAGTATAGCCACATGAGCAAAATTCTTGCATCTAGAAAGAGGGAACAAAAAGAGTGTTTAATTTCCATCTCTCTTGTTTGAGTTTTATACAGGGAATTTCACTATATAGGTACAAAACACAAATCTGCTAATGTAGAAATATAAGTACACCCTAAAGGCAGAGTGATTCTGCTACAGTAACAGTTTTAGTGATTTGATAGCTCAAATTCATTGCAAGTAAACGTCAATTAGACTTGAAAATGAAAGTCAAGCAAGTGACATAGGAAATATATACGTGCCACTGGTTTTAAATTATTTATAATGGAGGTGAAAAAATACTTTAGGCTGTGAAAATAAAACTGAGATGACTCCAAAACACATAAACCACATATAAACATATTCAAAACAATTGCTACCTCTTATACATGGTTCTGAAAGAGTTTGAATGCAGGTCTTTGTATGCAAAAAGTATCCTCCAGTGAAACATTTATATTTGACTATTCCGAACTCAAGAAACAGCAACTCTTTTTTACATATGTCTTGGTTTGGAAAAACAGGTGTCTGCTAAGGAAGGCCGGAGCTGGGACAACATACTAGCTAATTAATTAGATTTTACTTCCTATCATGTACTCTTGCCAAAAAAAATTATATTTCTTATCCTTAAAGGACTCTATATCCATCTTTGGTTTTTGTTTGTAGCAATGTGAATAATATAATACTGAAAGTCAAGAAAGAGGAAAACTATGAAGCACATACTAATTTCTCTAAAAGACTTGCAACTCAAAGCACAGTATTACATGAATGTTGACAGTTATTTTTCCTCTTTTTCCCCTTCCTATTCAATTTGGTGTACACACCTTCTCACAACACTGAAAATGAAGTAATTAGCACTGCTAAGTGTGAATTTATTACATCTTACTGAAGACTTTGTCAGGGGATTCTCTCTCCTCCAAGCCTTATGACCCTTCTATAGGAACATCTGCAGCCAAATGGCTTTCCAGCTTCTTATCACGGCCATACAGTTTAAAAATGGCAGGGCATCCACTAAAAATTTGTGATCAATTTCTTTCCACTTGGCAAGGCCTGTGACAGCTCTGAATTGCCAGGCATGAATTCCTCATACACAGGAACATACGTCATTGCATTGTCCACAGGGTGCAGCCACAACCAATGCCTCCTCAGTATTCCAGAATTCCAGATTCCAGCACCATATTGCAGGTGCTTTAGCCGTGTTGTTGATACTCAAGTGCTTACAGGTCTGATTTTCATGGCCTGCAACCAGGGGGAAAGTAACCTTAGCTCTTTTTCACACAATTGAAAAAGAAACACCTGAGGAAATCAAAAGGGACCCAGATTTACCAAAGAAAACAGCATGAGTATTTTGTTAAACACAAACAGCTTTGAAATGTATCAGCACTATCTTTCAAATTACAATAGTTGTTCAGGGCCTAAGACTTCAGATTAAGATAATTAAATTTCCAGAATTCAGTGGAGTGTGTGCTTATTTAATTAAAAGCAGATAGAATTTCATTTGTACTTCACTGTTAAGAATGCCACCTATAATATCACATTTTGACAATGAAGCTTACTCAAATTTATACTAAAAGCATACTTCATCAAACTCATTCTGAAGTTCATTAGAAAAGCTAAATGCCAGTACTATTTGCTATGGCAATCCCATCCTATTTAGATGTTTAAATAGGCAAACACAGTCAGATAAACTTCACAGCGTATTGTGAAGGTTCTATGGTTTTTCAGATGAAGTGTTCTCTATCTGGACCTCTACTGTGAGCTACATGATGTATTCTTAATTTTAAATTTTCACAGGTATGGCTCAATACATTGAAAAAATATCTTGCTTGTGTGTGTGCCTATAAAGTAAATCACGTTATTTTATTTTCCTTTCAGAAAGAAAGCATCATATTATACTAATCACTGGGCTATGTCCCACACAGCAAGGACAGAAAGTTACCCTTGTGCACTGCCTTCAGACAACGCATATGTAAGGTTAACACAAAACCTTCCCCCACCCAAAGGAGAGAGAAAGAGACTTAAAACAAGCAAGAGCATACCATTTATTACAACAGCCACTCAAGACAGCTGACAAGCATTCCTGGAATGCTGGAGGCCTCCCTCCTTAATCTAAGCAACTTTGTCAGCCAAGTAGAAGGGAGGAGAGGCACTACCCCTACCTATTTTGGTTCAGGCATGTCTGGTTAGCTGAATTATACCATGGTCGTTTAGGTTTCTTCTTTGGCTGAGGCAACGTGTTGCTGACAGATTTACAAACTCCTTTCAGCCGACTTTTCAACACATTGAGCTCATCACAAACACAGGCAGTTTGTGCTGGAGTCATGGACAATAATGCAGAAATTACCTGCTTCTGGCACACTCTTACACAGCAGGAACATGACCAAGTAGTGTTAGAAGTTTGCTTTGATGCAGGCTCAGCCGCTGCCTTCATACACTGTCAGAGGTCCATCAATTGGTCTCATTCTGATTTCAAAACATAGTAATACCCACATTGCTAACAAGGCAGGCTGTAATAACACTTATTGTAAATGTCTTGTAACGTGATTGCAGAAAAAAATCAAATTATCAAAACTGTCCATAAGTACCTTTTGCAAGGAAGGAACCATTCCTCGAGTATGTTATTAAAACATTATCTAATGTATAGGATATTGATGGAGTTCGCATTAAGTATTTTTTATTAAGTATTTCTTTATTTAGTATTATGCATGTGGTGGGCTGTTCAGTCCTTGGAAGGCCAGACAGACACTTCCCAGAAAGCTTGTATCTGGGGACTTTAGGAGTTGCAGTGTATTGGTGTGGGACCAAAGGCTTTAGAGCCCTGCAAGATGAGCAAGGCAGCTATTGTCTAACAAGATTTTGGATTCTTGTTTCACCTTTCACAAGAAGACAGATCTGTGTGAAATAAAATAACTTTCAGCTTTTATGAATTCACAGCAAGATTGTACGCATCTTGGGACATGCTCTTACTGGCAGGCAGATCTCTTTATCCTGTTGCAAGTCAGCTGGAGAGTCATTGAACACCCAGCTTACCAGAGAGCCAGGCTTTTAAAAGAAGATGGAATTCAACAACATACAAGATTTTAGCACGAACAAGTAAATGATTTTTTTTTTTTAGCAGGGGAAAAGTTATTAGGATTGTGCCTCACGCCTCTGCTGCAGAGTGCTTCCCTTGTTAGCACAGAAGCCTCAGTCTTATATTCTAGAGGTCATTTTTAATGTTGTTCGTATCTTTTTGTAGTTTTGTGTTCATTTTTTTCCCCCTTCCTTAAAGCAATACTGTTTTCCTACATAGTTTACTCACAAGTCAGAAACACATAGTCTGTGACCACTGATAGATTTTGCAAAAAAAGTGTTTCATATGTCTAAAATCTCCTTTTTATCACATTACAGGTATTTGCAAAGAAAAGTATTGGAAGTTTAAACCCTTTTAAAAGGGTAAAAACAGACAAAATAAAAGAAGTGGTGAGTGGATAGCTGAGAAAACCTGAGTGTTGAAAAATTCATTGGAGAACCATTGCCTGTGATCACTGGATTCATGACAAGCCTAGGGAGTCTACATAAAATCCAAAGTATATACCTCATACTCCTCTAAACAGTCTCACTATCCAAAAGCTTGAAATAAATTCTAAATTATTCACAACATGTTATTGAGCTGGCATTCAATAATTTCAATGATGCAATTTTCTTCTGCCTTGACACATACCAAATACACTAACAAAATTGAGAAAATTAAACCTGGATTCACTAAGTGTTATTAACCTTAATATAAAAGAGACAGTACTGTTAAGTCTTGCTTTGTTTATCTTTCATATTCCTGTATTTTACCATGACTCGTCCTGCTTCTTAAAGGCAGCCTTTAATTTCAAGGACACCATCTTTGGTTACAACCTCCAAGCTAGAAATAAAGTTTAAAACAGGTAAGAAACTTTAATCAATGGAATCAGCAGAGAAACAACAGAAAAAATAATGAAAGCTAGAAGGAACTGACTAATACTGCCAGCATACACTACAAAGTTCTATCTGAGTTTTAGGTATTTATTTGCTATTATTTCAAATTACCAATTAAAGTTAGCGCATTTAGCTTCAAAGAACTAAATGCTTAATGTGATTGTTATTTTCTCTTCTTTAAGTCATTTTGGTATCCAAAAACAAAAACACTGTGTACAAAATCTCACAATCTTCTTTGATTTTTTGCTCCATTCTTGTAAGTATTAACCAGTTTGTGGACCATATTATCACTTCCAGCCTAGCATGAAGTTTCATAACAACAACAAAAAAGAAAGCTCATGTTCCAACAAATTTATTACACTCTAGAAGAATTCCCAGAAAGATGTGCTTTCTTTCTCAGTGTAAATCTGTTGTGCCACCAGATTTCCTGTATTTATTTGAAATGCTCTTGCCATTTCCTTAGCTTTACAATACTTTTGGTCTTCTCATAGCACCCAGAACACTTGATGAGGTCACACCACCATCTTAAGAATCTTTTAATCTGTCTCAATTACCAAACCCTCAATGGCAAGGCTGCAGGATTTACTTCAACAACCCCATTCTATTTTGGTCACTTCAGAAAGATTAAGGTAATTTGGATCAAGCCCAGAGGCAGAGTCATTGAGATTGGCATGGGGGATAAAGGATGCATTTTGGAAGTAGTATCTAGAGGAGTATATCTTGTTCAGCCTATGGAAACAGGTCTCCTTTACTTAAATACATCAGAAGTGGTTAATAGTAGAAGAGACCTATAGTAGAACAAATACCTATAAGCAACACAAAATTTTGGTGTTAGGAACAAAAGGACACTGGTTTCTCAAGACCCAGTGTAAGAGGAAGTATTCTATTCCTTACAATGGGGAAAGATCATTAACAGTATAAGAAAAGTACTCTATAATAGCTGGAGATAAAACACAAAAACACTGAAGGTTACGTGCATTCCCATACTCTTGAACCATATCAGCTGGGATATATTTCTGACCTGGCTGTCCTGAAACCTGGCACCCTAAAACCCCTACTGGGCACAAACATACTCATTTCATCCCTGTTCAGGTTAAGGTGGATGGGTTATACCACACCCTCACCCCTTGACAGTCACTGCCCATCTTTCTGCACTCCTCCTCCTCAGTTTTTTCTGCTGCTGCAGTGCTCTGCTGGCTCTGCTCCCTGTGGTGTTTAACACATCCCCTGGGCAGCCTGGAAGCTGTACAGCTGCCTGACTTTTGCCACAGAAAAGTTTTCATCAGGGCAGCCATGACCTCAGCAAGAGGCTGTCATACATTTAATGAACACAGCTAGCTGGCACCTGCCTGCGGCCAGGTGCAGTCTCAGTGCTGGGGGGAGGAAAAACCTGCTAAGAGACATAGGATATCAACTGAGAATTTCAGCAAGACAGCAGGTTGGAGAGGGCAGAAAAATAAAAATAAAAAAAACAAAAAACCAAAACAAAAAAAAAAAAAAAAAAACAAAAAACAAAAAAAAAACAAGCAGAAAAAACACCCAACAGTGTTGGGAATACAGCATCTAGCATGGCTGCTGTAAACAACCTGCTATTAGAGAATGAGAGATGAAGGCTTGTGCCATCATTTGACAAAGTAAATGTGTTTGCCCTGTCTATAAGACGACCAGATGAGCTACAGATAACCTGCAAGAATGCAGAGAATAAACTGGCATTATCACAGATGAGAAAGCAGCCACAGTTATGCTTGATGTAACAGGGGCAGAAGATAATTCTAAGGTTACATCAGAAAAGAGAGTAAAAAGAAATGTGATGAAATCATTCAAACACTGCAGAGGCACCTACCCCGAAGTTACTACTACTTGCATATCATATCTGCTTCTGAAGAAAAAAATAGCAGAAATCCTGAATACATTGCTATATTCAGGAGATGAGAAATTTGCCAGTAGTTAAAATATATATATTCAAAATTGAAATAGTAAGTCATGAATTAGTTAGCCCACATTCATAATAATAAAAACATAGGCAACACTAATAGCTATTCACTTAGGTGGACTTTATAATAAAACTATTTCAGTGGATACCAGTGTTTAAAGTATTAAAAATCCTGATCACTAAGGATCATGCAGTGAGGGCAACAAAAACAGTACCCAAGTGCCAAGGGAACAGAACAGTAAGTAGAGTCAGAACTGGCAGTCAGAATTTTGAATGGGAGCAAAAATACTCATAGTGCAAATGACGACTTTTTAAGGACTCAAATCTGCTAGTTAAAAGTGCAGCAAGGTGGGGCTCAGATAGAATAAAGGATGAATGCAAAACGCTCTGTCTTGCAGCAACAATGATACCAGGAATTTCAGATTCATTGAGACACAGATGGCAGGCACCATGGAAGGCTTTGGGAATGCTTCAGTGTGTCCTCAACAGCTTAATTATAACAATAAATGAAATATTGCTTTGCAAGTTAAAAGAGTAAGATTCAAAATAGAACTCAATATGGATTTGCTAACTTCACAGAAAGATTATTAGAGACTATTTTATAAGGGCCAGAAATAAATTATCTCTGTGTTTCCAAAAAAGTAGATGAATTAGTATTTCCCAAAATTATGATTTTAAATATGACATAAGGTATGAACAGCAGAAGTTAAAATTCGTCAGTCATGCACTTCTAGCTGCAGAATCATTGAGCCAGTTTCAGATGGAGCAAAACAGAAAGTATCCATAGATGTCAAAAAAATTAGACATGAAAAAAAATCAGCTGAATTTTGAGCAACATACATAACTGAAGGCAGCTTTCAAAATTTCTCAAAATCAGTCAGATGGAGCACCTCTCCAATGCTACATATCTTGTGCTGAGAAACAGCAGTGCACTGAAGCCAAAACAAAGTTGTCAAGCACAACAGGTGCACACAGGGGATGACAGAAATTATATTTGTGCTAAATATCTGGTCTTCCAAAAGCCTTACTTGAAATACAAATAATCATGTAAGCCATTAATGAAGTTGTCAGGCTCCCCTGGAGTTGGCAAAGGAACTGCTAGTGCTCCCAGCAGCCAGGCAGGACAATGTTACTGCTCTTTGAACATCCAAGGCAACACAAACATTACCAGAAATGTCACCCACTGGTGTCTCACAATGCCACTTCTTAAGAAAAGCAGCTGCAAGCCCAGAAGAGGGAGGAACACTGCATTTCTTCTATAAGTATTGTATAGCCCTGGGAGGAGAAAAAAAGCTTCCATATCAATCTTGAAAAAGACAAAGAGACTGAGAAAATGGAAAAACAGAATTTGCATTGGAGAAATTTCACTATTTTTATCAGTGTTTTGTTCCAGTTGAACTATCTAACTCACCAGCTCATGTGCCCTTTCAAAGACCTCCTCATGGGCACAGAGGCTATTGGGTCCTGGCCAAAAAAGCAGCTGAGGATGCATCAAGGCTGCGTGTTAAAAAAAATGTGAACTAAACCTGAGTCCAAGTAAGCCTCTATCACTCTCCCTACTCTGAATGTTATCTACAGAGCAATGGCACAGAAAGATCGCACTTAAATTTAGTGTCCATTGCTTCATTGTCACAAACATATTATAAAAGCAGAGTCCTGAGGGGTTCTTTTCTGAATCAGAAAAAAAAAAAAAAAGGTTGTATTCTCTTTTTCAGACCTCTATGCAAAACATTCTAGCCACTCATACTAATAAAACTCAGAATTACCCAGAAGCATTTAATCTTTTTTGTTCATAAACTAGCAATCTTGACCTCCAGCTTTTAATTTATTTTACTAAAGTATTTATTTTTTTCAATAAATGAAGCATTCCAGATTTGACTGTCTATGCAACACAGTTTAGTCAGAGAGCACGACCATGTATGTACCAATTTTATTCACTACTCTCCATACATATGAAGGTATAAAGCTGACTACCAGAATAGCAAATTCCTTTCTAAAGCTTCAGCTCATCAAGTTAATGATTAATGAATTTATTAAAAAAGAGCTGAAAGTCCAGGAGCAAAGTTCCAAAGTAAAACAAGGTGATTTTACTTGTTCTTTAAAACAGTCTCCTAACTCATTCAAAAGTGACCTGGTACCCTGACCAGAAGCTTTTTATGACCTTACATAGTATTGCAAAGAGTAAACCATCCAAAAGTAATGGATTGGCTCATAGAAACAACTATTTATAAAATTGAGTCCTTTGCACAAAAGGCTAGGTGTGGCTGAGGGAAAAACAAGAAGCATCTGCACCAAAGCTCCTGCTGTGCTGCCACTCAGCACACGACAGAGCCCACAGTGGACTCAGCCACTCACTGGGGGCACACTAGGATTGTTTAATTGCACACCTAAATAATTTCATGAACCACAAGAAAAAGATCAGCCCTCTTACCTAAGCTCTTCCAAAAAACCTATCCATTATTCCTAATTACCTTCTAATGTCTCTCTCATTTACATGTACAGTCACTGCACTGAGCACGGTGACCTTTTGCTGGACTTCCCTGACTGTAGTACTTCAGAGTTGTCCCACTGAGCAGTGGGATCAGGAAAAGCAGTGATTGCATATATGGTGTTCTAAAACAAGCATGCAAAAGGCCTGAACCATCCTAGACTAGAAACAAGGTTTTCAAGTTGATGGGTGCCATTAAGGAGGACAGGATACAGTGCTCAGATGTCACTCATCCATTTGGTCTCCTGTCAATGACCTTTGCAAAGAACAAATCGATACTAAGAAGATACTGTATCTACTACTTCTTACTGTGCAGAAAAGGTCAAACCATTCTCATGTATGTATCAGTTCCAACATTACTGTTTTCAGACATGGAACTGCTTAAACCTGGGAATTAAAATCCCTATCTTGAACAAAGCAAAGCACCATTTCAAAATGTATAAACTTAAAGAAAAGACTTGGAATGGAAATTTATTTCATAAGCAAGGTATGATTCTTGCAGAAGGAATATAAAGTTCTATCTTGCTATCATGAAATGCTCTCTAAAACTACAGTGCAAATGAAATTATAAACAGTATTTATGAGACTGCTTCCTTAGCATAATCTGGTACCACCTGTGGGTTTTACCACAGAAACAAATATCTTGTTAAAGCACTGAGCCATTTGCAGTCATTTTGTGCATGTCTGCTATACCCATTTTTGATTGTATGTACTGATTAATATCCTCTTAGAGTTCACTTAGCATATTTTGAGAGAAGACCTTATGGAAATACATGTATTGGTTCTATATTTTAACTTGATCCCATTTAGTTCAATGCCCAATCCTTTTATCTTCAGCAAGAAAATTCTGTAATATACATATTACCACAGTCTAGGAGATGCTTGGTACCAAAATCATAACTTAAATTTCTGGCCTTTTTTAAAATATATAATTGAATTCCCAAATTATGATTCAGCTTAACACTTCACAGAACCTGAAAGTTCAAGGATGAACACCAAAATTCTATTAGCACACTGTGCGTACATGAAAATTATCCTCTATCTGGATACAGATACAGATTTCAAACAACTTCAGTCTGATTCTGGTTAGAAGACACTGCTGCACTATTTCATATTGCAAGTGCAAGATCCACGAGGACAATGTGTTAAAATATTCAGAAATCTAGTATTTTACAATGCTTGCATATGGGAAAAGGGTTATTTAACACTCAGTGTAATGAATTTCTGAGTTACATTAACTGCAGCATCATAAGGAGATATTGTACTCCTGCTCTCGAGCTGTGTGGAAATGGAGCACTGGCAGTGCATATATCCATAAGCAAAGTAATAAAAAAAGGATCTATAATCTTTTGACATATACATTTAATACATTTCAGTAAGGTTTATTATATTTTTTGCTTCCTCTTTTCAGCATCACTCATGGTTAATGTCGAGCTATGCACAATGCTTAAAATCACTCAGCAGTCCACATTAAGAAAAGAGAAGCAATGTTTTTAAGAATAAAATAGTTATTTCTAATCTTATTGCACTTGAGTCGGTCAAGAGGTAAAGCATCTTATTATAATTTTGAAAATCTGAGAAAACATCCACTGACTCAATTATTTAATTATTTATGTTATTCTCTTGCAAAGCCATATTCTAAGAATGGTTTCTCTCTGTCAAGCAGACATGAAGGTAAAACCAAATCCCTCAGCTTTGTAACATTAAACAGTGTACACTGACAGATTAGAAAAGTCTATTCTGATGTTTCTATCACCCATATCAGCCAATATAAATCTGAAATTAAGTTTGGTGTAAATTTTTAATTAGTTGATTGTACCATCACATCAGAAAATCAAATTTAGAAAATAATTAAAAAAAAAAAAAAAACAAAAACAAAATAGCATTGTCTTGGAGTCAAACACTGAAAAGAAAAGCCACTCTTCTGACTGCAGCCATGCACCATAAGCCAAATTACAAGCCAGCAACTCATTTTAATATTTCTAAAACTACCTGCTGAATTTCACTGAGGAAATCCAATCTATGCACTGTGATGCAGGATAGAACTGCCTGTCTCCCTGTCTTGTTGTACTGCTTATTTTGATGAGCTGCAATGGCATAGAGGTATAGATTTTTAATATACTTTTATTGCATTTTGGATAGCTGACTTATTGACTGTAGGTTTGGGGCATTTTTTTCCTGAATTTTTATGACTATGACTTTTTGATGACTATGCTTTTTAAATTCTTATTGGAAGTTTAAAAATGGCTGCATTTCTTTAGGGACAGATGAAAAATTGTATCAGGTGTAATACTAAAAAATGTTCATTCAGATGCAGAGGGCATTAAAAAAAAAAAAAAACAACAAAACGAAAACACACCAAAAAAAACCCTCAATACTAACATTGTCATCTCCCATTCTACCCTTAAAAAAGACTCAAGCTTTTTAAAGGCAGCATCCAACATAAAACATGCTGAAGTAAATTCTTTTCAAGTGATCTAGGTTTTTAGTCACTGAAAGCCTATTCCCTTACTCCCTAACAATGAAGAACACACAGTACAATAGTACTTATTCCAAAAGCAGTTACACTTCCTACTGTGCCTTCTTAAGCAGAACTGTGGAACAGCAACATTGCAACAGCACTCAGTAAATGGAAATCAGAATGCTAACTCTGCATGCAAGCACACAGGTCTGATCAACAGACTCTGCAGACTGTGGGTATTGCTGTAACTGGCTGTAAGTGTCTGCTTCTGTAGACAGCTATTCCTCGTGGGTAGTCACTTTCATTTCATTTGGCCATACATTAATAGGCTGTCATCCTATTAATGGTGCACACCATTAAGATAGGGTTGTGGCAGAAGCAAAAAGAAATGCTTTCTCCACAAAAGCTGACGACGGGAAGAGGGAAACAGATTGTAGCCAGCAGCAGCATCCAACTAGAAATCCTGGGTTTTTTACACTCCCATAAAAACAGTCAGAGAAAATGCAACAGAAAGGTATAAAACAGATTTTCTTCATTACAACTATGAACACTACAATACTATTGATCTGAATTCTGTGATGTGTTTTGGAGAAATATTTACTTTCAAGGAAGAAGATAAAATAAGAATCCATTACATTATTTACTTGCCTTAAGAGTGTCATTAAAAGCAGGCAAATAAACTCAAAGCATCCATATTCTGTGATAAAAAGGTATTTTATAAAATATCAAGAGTTTAATGAAACAAACCTTAAAAACAATAACAAAGTGTCTAAGTGGTATATTTCATAATGATGTAAATCATGACAAATCAGTTGCAAGATGTGTACCTTCAGCACACTCCATCCAGAACTTTCAAAGGAATACTTTATTTAATCAGTTCATTTACTTGCAGAAAGCCCCAGAAGCCCCAACACTAAATTTTACCTTTTTCTATTCTTAAAAGTTATACTAAAACTGCTTTAAAAGATATTTTATTACTCCAGTGGAAGTAAGTATCTGCCGTAAAACAATGTACACATTCCCATAAGCTTTTTGTAAGTTCTGACAAGCCACTACACCCCATTTAATTTTATCTGAATTTTAGCCATGTTTTTGCACCTAGTCTCACTATACTATCTTACCATACCATCTTACTAATAATCCTTTCTGAATTCCAAGTTCTACATCTTAATTAAAACTCTGGACTTGTATTACAGCACGAATTAACTATAGGACTTTGAGGATTTGAACATCTGAGAGAAAAAGAATTTATATGATTCAAGACTTGATTGTCCACCTTGTGTTTTAAAAGTGAGGTGTTTTCTTTAGGCATTACACATGACCCTTAGAAAATGGTACCACATCAAAGTCATCAAAACAGTGCAGGCGAACCAAAATGAAAACAATCAAATGTATCACACAACATTTGAAATAAAGATGATTCTACCTGTATCGAACATGCTCGATTGTGTCATATGTCAGCTTGCTGCTGATATTCTGGCTATGAGGGTTGCCTAGGAGACAATAGAGATACAGAAATTAATCATTAATCACAATTTTGCTATTAAATTTCTCTTATCAAACTATTACACCAAGAGAGTCTAAAAGATGATAAAGATTCAATGCATACTTCACAGCAATTCCCTTAAGCGCCTTAGTCAAGACAACAGACCTATAAAAGGATAAAGCAATTATGACAGACCTAGAAACTTCAGCTGGATTTCTTACTAATATTTAGGCACTTCCCCTAAAAAGAAAATGAAACTGCATATACACAGACTAGAAAAACCACAGACAGAATGCAGATTCATAAACGTATTTGTGCAGTAGCTAAGAAGCAAAAGGCAGGATCTGGAAATAACAATCATGATTGGATAGAAGGGTTTTTTTAGTGTCTGAAATCCAATTGATTCATTGAAATATAAATTTTATTGCAAAATTAGTAGCTACCGTAGCCCAGCTCAGAACAAGCATATATAACAATTAAGGCAGCATGATTTTATCTTCTTGAGCAAAAAAGACGCCAGCAATATTCACTCAAACACAGCACGCTTTCCTATCAGCAAATACTCAGAGAACATGCAAAAACAGTTTGGAAAGGGAATAAGGAAAAATTGATATATTAACACAGTTTTTGCAGTAGGCTCCAATATCAGCTCTTTTCAAAATTTAAAAGTTACGCTGCTGAAAGTTGTTGAGTGAAGGTGTTGAAAATAAAAACTTTAGAGCTCAACTCCAAAACTTACACTTTTCATGTCTGATGTTGCATTTCCAGTTCAAATATCTTCAAATTAGAAGTGAGACTATCTCTTACATATATTACTTTCCCTCATTTACACATGCAACAGCTAAACTGCAGTTCTTTGAACCTGTGGATTGCCACCAAGAAAATAAAAAAGCTGCAAGTCAAACACCCCCTTCATTCACATCTGTGTTTGTTAAATTAATTCCTCCTATACTGTCCTTAGACAGCATTTACTGTCCTTAGAGTATGAGTATGTAACTAGGAAAAAAAAATTACTATGCTGGAGCTCTTGCTATAATTTTAGATGAAAATACCAATAAAAATATACTATTTGTTTTCCTATAGCATTATAAGGTAGGATGCAAATCTGCTGCAAACTGGCAGTACAACTATTTCTATTCACAAGTACTTAAATGATTCACAAATTTCATTTTCTGATCCAGACGGTACTTATTAAAAGGATTGAGCCCAATGTTTTTTGAAATGACTAAGATTAGAGCATAGATATTTCACTTTATAATGTCTGTGGTGACAGAACATTAATTTTTGTATCACTGGCATGCACTTGAATAGGAGATCTTGAATATAATCAAATCAATGTATTTTGTCATAACAGGAAAAAAAGCCCCTATCTCTATAAAAACAACACTTATTTTGTAGTGGAACTCAAATTTATGCTCTGGATCCCAGCCTTGCCAGCATTCAGAAAAAGAATAGGGGGAAATGACATAATGGCACATGGAAAATGAAAACTACCCAAAACTCTCAAGTGGCTTACACAGGTGATAAACACACGTGTGCCAGTGCTGGAGCAAACAAACAATTTCTTGTAAAGCAGTGGTACCTAGTTCCCAAGTGAGGAATCCCTTTGTTCCATGTATCAGGGAGCACAAGAAAGACACAAAACTAGCAAAAAGGACACATGGTCCACAGATAGTAACACACCATAGGAAATTTGACTACTTCCATGGGACTTCTCACAGCATAATACTGTGCAGTTTGGTTTGTTTTTTTTTTGCTGATTGAGCATGACTCACTACTCTAATGAAAATTGTCTCACACAATATCAATATTTCTTATACAATGGATGCTGCTGACTTTGTATAAAAACACACTCAGTGTGTGATTCTGCCTACATAATAACATCAGAAAGAAATGAAAGGTTTAGGTAGAAGATCTGGGGATGAAGTATTTACAGGTGGTGCTGTAACAGTTAAATCTCCACCCAGATATTAAGCAATTCTGTAGATCTTTTACGCACATTCCTCTGCACAGGACTGCTTTTGCAACACCTATCCTTTTTCTGAGTAGGCACCAAAGTCTAATAGGGCAAAGTCTAATAGAACCTATTCTGTACCTAAATTCACTTGGGATCTTTAAGCTATGCTTTTTTCTGAGTAAAATTCTTATACTGAGTCACAGTATAAGCTCTTTGTGATGACTCTGTCTGAGAAGAAGGGTGGTTCTGGATTCTGGTCCTTGCATAAGAAACTTGGTTTGCATTTTTGTGTGAAAAAAAACCACAAAGAATGAACAGTGCTTATAGCTAAAATGTATTTCTTTATCCCAAGCCTGGTGCCCTAACAGAGTCATGCAACAGAGCCATGTTTGCTTTGATCTTTCTTCTTCACCAACGCAGACAGGTCCCTGGCCACCAAAGAAGGAAGCTAGGGGTGACACAAAGGCCTATACCTCCTTTGTAAAAGCACTGGTCTTCCAACTACTCTACAGCAGCAATAAAAAGCCTGCAGAAGCTCCAAGAAGCTCAGTTTTGAATGATTTAGATGGAAACATGAGAAGACTCATGGGAAACATTGCTTTGCACTTACCATAAATGTTGTTTCTGAGGTCATCAGTAAAAGCTTTAAGTAGACTCTCTGGGAAAAGCGCTGAACCAGCATGGTCAAGGTAAGTAATCCCTAAAATACAAATACAATTACTAGTTTCAATTTTTAAAAGATTCAATGTCATTTTCTCACACAGATCGCATTGTGAAGTGCACCATTCAAACAACTCTTTTCATTCACTAGCAAAAATAAAAAAAAGGATGAAACAATACAAGGCAAACATTTTGATTACCTGTGTATAATTTTTAATTAAGACCAAAGAGGTACTTCCTTTCATGCTTAGATTACACAGTCCTTGGAAGAGAAAAATCTTTTGTTTGGCCTGTACAAAACTGAGCAAGCTGGTGTCTTCAGCCATTGCTAATTCTAGGCACTACTTATTATGAAAACTACTATTACCACAATACTAATAATTATTATTAACTGCAACATCAATAGTGATGTCTCCTTGCTGACAGGTGCCACAACTCTCTCAAGAACTGACTGACAAGACCAAAATTGTTTCTGAAGATCAGAGACAGAACGAGAAGTTTTAATGTTTTTAATCATGTCTCTCCACTCTGCTACACTTAACATTCAATTAATTTTTTAAATATCCTTTTATATTATTTAGCTATTGCAAAACTTTTAAATAAATACTTATTGAAAATGAAGGCTTTTTCATGTTTGGCCATTCTAGATTTCTTAATGTTTAGCAATTATTCTTCCATTTCTCTAGTGTGTTTCATGCTCTTCATTAGTTTTCTCATTTCACTTACCTTAAGTATTCCAACCTATTTCAAATTTTAATAATGATGAATATGATTAAGATTAGAATTTATTAAGTATTTTAAAGGTCTTCCCTTTCCACATGGATTTAAAATTGAGTTAAGCTTTAAATGAGACGTCTTGACACTTGGAAATATATCCTATAATATATTATGTTACTGTAATAGTGATCCAGTGGGTAAAGCCGTGAGGTAGTGCTAATAATAAAACCAACCCAGACACTCACCCCTTATTTTCGAAAGAGAAAAGTCCTCTCCTGCCTTAAGATTTCCTCACTTACAGTGCCTAGCAGAAGTAGAATTCTTAATGATGGCTTGAAGTCAGTCAAGTGTTATAAGATGCTTCAAGGGGTGGAGCATGTACAAAATCAGAGACAACTTATTAGCTGTACAGGTTTTTTAGTTTTTTACTTTTTTAAAAAAGAAGAATCCTAGGAAATTTCCCCCAAGCAATATGAAGCAGCACAGACAACCACTCAAGGGTCAAAATGCATATGGAGGTCTGTCCTGCTCAGTTCCCAATAGCTGCTCAGCTCCCCACAGGAATGTATGACTTTGGAGGAAGACAGGCACACTGCCCAGGCAGGACACAGCCAGGCCCTGCCCAGTGCTGTGGTACAGCTTCTGCCAGCAAGGAGACAGCAGCTTTCCCTCCTCCAGCAGAACCTATACTCACCATGGCCACCTCAGGACCTGCAGCTTGGCACCAAAAGCTCAGGCAGGCCCTGAGATGGAGCAACAGCCACAACCTCCACCAGCAGCAGTCAGGGCAATAGGCAGCCCGCAGTCACTGGCTACAACTGGGAGAGGAGGGAAAGGAAGCACTGGGGCTGAGAACGGGAAGAAACAGCCCTGAGCCAGACACAAGTGGAAGAACTGCTGAAACATGGACAAACCACTCTTCAACTGAATAAAGTTGAAAAGAGGGTATATTTATTACAGTGCTGGACATATGGGGAGTAACCTTCCAAAGACATGTAAAAAAGTCACAAACTCTTGCTCTCGATTTATCCAAGAAGGTTTTACATATTCAGATGGTGTCCAAGACGGTTTCTACGATGCTTATTACATAAACATTAGCTCTTGCCTCATATTATAATTAACTGAATATCCATTACAGCTGTGCAATTGTCCTCTTTAATTGTGGGTAGGTGAGCTTCTGAAGACAAAGTAAGACATGGGTTCTCTGCTTGCTTCTTCTACCTCTATCGGGATCAGGATTGAAGGCACTTGAGATGATAGTTCGTGTTCAGACTCAGGTGTTTATTGGTTTTTATCCATGTTACAGTCTCACAGCCCTGAGTTTTGCAGTCTTTCATTAGCAAGGCACAAAATGGCCAACTATCTCTTGTTACAAGGTCATTTAAGGCTAAACTATTCAATTAAGAAATTACACCTAAGTTATTTTTCCTTTTAACCCAATAACTGATCATTCAAAGACCACAATGCAGACTTTTCTGTCCAATTACAAAATACCACCCATACCTGTAAAGAACAACCACCTGTGTCCACCCTAAAACCTCTATTTTGCTTCATATTTATTACTATATTATAAAACCCCAAACTCTAAGTTTTCCACCCTGTGATATTACACACTTTTAACAAACTATACACCCATAATCCCAGTGCTATGAATCAGTTTTGGAAGCCATCTCCACAGCCTCGGGTCAAATGCAGCATTCTCTTGTGGGTCTGTGCCTTTCAGCACAGAAAGTGTAAAATTCTCAGCACCAAGAGTTCCAACAGTAACACACGTTCTTCATGGCAAACTCTTCACCCATGTCAAGCTGTCAGGGCTCCTTGGCTGGCTGGTCACAGTACATACCTCCTCCCATTTTTAGAAGCCAGTGGTATTTACGGTTCCTGCACTCTCACTTCATATATCACCTGTCACTCCCAACCTTGTTTCAGTTGTCCCCACACGCTACCAATTAGTTTCCTTGTTAAGCTCTAATCACAGTACATGATCTTTGCTAACTACATTTCTAACTTAACTCCTTAATATATATAGTTTTCACCTTCTTACTTGCATTCCTAGCTCAGCCCTCTGACTTACTGCTGTCCTGGAGGGAGCCACCTTGGCCAACACTCTTCCAACAAAGCATTCACAGAGGTGCCATTTGGATCTCATGGGCACCAGGAGCACAGCCAGGTCATGCTCCTCTCTGAGCAGTTTCTGTGTTTGGACCTTTCCATTCCCAAGGACGGAGACAGCACTGAAGTCATTACACAGCCCAACAGCGTGAGCAAAAAACAGGCAACCAGCTGGGGCTTCTCAAACACAAACCATCCACTGACAAGTGACAGGCACTTTCCCATCCTGACCAACACTCCTGTGCGACAATGTAGACTAAAAGACCTCTAGGTAAAGGCCCTTTAAGTGTTGTTTTTTTTTAATTTGATTCCATATGTAGCTCATGATGAATGACAGTATTGCAGTTCTGTGAAATGGAAGTATAAAAAACAGCTAGTCATTTTTAAATTCCTCCTCTGGGTATTATACTTTTAAAATCTGTGAGGAAATTTGGCTGAGGAAGGAAAAAGTATTAATTCTTAAACTTTTATTTCATATTTAATGCTGCTGTTTAATTGAAAACAGAGAATAGCATTTAATACTCTCTCCCACCGCCCAAAAAAATTGAAATGGACTCTCTCATCTTTTGAGGCTGCACTGAAACAAAGACCTTCATGGCTATTGCACTTTTGCGATCTGGTTTTTCCTTGCTGTCTTATTTCAACCAAACTGTATTTTTAAAGAAAAGAAAAAAAAAGTGAAACATGTATAACACAACAAAAAAAAACCCATATTAATAACTTTCATTGTGTTTCCCCCCCTGGTTTAATAACATTTACTATTTTATCTTTATTGAATGCGCATTAAGCAAAGAGATTTGCCAATATATAGAGTTCCTGTTGTTTCACTGTGGTATTTAGATATAGGTTGCCAGCACTATGAAATTATACTGTTTATGAGAAAAAACAGGAGAAAGAAAATATAATATGATAAAGCAGAAGAACATTAAAATGCAATACCCATCAGGACATCAATTCATTGCTCAGGGAAAATGTAAAATTAACTTTTAGTTTAGTTTACATGCTATTATGTTTGGAGTGTGTAACTGACTTCACCAGTCTAATAATATACCAACTATTTGATAAAATCTATTTCAGAAGTGGGATTTTTTAACACAAGTATCAAAAACCATGCAATGTGTTGGCATTAGTTATGGAGAGTTATTCAGCCAGACTATCAGTTCATAAGCTGCAATATTCATATGCTAATATCCTTGCAGATTAATTTTACATGGGGAACTCTTTGGGAACCAATACAAGCCAGTCTGTTCTACTGAAAAAGTCCAAGCCCAGCTCTCTGATCTACTTACATGCTAACTTCACCTCTTAACAAAGCGTTTACCATCTCTGTGTGCTCTTGGCCCCTTGTAAAAAAACTTCATGAGTGCATACCTACATACAGCCTCATAAAAGCCAGTTTAACTGAACATTTCTATCTCTTAAAAGAAAAAAGAGAATTTAATTTGGAACATTTCAATATTAGAGTTTAAGGCCAAGTGAGAACACTCAACTGCACAAAAGTCTGAGAACATACAAAGCAAAGAGAAACTACCAGATTAATCTTTTTGAGCCAAATATCTGCTTCTGACAAAAGCACACTTGCTTAAAATGGGACTCCACATGACTTAGAAGAAATTGTAAGATATCATTTGATGAACTGAAAGCTGAACAAGGCAGTTACATCTTTACTAAATCTTTTAGTAATTGCTAAGTTGTATAAACATCTACCACCAAGTGGATAGTGTAGAGGGGAAGCACAGAGAGCCACCCTGGAAGCACTTCCTACAGCGGCCTGGTGCCACGTGGCACTAAGTGACTAAGCTGTCTCCTACTTCACAACCCACCCATAAACCCATGTCTAGTCACCCAGCTCCTCTCCACCTAAATGATTACTACTTTGGTATTACGCAATATGTTCTTGTAATCCTTGAATTTGTTCTTGGTGCTACACATTTCTAAACTTTGTTGAAGTATCACTTCCAAAGATAACCAATTTACCTACGCACCATCTGGACACTCTGTGTTCACTTCCTTAACCTTTTGTTATTCTGTGATTCTACTACAGCCACCAAAACAAGCCAACCTGAGCTTCACAGGTTATTTCACACAGTCCTGACACTTCAAAATTCCTGCACTCCAGCTGATTATAGGCTGCCGCTGCCATTTATATAGCCAAAAGTCTCATAATAAAGAATGAAATGTGTAGTTACAAGGCAGCAACTCTACAGAGTCATAAATTTTGATTGGTGGATACAATTGCAATTCAGTAAGATTATATACACAATATTACTTGGAAAGCAGATACAAAAAATGCCCTGGGGAGAGAGCATATATCTTTAATATGGCAATATTAACAAAACCATATGAAATAAAAACAAGCTAAAGGCAAAATTAAACCTTATCTGTCAAAAGATAAATATCACATTTCCATATACCAAACCATAAGCAGGAGAAAAAACAAGTGGTAAAATAGGGAGAAGTGGGCTCTACAGAGGTTGTAAACAAGTGTGATATCATTTGAACACACAGAGGTTTTACACAGGATCACATCAGGTACCTCAGATTCCTAGAATCATAGAACAGTTTGGGTTGGAAGGGACCTTAAAGATCATCTCGTTCCAACCACGATGCCATGAACAGGGACACCTTCCATTAGCCCAGGTTGCCTGAAGTCTCATCCAACCTGGTCTTGAACACTTCAAGGGATGGGGCATCCACAACATCCCTAGGCAATCTGTTCCAGTACCTCACTACCTTCAAAGTAAAGAATTTCTTCCTAATATATAATCTAAACTCACTTCCAGTTTGAAGCCATTTCCCCTTGTCCTGTCTGAGGCTGGAAATGAATTCTATTCCTAGCTGTTAGAGGTGGGGCAGTTCTCTTCTGTTACTTGGGCAGTTTTCTTTTCTTTTGCAGAACAAATCCTCCCTCTGGGGACATACCTTCTGTTCATGGGCTATTGAGTCTCACCACATAACTGATAAAATTCCATCATCCCACTGTGAGAAGCTCCAACCAGAGGGAGGAGCATTCCAAGCATTCCTACCTGGATATGATCTGAGATTTGGAAGACCAGAGGCAACCTTTTCCACTAGATTCCCAGAGGAAGGCCAGACTCATCTGGACCACCACTGGATCTCCAGAGGAAGACTACACCCTTCTACAGGACCACTGCTTCAACAGAACCATACCTATCACTCAGGAGGAATCCAGCCACCATTCAATATGACTGCTACCAACACCCTGCCCAACAGGGTGTCCGGTTGCATTCTGACTCTGTCAGTGTTGTTTTGTATTACTGCACTGTTTATTTTATATTTTCTTCCCTAATAAAGAACTGCTATTCCTGCTCCTCTATGTTTGCCTGAGAGCCGCCCCTTAATTTCAAAATTATAACAATTCAGAGGGAGGGGTTTTACATTTTCCATTTCAGGGGAGGCTCCTGCCTTCCTTAGCAGATACCTGTCTTTTCAAACCAGTATAGTCACTAACTACATGCTTGTGTAAAAAGTCCCTCTTCATCTTTTTTGTAGGCTTCAAGCACCAGAAGGCTGCAATTACATCACCCCAAAGCCTTCTCTCCTCCAGGCTCAACAATCCCAGTTCTCTCAGTCTTTCCTTATGGGAGAGGTGTTCCATTCCTCTAATCAGCTTGGTGGCCTCCTCTAGGTTCTTCCAACAGGTCAGTGTCCTTCCTGTGCTGGGCAGCCCTGAGCTAGATGCAGCACTGCAGGGAGGGAGTCTCACCAGAGCAGAGAAGAGGGGCAGAACCACCTCTCCCACCCTGCTGGCAATGCTGCTTTGGATGCAGCCTGGGATACAGCTGGCCTTCCGAGCTGTCAGCACACATGGCTGGGTCATGTCCAGACACCAGGTTATTTTAGTAATCTAAGTCAGATACCCTTTAGCATCAGCTCCTTCTTTCCAGTCACTGTGTAAGACTCAGCTCCCCCAAGGGATGCTCCTAAATTAAAAAGCAAAAGTAGCTTTAACTATGTAATGTCATAAATATAACCTTTCTAAAAGTGCCTGAAGTTCCTGACACAGAGCATGACATGCCTACACAAAGTATGTGATAGATAAAGATCCTCATTATGTAAAACTATTAATGAAGTGCATTAAAATAAAACAAAATCCTACTAATATGGCTTGAGATTTGCCTTTGCTGGATATTTTCTGGATTCAACATTTAATGAATATTTTTACCTGCACCTTCACTTCCTTTTTGGCATGGATTTAGACAAAAACTATCACTTCAGAGTATGTTTTCTCAATAAAAACATGCCTCTCATCTACACAGTCCTGTTCTGCTAGACAAAGTAATGTTTTATTTCCCTTGCTTAGGGCCAAGGAGCTCTTCAAAAGACCACAAAAGCATAGTGCTTGATGGACAAGGCCATAGAATGCTTAAAGCCTGAATAGTTAGTATGCAGTTAAAGGATTTCCTCAGCATGGCTTGACTTAATTGCTGCAGGCCTGGTGCAGTAACACAGCAGTCAGCCCACAGCCATGGGGCACATTCTGCCAGTCTACCAAATTCATCAATTCAAGTAATCACAGCTTGACCCGACCACCAAATGCTGCTCCACACTAGGCTCTGACCAACTTGGATAATGGTAGCAATATTCTAAGGGCTGCTATCCAGTTACTGAGTTCCATGGGAAAATGGTGTTTAATTAATGTATTGGAGTGTTTGACTTGATGGATTCATTACAAAAAGCAAAGCATGAAATGTGCAATTACATTTATCCATAATAAGTTCCCATTATTTTTTCCATGTGCTATTGGCTTGCTCTCACTGCATTATTACCTACAGCAAAGTAGGCAGAACATCAAAACCCTTTATAGAGAACACCATACACTCTCTTTTCCTGATGTACTCCCCAGCAGGGGCTATACAAACTCCACAAAACCTCTTTAGGTGGATAAGGTGTCATTATGCACTGACACTGTTCTATGTACATGAATTCTCACTTGCAGGTTTCAGTTTACAGCTTACTGGTAACTGAGGAAGAGGGGAACACAAAAGAAAGAAATAATTTCACATTTACTAAGAAATCACATCTAAGCCTATGTATTCTTCACAGCTACAGAGGAAAAAGAAACAAAAAAAAACTGCAAGCCATCAAATTTCAGCATTTGCCAACTCCTGTATTAAATGAGACTGCAGGAAAGGGATCAATCAGCAATCCTCTTCATCCTTAAAGGCCTACCTGTAAGGCATAGCTTTACTCAGTGCATCTCTGGGGCAGGATTAAATATCAACTACACTCAGTGATGTTACTTCCACAGACAGCTTTAATGGGTTGTGTGAGACCAGTTGAAGTCTTACTTGTGAGCATGAACCAGAGGTACCCCAGCTTCATACAAATAACCTACTGCAGCCTGTCTCTCTGTCTTTGGATGAAATATACATCACAAGTCATTCATATTCATGCATTTCTTCAAACAACTACAACTTGCTCAGACAAAAAACAGCATTCTCACCTTCCTAGTGCAGATATGATCATCTTTCAGTCTCTTTCTTTTTTCCCTTTCTCTCTGATGAAATTGCTCACATGAAAGAAGAGTTGCAAGAGAGTACATTCACCACTTCTCTATTACCAGAAAATGCTTTTGTTGGTTTTCCAGAAAATTTTACAGAAACTTCGCGTTTGTGTGGGAAAGAGGCAGTTTTGTATAGGAAAGAGAATTCCCTCTTGAGATAAAAACATAATGGTAAAAATACAATGTTTAAGGAATCATAATAATTGTTTACAAGAGCGGTCATTACCTAAACATTCTAGCAGCATACTCCTGCTCTTTTTTACTTCCTGTTCTTCCCATAAAACAGACACAGACTTTCAAAAATGGTTAAAACTGACTTTTCTAGTCAGTTCTCCTTCTTGCTCTGTGACCTAAAATAATGAGCTTCATATGAAATCTAGGACAATATTTTCTCCAAAATATATCAAATTAATTGTGCAGAGATATATAGAAAGCCTTTTAAATTATTTTATGTGTTTCCAAAAGCACTAGAAGATAAACTAAGTTCAAAATAAAAAACAACGAGTAACCCTTTTCCCTTAAAACTCATTTCATTACACAGAAATAATTCTTTATGAGCTTCTGGCAGCTGGACCCTTGGGTTGAACTTCCAACCACAGCTATAATTAAAAACTGACAGGAGAACTGGTACACACAATGAACAGTCAATGACAGAGAGCAAAAATCAATTATTCCCACTGTTGAGGCCCTGCAGAAGTACTTCCCGGCCACCATTCCTTCCCAATGACAAGACACGTTAACACCTTGTTTGGCAAATATACCACTACTTCTCTCTGCTGCTTTTTTCTGGCAAAGAAGCAAGGCTGCTACTGCAAACCAGTGGTAAAGTGGTAAACTCCAATGAAGTTCTTCATACAAAGTTCCCCATAGACATTTAGAACCCTTGATTTCCTTTGACTGTCCATCAAAAAATCCAGGAACAAATAGTGAACATCAATTTCAGGGATGTAAGAATAAGTGAAGCATAAATTTCAGTTCAGCATAAATTTCATCTTTCAGAGAAAAATATGCAAAACCAAATGAACCATGTTACCAAGACAAATTGTGCACAGATTCATAGACTGTGGAAGGAAGAGCATGAGTGAGCAAGAACCACACTCATAAGATGAGAGGTCTAAAAAGTTTTTCCTGTTTTCCTGGCCCACAGTGGGCAGTCCCTTGCTACAACAGTCATCAGCCACCTCCATATTAAAAATAAGCAGGTCTATTTGCTCAAAGCAGAACACTGTTTCAGAATTGTGTCTTCCTAGTAATAAACTATATCTCAACCTCTAGACTGTTTTTCCATAATCAGTGTATTCTCACATCTCCCATGTCAGCATTGTTGTGCTTTAATATCTACCTTCAGCCACTCAACTTTAACAGGTATTTCTCCCTTGACAATCTAGTAGCACCTCTACACCTGTTCTGGCTAAAACTGCTGTGTTCCTTTATCCTAATAAATGGTAATTCCAAAAACTCATTTCAGTCTCATCCATACCTCTTCACTGAGAGCAACATTGGAGAGCAGGAGTGGGGGAGGAGAACAGGCATTCCAGAAGATGATCTCGGAATTTTGGAAACCTAGACTAAATGTCCCTAACTTTACTGGAAAAATACCTCATTAGACCAACACATCCAGATTTATTGGATTACATTCCTAATTGCTATTCCTCACCTGATTTACACTCCCTAATGATTGTAGTGTATTCAGAAAAAAACCCCAGCATTATTAAAGCAGGGAGAAGTTTAAATGCTTGAAATGCCCACATAATACTTGACCAAGATCTCCTGTATCTCCTTTTCACCAGTGAGAAGCCATCAACAAAAAGTGAAACCACAAACATGAGACAACAAGAATGGTGTGTAAAAATGTTATGCATAGGAGTTTCAGTATCACTGCTGAGTATATACTTAAGACTGAATACAAACAATTTACTTTTAATGAGGCAGAGAAAATACTGAAATTTCTTTAGGGAGACAGTAAATATGCATGAAAAACTATGTATAAGCTTTTCTTCTGCATATGTTTTGGGTTAATCTAGATATTTTTCTATTATAAAATCTTTTGATTCCAAGTTCCCACAGATTAATTTATACTTTATAGTAATTTGATCCAAACTGCTCTCTCAGGTGAAACTATTCAACTATAAACAGACCAACCTAAAAGGTAAGATTATACTCAATTGCTTTACTCTATTGAAGTTCATTGACCACATTAGGTATGCAGATATCAATAACAGAACTAATTAAATAACCTTATTTCTTATTTTGGGATTTTTTAAAAATAAGAATTATTTTGTAACTTTATTGAGGACTGACTGTAATTTCCTGATACTGCCACAAAATTGTAGTACTTCAGTATAAAAAGCATCTCTTAATCGGAAAATAAAATTGTTTCCACTCAAAAAAAAATTGAACAGACACAAGTTTCTGTAAATAAAATTTAACAGGTATGCAATTAAACACTGACATAAATGTTCTGTTACTGCCTTATTTTACCTGACCTACATTAGTTTCCACAGGTTATCTTCCATTTCTTAGAGGTATTCCCAAGCATAGATTCAAATACCCAACAACCATTTTCAGAAATGTTCTAGGAACAAAAAAATACATTTATCAAAAAATACTGGAATAGGAAACCAAAGGTTTCAATTCTGAAACAGTTTGACAATTGTAGAGATTTGTTAACTAGTTCTGACAAAAATACCAGCTTGCTAATGAGTAGGTCTGAAAACAGCAGTATATGAGAGAGATCCTACTTAGCAGACCTGCTTTAAATACAAATAACACCATGCAGCTTCCAGATATTCAATTTTTTAAAAGTTCCCTGATGTCCATATTAAAGGTTTCTAAAAGAAAACTAAAAATTTCTTGAGCTATTGGCACAAACTTGTAATTTACAACCATCTTCCTTAAAGGATGGCTAGCATGTGACACAACTTTTGGAAGTTTGGTGATGACTCTGAATCTGACTTTTGCAGCTACAATCCAGTGTTGGAGGCTGCCATAAAGCTGTTCAGAAGGAGGAGTTTGTGGCCCTTCAAGAGACATTACCTCGCACGGGGTACAGATGCTGCACCTTCAGAGGACAGGCTCCCAGAACTCAAAGGGCTGCAACCCAACAAAAAATGTCTTTTCCAGTCCAGTGACTCAAAAGGAACCCATGCAGAGTGATTGCATTTATGCTGTACTACAATGAACAACCACAGCAGAATTTTGCCTTCAGGTCACAGAGACCTCAACTCTGCAAAGAGAAACAAACTCCACTCAAAACATGAGGACACACATCAAGGTTTCCAGAGCCTTTGAAGTAATTATGAGTAAATCTGAGTTAAACCATTTAAAAATACACTACAACCAGCCCTTCCTAAACATACTGCACTGATCACCTCTCTGGTTCCAGACCAAGTTAAAGAGCTGAGTTACACTCCACAGAAGGCCAAATGAGCTTTGAAACAAATGAAATTGTCTTTTCTTTAATCAAAAGCATTGGACTGCTTATACAGCTTTATCTTCATCTGGCAGCTACAGAACATTTTCAGTCTCTAGGGTATGCATGCACTCTCTAAAAGTCCAGGTATCAATTTTAAAAGTGTAACTCTTGTAATAACCCACAGACAAGAGGAGTAGGAGTGCTGTAATAACAAGCAAAAGTAACAGAATTTCTAAGTCACACAAATCAATTTACTAGAGTCAGTTACATCAAATGAAGAACTGCTCCAGAGGTCCGTTTAAGGCATCCAGGTGATTCTTTATTTCCTCCTAGCACATATTGTACACCTTTATCTGCAAATATGCACAAATGTGCCTGTGTACGCAGTGCTGAGATGGGTATATGAATATATGTAAATAAGTATCCCCTTTAGAGGATAATTAGTGTTTTCCTGTTGCTTCTCATAGCAGAACATAAGGAAAAGCAGATGTGAGCCTGAAGACTCTTTCCTCACAGCTCTTTTCCACTTTCTCTAGTGCTTCTCCAATTGTACATTTCAATATTCTTGGTAAAGTTATAACCTAGAAGCCATCACATCTGCTTTCAATTAAAATCAACATCTACAGAACATCATCAACACTCAACAAAAACAAAACCAACTTTCAGTAACAATATGCTAACCACAGTTACCAGTGAGTATCTTTGCAGAGACTCAGGCACACTTCTAATTTGAATAAATTTGCATACACTATAGAATTCAAGTCCTGCTCAGCTCAATGCAAGTCTACTCAATCAACTACTCCTTTGCATCTTTGTTTATCAGAATGCTCTATGTTTAAATGAAAGTAGTATTTGGAGCACCAGTGAAGTTAGTCCAATTTAAGTTAGTACCAAGAGATATGAATATCTGAGCATCATAAAAACCCAATGACAGTCTGACACTACTGATATAAATATACAGAATTTCATTTTTGGTAGTAACCTTACACTGGATACCTTTGGCTACAAAAATGAGTTTCACCATTCTTTGTTTTTTTGTTTTTTTTAATGGACCCAGCAATAAAGGACGTCATCCTATGTCATTCTAATTTTATAAGATTCACTAGGTCATAATATAATTTCTCTCAATCACAGGGCTTCTTTCAATACTAATGGCTTTCAAAATTAAAGAGAATTATAATTTGGTCATAAATTATTCAACGTACTAAATAAAAATGGCCTCATTAACACTAGGCTGGCTTTGAAAATGAGTAAAATATTATGCAAGGAAAAACAAATATTCCAGTTTCCCTAATCTGTGAAGTCTGAGCTTCAATTCACAATTCCGCCCCAACACCAGCTATTGCACTTTGCCTCAAAGCATCTAAGAAAACATGATGCATTTAAAAAAGGTCTTCCCCCACAATATATATGTAATACTTGTATAATACTTGAATAAATGACAAGACCAGACACGATGTTCATACAACACATCTTACTCAATTTCTGACACAAGGTACTTGAAAATGCTACCTGGATAAAGCTACACATGACATATACTGCTTCCAGAAGTGACTACAGGACAGGATTCCAAGTATGGGTAGCAATGTGGAGCCTCCTCCATAACTAGCACAGCCACCCAGGAGTGCTAGAGCTGTTGGAATTCCTTAGGCAGGCCAAAGGCTGCTCTTTCCCTACTTATTCTACTTATTCTATTTCCTTACTTATTTCTACAGACACTGTGCAAAACAGATGCTTGAACACCCTCATTGTTACACAGGCAGAGGATGTCTGGTGACACATGAAGAGTTACACAAGTGAAGAAAATCAGGGACTGATTCCGTAACATGAAGTCATGATGGAGAGGAATTTTAAGTGAAGTGAGCATTATTTATGACAATGAATTATCAAATTAATAACGAACAGCATTACCATAATTGGAAAAGTAATAGTAATTTGTTGTTATTTCAAAGCTAACTTATGCACTGTTAATTTTCAAATACATCCTCAGACTAGACTAGAGGTATACAGAGTTGCTATAATTAGAGGTAACATCTCAGCATATAACTGAGCTTCTGTAATGAGTTCTTTTTATATCCTCAAAATTTCTACTTTTTGTTGAATTTGTGGTCAGACATTTTAATACCATATTTTCCCAAAGCAAGTATGTTTAAGGCAACAATAGCACATTTGGTTCCCATAACTTGCATTCTAAAGCTACTTATTAAGATGAAATAAACTTGTAATTCTGCTTCTTTTTAGCAAAACTGCATGAACATTTTTCACCAGGAAAAACCTAAATACATCAATACTGCTTTCTAAAATAGTGAGTAAAGGTTCCTATTGGAGCACAGAAAGGCCAAGGTAGGGCTTAGGGCTTTGGAAACTGTAAGGGAAATGAGCATACCTCTAAGCAAAGGAACAGCAAAATCAAACTGGTTAAATAAAAAGTTTAATTTTAAAATTAGTATGTTAGTGTGCCCTCATTTGTGTCTTTAGTTGCAGCTACCTCAAGAAGGATCCAATTTCTAAGGAACTGTAAGATCACAACTATTGTAAATCTGGTTCAATAAAATATCTCAATCTCTATGCCACATTTCAAATTAGACTATTAAAAATTCAAACAACTAATGGGGAAAAAATATGGGTCACAATACCCTGAAAAAGTGGTAACTCAAAGAATGAATATAACTCAGTGCATACAACAATTGGTTCTACATGTTTCATTCCAGATCTACTTACTTCCTAAAACTCCTCTCCAAACTTGTGTCATAAATACTGGAACGCAAATGAACCCTATTATGTCATATAGTCACCACCATAACAAAATGGATGGCCCCCCAATAGTAAACCGAGAATGAGCCCAGGCAATCAGCTGCACAGAATGCTGGTTTCATGTGAGATAACTGCATTGAGGAAGTTTGTTTCCACATGGAAAGCAAGTATTCCTCAATATTTTTTATAGACACAATGTATCTGGTACTTTGCCTCCACAGAAAATTAGAATAAAGTGAACCTGGTGAGATCAGTCACTGCACACAGAGTATTTCTTTTTTTTTTTTTTTTTTTTTTTACTACAGAGCAAACTGCTGGCTTCTCTTTTCCCTTTTCTTCTGAGAAACAAGAAGAAAGGTATTAAGGGCAAATTCTTTCCCATGCCTACTCCATGCTCTTTTCCCCCTACTCCCCTTCCAATTTGAAACAGTTTTCTTCCTTCTGCTATGAAAGATGATGCCTTGTGTTCTCACCACAGTGAGAGTAAAATCCATAGATTTAGAGAGAGAGACCCATTTATTTATATTTTTGTCTATTTGTATATATACCCATTGTAATGACTGCTCAGTGGAAAGACAACAAGAAACAATCAGTTTTGATAGGAATAGATTCTTCCCTATATAACTTTTTTTTCTCTAGTGTTTCTTTTTTTTCTAATATACTACTGTCTCCTAGCCAGGAACCCCAGCCAACATATATCTAGAGACTATACATGTTAGACTAGACTGGTGTTTTCTTCTGAATCATTCCACATGGAATACACATTGCAGTGAAGCAGACTCAACATGTGCAACACTGGCTATATCTCACTTGAATTAAGAACCTAAACAGCAAAGTTCCTCCTCTGACAACACAGTTCTGAACATAAAATTTAGGAAGCATTTGAAGAAGTGGGAACTAGGAAAAAACAGGCTTTCCCCAAAACAGTTGAATATCCCATTCTTTGTAAATCATTTCACCTGAAAGATTTAGGAGAGATAATTTTAAAATAAGAGCCATTTGATTAGTTTAGTGCCTAATTACATTCCTACACCTGGAACGGATGAAAACAGAAGTGATGGATACTAGAGCCTGAATGTATCCACCAGGTATCCAGATTCAGATTTGAAGATCTGATCAGCCACTTCTGGAGACATGACAGCTGTCATGAGATTACTTGGTACTGTTTCCCCCACTTCAGTGGCACTGAAGTTTATCCAGAAAGCATTGCAGTGTAATCCTTGTGACACTTTACAAATACACCTTCCTTCTCTGTATTTGCAGAAATGAAAGAAAAACTGAATAGAGTTCTGATGGTAACAGCTCTTTAATCTTACTGGAGCTGTCACGCTCAGTGATGCAAAGCCTGGATAATCGACTGAGTGCCTTCAAACAAGCATTACACACTGTGAACTCAATATCCAAAGGAAAAGATGTTTTCATATATTTTTTAATGGGTTACTTTAGCACCCATTATCAAAAAAGTCTGATTTGCCTTTCATTATTGTTAATCAGGATATAAATATTCCAACAAAAGCCAGTGTTTTTAAATTTGACACTGGGGTGGCTGAGAGGGGAAGACCTCCAAACCTTGAAAAACACCAGATGGAAAGTCACAAAAAAATAAGTATTGAACTATCTCACTAGGATTTATAATTTTTCATCATTCACAAAGTACTCAACATCATACTATTACAGGCGTCTAAGGACAACAAAGAGGATGAGTTGTAAGAGAGAGAAGCAGATGTCTTCAATTCCTAGAGACCATTTTACTGGAGTAGCCCTCATCGTCTGGGCAAGATGATATTGAAAAACAAGGGATGGAGGAAGGATTTGTTTTTACAAAGCCTACATCTCAAAGAGGGTGCCCACAGTGCCACATGAAGGGTTTGTCTCCTGTTCTCCAGTCTCTCCCAGTGGATCAGAAGAAGTTGGGGCCATGTCAGTGCTCACTAGAAGGCAGCCTGATTCCACAGCCCTGTGGTGCAGTGATGCTTCCTGTGCTCTGCAGATGAGCTTCACCAAGCCTGAACATAAGGCAGCTCCTAACAATCCTATAATGACTTTCTCAATCATTCACAGAAGTTTGGTTTCTTTCCAAGATGTAGTTCATGACTAAAGATCAGTTTAAATTCAATTTTCCAAACAAATACAGTTACGCCTATACAGAAATAGAGGATGGAAAGTTTAAAGCTCAACTTTACAATAAGCTGTTGAAGTTACTATTGAAACAGCTCTTTGTGACAGGAATAATGAATATTTTAAAAGCTTATTTTTTGACCCAGGCATCTGCCGCATTCCCCCTTCCTCATGCCCTACCTCTTTCCTCAGCTCAGTGTTTTTACAGAGGCTTTGAGGAATGTAACTGAAGTGACAGGAACTCCTCATCAACCCCTCTCAAGGAAAATATTTAACAGCAACAAATCCTAAATTGTTAGTATCTGAAATGAAAAAAGGTGATTCCCAAGGAATACAGTTGCTTTATGCTGGAGCTACAGCTGCAGTGTTCTGTACACAGGAGAACCATGCTGTAGAGTCATTAGCTATGTTCAAGTACACCAATAGCTGCTATTCTAATTGATGACAAGCTAAATTTCCATGTAACTCAAAATCAGAAACTTTACTCTTTCTGCAGAAGAAAAACAAATTAATGTCTGGTTAATTACAAAAATTAACTTGTCTTGATCATTAGACAAGTTAACCTATTACTCTGAAAGTGACCCTGAAGGACAAAGAACAGATAAAGCTGCTGGTGCCATGACTTTTTAATCAAATTCCAGTTTTGAGAGCTTCACTGAGCATGAATTGTGAATAGTTCCACTGAAATCCACATTTCATTTATCAAAAAAAACTCAGATTTGTAACTGTAGGAAAGGAAAAAGGAGGAAGGAGGGGACTGATTCTCATTAAGACTCCAGCTTTGCAATTAAATTTGCTTTTGGGAGTATGTAATATACACAGGATGTGATTTTCCTTTAACAACTGTCACAGTTCTCTCCCTTCTGTATTTCTGCTCTTGGCGAGTTTGGAGTGATATTAAGACAATTCACAGATCAAATGTTAACTAAAAAGCTAATGATTTGTAAAAAGAGGGCTTCATTTCATTACCAAAAATAAAAAAATCTGTCAGGGACAGGCACCTCAGGAATAACAGAAATAGAAAAAACTAAATGGAAAGGAGTTTGTGGGTCCAAGTCAAATGGGCTGCTGTATCCCCAGGAAAAGTGAGCTGCAGTGCAGTTCAGAGATGTCACACACTTATTTCCTTAGTCTATCTTAAAAGTACACCTTTTGAGTCATCCCTGAAAGGTTATTTTTGCATTTTAATGTCTCTTGCATGTAATTTCATGCTACCAAAATCATAGCTTACACGGCTTTTAGTTTATTTCTTATGTAGTCCAAGTCTTCCAAGTCACTTCTGATGAATTTAAATGGCACATATTTTCATGCACTTATAGTGGTATTAAATTATCTCCTTTTTAGAAGGGCAAAGAGTCCTCCCACATTTGTGATATTAGGCTGTCTTGGCAGCACTGTACCGGTCACTAAGCATCCATGCTAAGGTAGTAAGAAGAGGAACATTATCATATTGCTACACTTCATGACAACCTTCCATGATATCAAAGAACCATAGAATTTTTAAGGTTGAAAAAGACTTCCAAGGTCATCAACTCCAAACTGTGACCAATCCCCACTTTGTCAACTAAAGCACAGCACCACAATCCAGTCATTTCTTGTACACCTCCAGGGATGGCGACTCTACCACCTCCCTGAGCAGCTAGTTCCAATGCTTGCCAAAAATATGTTACTTCTGAGGAATTTGCATTCTTTGGGAACTTACTTATTAATCAAACACTTCATTTGTTGTGAACACATGAATTACCTGCATACAGTTTTGTCTGAACATTAGTTTGGTCAGCTTCCCAGCTAAGCAATACCAGCGAGTTTGTGTGTGGGGAGGACAAAACAACATGTCTGTGGATGGTAAAGGCTTCTTCTTCGTGCAGTCTTTAATTTTGGGCGATTCAGTCTGCTAGGTAGGGAATTCTTGCTAGGTATCTACTTTCATTTATCTTTTTTTATCCAGTCTCATGAGAAGGCAAGGTGCATTATCAAAGCAAATTGTCCATCACAACTGAGATTGGACAAGGTATTACAGAAAGAAATGTCACTCTGCTCACTGGGCTTACACATGCCTAAATTGATTAAATACGTAAGAAATATTTTCCTAGTGTGTGATGAACCAAAGACAATGACAGATTTAAAGAAAGTTGCATTTTGCCAGAGCAACCAAGTAACATTTTGGTTTTGAACAATTCTGTTTAACATTAAAAGAAACTATAGGCAGGCATACAAATAATAAAAAAGCAACTCTGAAACACATTTAATAAGCTACATTATTATACATTATACATATAAATAATAAAAATGCAACTCTGAGGCACATTTAATAAGCTACATTCTTCAATAAATTGGGAAATCAATGGCACAGCAGATGAACAAGGTATTTTACTCAACAGCAGTACAAATTTTGTTTTTTCTTCCTTTTTTCTAAAGGAAGGCAACATATGCTGGAATGCATTGCTGATATCATCAGTTCCAAATTACTGAATTATGACATGTTTAATGTGCTGTGTGGCATGAACATGAACATGTGAAAAATCCTGGGCTTCTATTTCTTCCTCTGCAAGAAATTACAGGAAAAACTTTCTTATGACTGTGTAGCTTCACCTGACCCGTTCATAAGTTTGCAAAGGGGTAAACACAGTGATATTTGGTGTTTAATTGTGCAGTAATGAAATTAATTCATACTCCATTAATTTAATTAATGAATATTTCTTCAAATAAGCTTCCTGCCATCTTTCCAAATTTTCATTTGGAATATTATTTTGCACATTGGCAGAAGAAATAAGCTTAGTTGTATAACCATCCCTCACAGCTAACGATGTCACCAAAATATCATATCCTTGTGATCACCTCTCTCTCTTTTAGGAAGACTGTGACAAAACCCCTGTCCAGTCATGTTCTTAGCTTTCTTTTAAAAGCATTTTAGATCCTGGTGCTCCAGGGACTAATCTGAATAAGCACAGAAACATCTGTTTCTTACTTCTCATGTGAAAGCCATATTCCCATGGCTGCTACAAGGAACCATGAATGAGTCAGGACAATGCTGAAAGCAAGAAGGAGAAATAGAATGCTGTGGAGCAGTAGGTCTCGCCTTCCAATTTAATGCATGTATTTCACATACTGGGGGGAAAAAAAAAAAGCAACTTCGCACTTTTCTGCATGCTACTCTCACAATAGCTGCCTAGCTGGGGTCACATTCCCACTGCAGGCATCTCACAGACCATCGCTTCTTTACAGCACAGCAGAAGGTGAAGGGGCAAAGAGCACAAAGGCACAGGATCTATCTGGCCTGATACAAATACTGCCAGGATCCTAGCAACTTGACTCACTGGCAATTAAACTAATGAAGTCTGACTTCTGAATGCTTTGTAGCCTGTCTTTACACCTCCCAGCCCTTCTATACCTGTTTCTCTGTAACTCTGACATCCCTGTCCCACACCTTCAGTCTTGACACCACCCTTTTCCTAGTTGCCTTCTCAAAACACGTCCCCTTCTACCAAATGTGACAGAAACCAGTCAGTGGTTCTCAATATGCAGACATGGTAGCACTAACAGCATGATTAACTTAGGAAGAGAAAATTATACCAACCCCAAACTGACATATTCTTAAATAGAATCTTACTTTGTTTTAGTCCCCTTTGCAAGTTCAGGGAGGCAAAAAAAAAAAAAAAATAAAAGCCCACCTTACAAGTACTTTCACACAAAGGAAAACATCTGCATTGATAGCTTGGGCCAAGAACAACAAGTTATAGATAGCCTGAGGCATTTAGATGCTTATCCTACTTCCTAAATATCCTCTCCAAGTTAAACACCCTACTGCCTTCCTGTTCTGAAGCATATTGCACTGTCCCCATATTTATCAATCTCATATCACTGCTTTTTACTATGCAGTAAAAAGCACAGTAAAATGCTTTTTATTTGCAGTATTCTGCAGTATGGCCATCCTGAATTCAATGACAGTCTCTTCACATCCAAGCAGTACCTTTACAGCATCTCTCTGATACCAGACATGGCTTGAATCAAGATGAACAACAAAAATTGACTGCTCACCTCTCTATTTGTCTGTTTGTCCTTACACAGGGAGTGCCCCGGAATTCTAACAAGCAGTGCGGAAATGGGAATTCCTATCCTAACATTTAATGGAAACTTCAAGGGCATCGGATTCCAGGTTCTAATTTGGCAGAAGAAATTCCAGTATAAGTGCAGGAACACCAGAATCAGATTGCCTCTGCTGGAAACATACATACAAACACTCGTCAATTAATAATCTTACATTTAACACTAAAAAAAAGTCAATGATCACACGGAAACATATAGAAATAGGCTGGGAAGAAATCAACACACATCTCACATAAGACAACATCACAACAACCTAAGAGGACAAACACAAGACTCTAACAGGACACAAAAACAACAGAAGGAAGAAAGCTGTTGGGACTATGGTAGAGGCACAACCAATACCAAAGAAGACTTCAAGCATCCACAGCCCTTTACTGCTGTTCAGTCCAACCTTTTATACCCTTCATCTTACATGCCTTACACCTGTGTGCCCTCTGCACCCTGTGGTGATTGGTCAGCACACCTCAGCACTCCATGTCCCATCACATTCAATGATGCTCACCTGTCCTGCACTGCTGTAGCCCACTGGGGATGAGGCTGAGCCCCACTCCCAGTTACCACAAACTGTGTGCCTACAACAGAAAACACCACTGATGTGGTATCTTGTAGGAAAAAGACAGTGGTGCTTTTCCAATTTTTGAGTAAGAGATAAAAAGCCTCTTGTGCTCTTCTAAGTAGAACATCTGCCTGTTTCAATACTTTCAAATACTAATGCACATCTTGTACAGGCATTAATTTAGGAGATAATGTATCTTTTAATTAAAAGTGCAACTTTTTAAAAAATGGGTGTCTGATACCCTGCAGCATCTGTAAAGTTCCATAAATTATCTTCCCAAATCTAATATTTTTTCACATCTACATATTGACTTAAAAAATCTAATGTCTATATATGAATATTTCTTCTTCTAAAGAATCTAGTCCCAACTGATTAACTATTTATTTCTACCATACCACTGAATATTTGGAGTTCATGTCAGCTGTATCAAATTTATATAGCAGTTTGGGACTGCTTTCCTGCTCCACATTTCTTTTTTTTCCAATGACAAAACTTCAAAGTAACTAAAACTGTTTTCCGTGCTGAAATATTACAATGACAATATCATTGACTACCCTCCATTTAGAGCTATGTCCATCATTAACAGCAATGGAAAGATCAATCCTGCACAGAGTAGACCATCTTATGAACACTGAAATGCAATGTAAGGAATTCCTTAACACTATTTGTTACTTCTGTATAAGGAGAGGAAAACATATTAAACTAATGCACAGCTATTGCTATTGCATTTGGGACTAAACATACTTTATGCTCAGCACATGCTTCCTCTTTGATATCAATTCTCTAGATAAGAGCTTATATAGATAACTGTTGCTGACTTGAAATCACCAGGAAGTGTTAAGGATACCTGGCATAATGTATATGTATGTTTTATTTTTACAAAACAACTGTCATTAGCTGTGCAGTTACACTTCCCATACTACAGCTTCTTTTTACATTACCTTCTCCACCCACTAAACTTATCTTCCCAGTTGCCTTCTAGTATTTCAGACTGTCCAACAGCAGCTTCCTTTGATAAATATAACATCATTTTCTTTCTTTTTCCCTCCAAACAAAAATAAATAGATGTTTCACAAAATCAAATCACATTCTGGTGGAGAGGCTACAGAGGATAGGAGCAGGTTACCAGAGATCTCAAGCCAACCCCCCAAAAGCAGTCATTTTAGGATGCAAAAATTTTTCTTTTTTTCCTTTTTTTTTTTTCCAAAATAAAGAAGAAGCCTCAGGCACAAGACTGGTAGAATTTCTGGTTGACAAGGCAAGCCTACATGAGGTGAGCATGACTCTTGAGGCTCACAGTCCACTCATCTTCACAAGTTTAATAAAGTGTGAGCATCAGCTACTTATCAACAAAATCACTCCAAGCTGACACACTAAAATGTATTTCTTATCTCTGAAGTTCACCCAAAAGAAAACTAGATTACCCTAAAGGTGACAAAACAGATAGACTTTTCTGTTCTCAGAGGACAGAGATGAACTTTGCTAACCGAGCTGCTGAGGACTTAACTGCAGCACACAGAGATCTGCTTTTCACGTTCTCCTACTCAAAGGAAAAGTCACCACACAAACAATTATCAGCAATATGAGTAAAAATAGACTTATTTTTGTGTAAAGTCAAATCCAAAACCCAGCTATTCTTTAAGTGAACAGTACAATAAGTTCTTGTACAGGTGACCAGTTCATGAGACATGATTTGAGTCCCAAAGAAACAAAGTCCAATTCTGTTACTCAAAGCTCAGTCTGCCTTTCCTCTTTATTTAACAGAAAAATTTTGTTATTATTGTTAGTTGTATGTAATCACAAATACCACGAATGTTCATACTACTAAGGTAAGGCATGATGTCCAAGTACAGGAAAGTGACTGATTCGACATTAAATGGGATAGTCCATCTCAAGCTCACCTAAAGACTGTCTTCAAATAGTCAGAACCCCTTAAAGAATACCCGATTCTTATTACATGCTAGTTTTTATCTGGAGAATGAATATCCACTGCCTACTGCTCTTGAACGCTCTGAACTACCACAGCTATATTAGACAAGAATACTGGCACACAACTTAAAATGGAAAGGTATCTTGTGATTAAATGCTGCATCCAAATCAGGTCAGCTTTTTCCTTTTTAAAAACATGATACAAACTGAACCTGGTATTTTCCTTGCTATGATAAACATCACAGAAGCATATTCATCCCCATTAGTTAACAACAGAACCTATAAACTCTTGCTGATTTCTTTATCCGTTTCTAAAGCACAATTTTAAATCCTACACTGCAGATAAGGGTACACTGTTCACAAGATTAAAGTCAAGGTCACATATTGCACATACGCTGCTGCCTGTGAAACAGCGATCTGTTTCACAGACTCCACATATATTTTTAGAAAGGGCTGCTCTAGTCATCAGCTAACAGCCTTTGAATTACAGAAGCAAAGATAAACTGTGGCTTAAAAGGGAAAATTTAAGGCTTCTGTGCCAAAACAGGCAGACCCCTACTGACTTAAGGAAGTAAAGTAGTTCTTTTTATCTCTTCACAAAACCTGAAGGGGAAATCCCCAACACACTGAGTATGAACCCTACTTTCCTTCTGATGGAACTAAGAGTGCAACTCCCCAAGACTTGATACAGGTGGACCACCTTTGAGAAATCCTGGCTTCACAGTATGCCTGGTAGCTAAGCTGGCGCTCTCTTCAAACATCTTTTGCACCTTCTGCTCAACAGGCACCTGTGCAACTATTCATACTAAAGCTACAACAGAAGCACCAGCACCATATAAGCAATGGTCTGTAACACAGAAAAGATTTCTGCCTTCCCCAGGAACACCATTTGTGCAATATATCCTTAGTGGATGCCACAAAATATTAGTAATCAGGAAAAAGTGAATACATTGATACACAACAATTACTACCACATGAGGCTCATAAAAAAATGACACTTCCTAAATCAAACATTAGGCTTAATTCATGGGTATCTAGAAGGGGACTCCAAAAATTCTGTTCACACAAAAAGTGAGCAGCAAAATCTGGATTTTTAACCAGCTTTAATGACTGAAAGATGTTCAATGCATGACCCAAATAAACAGGGTACAGGCTGAGACAGTGAGGCTGCTCACCCTGGAGAAGGCTCCAGGGAGACCTTGTAGCCCCTTCCAGTACTTAAAGGAGGCTTACAGGAGAGGTGGAGAGAGCATGTACTCACAGAACAAGACGGAATGGATTCAAACTGGAAGAGAGTAGGTTTAGATTAGCTGTTTGGAAGAAATTCTTTACTATAAGGGGAGTGAGGGACTGAAACAGGTCACCTGGAGATGTTGTGGACTCCCCATCCCTGGAGGTGTTCAGGGCCAGCCTGGGTGGAGCTTTTAGTAACTGGTCTAGTGGAAGGTATCCCTTTCCATGGTGGGGGGGTTGGAACTAGATAATCTTTAAGGTCCCTTCCAACCCAAACCATTCTATGATTCTATGACTCCTGTTAATTCCCTAAAACAGCACAGGTTTTCTTTTGCCCAGTGGAAATAGTTAAGACTTGCTTTTACCAGAAGGGACGAAACTGCAGCAGCTTTGTGCAGTTGGGAAACACAGAGCAGAGCTCAACACCATGAACAGGTAGAAGTTCCTATAATAATCACTGTTTGTACAGTCAGGACTTAACCAGAGAGTTGATCCTAGACCACCAGAGATGTAAAATCTCTACCTCATCCTGCAACTTACATGTTCTGTCAGGCCATGGAAAATGCTTGAGCAGCTAAATGCTAATTTTTGTAAGTCACTTGGAGAAGGTTCCTTTATTTACTATTGCTGCCACCAACCTGTACTTTAGCCACTCTTTCTTTGCCTTGTTTCTGCAAGACAATAAAACTGAGAGCTTTAAAAGACTTCTCATTACATCAACGTCAGCGTGTTGAGACCTTTGGCAAGTGAGGATGCATGACTAAATTAAAGGAGGTCAGTAAATAAATAAAAGCAGTGTGCTTCTCATCCACACTGCTCTGCTGTCAGCCAGCTCCTGAAGTCTGTCATGGACTAGTCCAATTAGTCAGCTTTGAGACCAAGAGATGTGTTAGGCAGGGGACACTAGGCCCAGGAAGCTGTCTCTGGCCACCTTTCATTTGGCATTGGTGGTATCACTTGAAGGCACCAGTTCCTGACCAGAAACATGTTGCTGTTTGTCAGACAAGAAGTCCCAGAGACACCACGTGCATGTACAGCAGCAATCAGTTACATTTCCTCACCGACACGGAGTTTCCTCACAGAAGAGAGAAGCTTGCAAGATGAATGGATGACAATTCATTAACTGGATATCATGTTAAAATTCCAAGTGGGAAATCAAAAGACGGAAGGATTTTACAACCTGGGTCACCTCACCATAGCTGATTATGTGATTTCACACAGCTAATGTTATTTAAGATTCTATTTTATATCCTGTATTTTTTCATCTCTTTCTAGAAATAGTCTAATATCTGTAGATACCTTTCCATCTACATCTTATTTCAGCAGCCTGTGCAACTCTGAAGACTACATTAGCAAAAATATTTTCATATGGAGGAAACCTCCTAATGCTCTGTTTTTGCAGTAACCTTCCTTTGGGAACCAGACATCATTCACTGACAGATACACTTTATTTTAAAACTGGAAAGCCTCTGAGAAATTAGCCTAATTCTTGAGAGTTTTTAAAACTCATCTGTTTAAAGGCCTAAACAATGTTTCAGTCACAAAATATACACTTTTCAGAACTTAAGCCTAAATTTTGGATAAGCAACTTCTTTTGTTCCAATTTTCACCGGTGCAACTACTACGTCTAATAACAGACTGTAACACTGACTTACTAAATCTCCCAAGTTCTTCAAAGTGCTGCTTAAGCTTTTCTCATGTTCCTCTAGAGGCCAAGTATACCTCCATTCAAACTAAATACCCATGGGTGAGAAAGCCCACTCTTGTATTCAATCACAAAAACTCATGAAATTACAAAAATAAAACGAGCAGTAACATAAACCTCTTAAGAGAAACAGGGGCCTAAATAACAGTTATAGGGCATTCAAACTGATGCTAGTCACTCTACTCTCTACCTGGAGCTTTTTGTCATAACATTTTTGAAGTGCCAATACCATAAGCATTGGTCTTTAAACAGAACAAATTACTATCATATAATCATCACGATTATACTTGAAGTAGAATGCACAAGAGTGTTTAATGCTGGGGGGATGGTAAAACCTATAGAAGTAAATGCAGTTCACAAATACCTGTCTAACTATAAGCTTTCACTAGCAATGGGCTGATTTACTATTATAATAATAATAGTACCCTCTCAACCCCCCTCTTCATATCCACATCGAAATCCTATTACTGAATCCATGGCACCTTTGAGGCTTTTGTGCCGGAGGGAGGACAGGTTCGACAGGGAGGAGGAGGGGGAGAGCGGCCCCTCGCCCCCGAGCGTGCGGCAGAAGCCGCGGCAGCGCGCCGAGCGCAGCGCTCTCCGCCAGCGTCCCGCCCCAGAGCCCTCCCGCGGGGCCGAGCGGAGCCGGGACTGGCCCGGGCCGGCCCCGCCCCGGCCCGCCCCCGTACCTCGGAGCCGGGGGAACTCGCGGTCCCGCAGCGCGCCCAGCGCGTCCCCGTGCCCGTAGCCGTACTCGCAGCCGGCGGGGCGGGCGGCGCGGAAGGCGCGGAAGGAGAGCGGCTGCCCGGCCATGGCGCCCCGAGCTCGCAGGGCCCGGCGCGGACCGCGGAGCCGCCGCGGCCGCTGCCTCCGGCCCGCTCGGCTCGGCTCGGCTCGGCTCGGCACGGCCGATCTGCCCCGCCCGCCGCCCGCCCCGCAGGCGCCGGGGCCGGTCCGGCCGCGGCTGAGCCGGGCGCTGCGCTGGCACAGGGAGGAGTTTCCCGTAAGGAAGACGTTTCCCGAAGCGCCGGGAGATCGGCTTGGGGGTGGTAGCAACAAGTGTACCCTCCTGTTGAGGCATGCTGTTGAAAATTCTTCATGGAAATCTCTCTCCCCTAAAATTTTCCAGTTCAAGCTCAGATTTCCCTTGATACCTCTTCCAATGCTGATAAAAACAGAGGTCACTTGCTCATACTTTGCACTTGGTGTACAGTACTCCTGCATCGTGTCGAGCTGGCTCCCTTGGCCATAGAAGCTGTGCAAAGTACCACAGGCCAAAGCCAGAATTGTGGAATGGGCTGGTCCCCAGGGGTATTGTTCCATGTAAAAACCATTCCAGAAAAATCCTCTGCTTTGTCAGATAAACTATAACCATACACTTAATTAAAAAAAAAAAAATCACAACCAAAGGAATGCGTTTGTTGAGGTTTTTTTTTTGTTTGTTTCTTTCATTGTTGTTGTTGGGTTTCAATTGGGGCTTTTCGTTGTTTTGTTATGCTGTTTTCACATTAATTTTTTCCTGACATACTACTCACTGAATTTTTCTACTTAATCTGCAGAGCATTAAATTACCTTCAAAGTTAGTTCAATACCAAAATAAAACTTCACATTAGGATGGACCTACATCTGAAAACTGGTAAGGCAGACTCTCATTAGATTGTTTGAAATGCTGCTAGTGGGATATCAGTGAAATGGGAAACTACACAGAACAAACTTCAGCCCAAACTGAACTCTAAAGATTTGCACTTTAGAAGTGGTACCAAAATAAAACCATGTACAAAATTATAAAATAAGCCTAACATGAAATATAGCATGCTAATGTGCCCCCTGCTTTATATCTAAGAATTTTTGTCTAATTTAAACACGTAGCCCTGGCTTCAGGGCATATATTTCTATATGCTATATAACACTATAAACGTGTTTGACCCTGACTCTCTATTCATGCTTGGGGTAGGTATATAGTGTGTATGACATCTTCAGGTGACACTGTACACCTTTCAGCCAGCCGATGATTTTACTGAAACTAATTGCCAACTAAGTTACACCTTAACCATCTCATTCCAGATGAACAAAGCACCACTGAGAAAAAAAAGAACAGTAGCTATCAAGTGGAGCAATGTTCTTGGCTGATCTCTTGAAGTCACTTAAAAAAAAAAAAAAAAAAGGCAAGCAAACAAAAACCTTGCACCAAATAGCTTTTTAAAAATTATTTTAACAGTTTATGCATTGCAATTTAGGAGAACTTATGCCACCATTATGATTTATTTTTTATTGCAAGTATATGTAGAAAATATCTGCTATGGATTTTCCTTAATATTTCTAGCTTCCTGTTGTCAATTTACAGAGCAATTTATTTATATTGATTGCTATGCACAGTTCCCTCACCATTTGCGTATATTGTTTACGTCAAATAGTTGTTTCAATCCCTTATTGAAACAAGTTTTCCCCATCAAAACAGATGACAAAATGCAGCTTTCTGATCTTACAATAAATGTGTCTTGAGGTCCTAACTTCCATTCACAATTTTATGTAAATATGGTCCCTCACAATTGATTTGTCTCTTTCCTTGTCCTGATTTTTGAAGAACAGCCCTTTGGAAGTAACACAGACATGGAGACAGTACTAACTGGGAATGTGCTCTGTTTGCACACTGTATGTAGCCTTGTGATGATCACTGATTCTTGAGTTTCCAATAAAGTGCTTAGTCAATCCATCATAAAGGCTGACCAGAGTACTTAAATAATAAGAGGCATTCAGATCACTCAGCATCAGTATAGAAGTTTTTGTGTTTGATGATTAGTATAACATCTAAAAAACTAATTAGGCTTTACTGTTAACTCTGTTTCTGAGGTAAAAGCTGGAGATTTCATAGAATTTCAACATGAAGCTACAACTTTCAGCTCTGAACTTGGTCACACCCAGCTTGCCTAACCACAACAGGACTATCCCAAGGCACATCTTACAGTGTTCTGCTTTGACAAAGCATTACTGACAAGGCTGGTATAAAATATGCAGACTAATGCTGTAGAAGGCCAAGAGCTAGGGCTTTGTCTCTGCCTTGGTCTACTGTATGAGCAGGAGACAGTATCCCTTCCTTGTAGGAGCCTTAGATATTAATTCTTGAAAACTGTGAGCCAGAGCTTATGGGCATGATTGGATATTGTATTAAAGGGTTGAGCAGTTGGAATCATGTAATGGGAAGCATGCAGAATAGTAAGAAACAACATAATGTAGTATATGTGAAAACTGCAAAGTAGGTCTTGGAAGGAGGGAGTATTGCTCTCTGGCAGAACTTTTGCCAGCAGAAAGCCAGATTGTCTTTGAGCCTCCACTGACACTGAAAGCACTAGTGGAAATGGATGCTACAGCCATTAAGTGATTGCACTGAGGTCAGCACAGGCACAGCCTCACCTTTGTTCTTCTGTGTTAGGAAAGGCATTATTAACTCATTGCAGCCCGATTACACTTGCTACATGTTTAGGACTGACATAACCCTTCTCGTTTATTCATTATATGCAAAATTTAGTTTACCCTGCTATATTCTTTTGTGTGTTGCATCATGGAACAATAAAACACTGTTTTGCTCATTGTAGACCTAATGAGCAAAACGTATGCACACAGTGCTCCAGTCTCTAATTAACTGGTTGATCTGAAAAAATGTGTAGGATCAGAACTCTGATGCTGTTGCTTACTAACTGTAAACAGTTTGATTTTTGGCTTTGTTGACTATAAGGAAAACTTTATCTAAATCAGAACATGCTTACAATTAGTTACAAAAATTTCCACTTATTGTATAGCTCATTGAGACCACCAGCTTTAAAATAGCTGCTACAGCACACAGAGCCAAAGTCAAGATTATAACTATTAGTTTATTCCTGTGGGAAAAAAAAAAAAAAACACAAAAAAAAAAATCAACAAAACCACAGAAACCAAACTATGCTCGAGAAAAATACAGGACTTCTTCACTGATACCTGGTATTCTGTTTTGCACATAGATGGTTGCCTTTAGTAATGAAAATGGCCAAATTTCTCATCAGGATTAGAGGTGTCATTGTGAACTGTTTAGACATTTGGTCTGTGGCAATCTTTCACTCAGGGGAAAAAAGAAGTGAAAATCAGGACCTTACATACGCAACTCCCCAGCAATTGTGCTCCAGTTGTAGCAAAAACAAACATAAAAATACAGTTTTGGTGACTTAAGTGGAAGGAATCTCTTTATCTGAAGAACAGAAAATGTTTTATCATCCAAAACACTAACTCCAGCTCTGAAGTAAGGTCATGAAGACATTGCCATGAGACTTGGGGTTTATTCCTAAATAACTTATTAGCAGAAGAATCACTGAGAAAGCTGTCCCTGCTTGATGGCTTGCTGCATGTCCTCCAACATTACCACTAAGAGCAGCCATAGGTGCTTAGTGCCACCTCAATAGCTGAGGAGAAGCACTGCAGGAAGGGAATGTAAGAGCAGACAGGGAAGTGACCTCTCACAGCACTGCAGGGTGCAGTGGGAAGGACACAGCACTGGCAGAGTCATAATGACCCTGTAAGCCTCTGCATCCTCCAGTCCATTGTGGTCAACCACTTCCAGGACTGCACAGCCACATGCCTTAATCATTCGCCTATGAGGGCCAGCATTTCTCAACAAATCCAGATCAGCAAATTGAGAAGACTCCTGAGCCAGCAGGACAGGTCATACAAGAAGCTTGAGCAGAAACACAGGTGCCACAATGATTTGGTGGGGCAGGTAGGATGGGTTGCCTCTCAGTTCCCTCCCATTCCACTAAGGTTCACCACTTCCTCATAGCTTCAGCCTACATGTGCTTCCCACTTCTTCCTCCAGCCTATTTGCAGCACACCTTTTTTAGCTGTCTTTAAAGTTGGCTAATCCTTGCCTACCAATGGTGAATCCTGAGACAGATCCCCATTCCTGAAAAAATTAACAAGTATTAAGAGATGGGAAATAAACCCATAATAAATAAACATTCTGCCCCTTTTCCCCATTCTTCTTCAGGCCTGTGTTTTGAAACTTTAAGGTCTGTAACAGAACCATTTTTTTCTACTGCTACTGACTACGTCTGTTCAGTGTTTGTTACAATCAGCCCCTGTTCTGAGGCAAACCCCAGTCCCAGCTTAAGTGGTGAACATCTAACAGATTTAGGTCATAAGCACCAACGCTTAATGGAAGTATTTAATTCCTGCAAGTGTTATTATTAAACTTTATGTTCAAAGGTTTTAACAGTTATTAAAATATGAATTTTTGCAACATCATGACAACGCTTTGTGCTTCTAACAAGAATCCAAAAGTTCAAAAGAAGAGTTGATGACATAAGCCTCTGCTTTTAAAAGGCTGATTGTGTTGCAAATATGACTGCATGAGTTTGACAGACAGTAGCTAGGCCATCTTTCGTAAGTCAATTAGTCATTATGACTAAAGCAGACTTCAGTAGAAACACATCTGCATGCACCCCTTGTCACCCTAAGAATCAGGCAGGGCACACTAGATAGAGACGAGAGAAAAACAGAAGGACCGAATGAAACACAAAGTCAAAGCATGTTTTAACAAGAGAGACCAAATCAGATGTTTTTGGCAAATATACCCCATATGGAGATCAGAAGTGAATATGGTTTGGGATTCAGGTTTACCACTTCTCCTCACCCATAACAGCTGTCCAGACAGGGCATGTAACAGGCAACAGTACTCTCCATAAAAACCAATATGAGTGATAATGCAGCGTTGGGTTCAAAATTACAGTCTTCATTTCATAACAGATCCACCATGACTAAATTTGCAAATGCTTGCAGCATACAAATACGTTTTGCTTTTAATGTAATGTCTCCAGAAAATATAAACACTGTCTCTCTCTGACAAGTCTACAAGCTTCGTGAAGGTATTTTACATTGAATTATTAATGTGGATTGGAGAGTCATAATCTTGCTGGTTGAGGCTTAGTGATACTGACTGTAAATGGCAAGATGAGCTTTTACAATCCAAAACATTTCATATATACACATGCAGAAGTGCAAAGACGATTTATCTACTGCATAGTAGATGCAACACATCTACATACGGGTTGTTTATAACCGTGAAGCTTATAATTTACACCTGTTATCACAAGCTACCAAAAGTCATTCCCAGTAGGTTAGCTTTAGCAAACTGGCAACTTTGTAAAAAATTTAATTCTCTCTCTTTGAAATAACATTCGAGACTTAAAAATGTACCTAAATATGTTTCTCATGCAACTTCCCATTTCTAAAGTTTGCATTATCATGTGATTGTTCAGCTTTAAATACTCAATTTTTTGTGCAGACTAAAAACCAATATGAAACAAATACGTAATTAGCTACTGTGACCAGTTAAGCTTCATTACTTTCAATATATTGCTTTATTTTTAGGGTATTCTCTGTGTCTGTTAGGTAACATATTTTACACCTCTCTTTAAATAGAAATTAAACTATATTTGATGCTGTTGGCCAACTGTCAGAGTTTAACCCAGGTAAGAAACTAAACTTCAAACAGCCACTTGTTCCCTCCCTGTAGTGGGATAGGGAAGAGACTCAGAAGAGGAACATCAAGAAAACTTATGGGTTGAGATAAAGGCAGTTTAACAGGTAAAGCAAAAGCCATGCACACAAGTTCACCAAAACAGGGAGTGATTGCATTCACTACTTCCCATGAGCAGGCAAGTGTTCAGCCATCTCCAGGAAAACAGGGCTCCTTCATGTTTTATGGTAACTTGGGAAAACAAACTCCATCACTCTGAACATCCCCCACTTCTCTGTCTGCCCCTGCCTTATCTGCTGAACATGACATCTGCACAAGTCTATGGGGCCAGATGGGATGCACCTAAGGAATCACAGGAGAGCTCACCAAGCCACTTTCCATCATTTACAGAATCACACAATAGTCTTAGTTGAAAGGCATGCAGAAGGATCATCAATTCTTAAGTAAATAGTCCACATGGGGATTGAACCCATGAACCCTGGCATTATTTACTAGCAGCTTTGGCTAACCAGAAAAGTCCCAGGTGACAGGAGGTTAGCAAATGCAACACTCATCTACAAGAAGAAATTACAGGCCTGTCAGCCTGACCTCAGTGCCAGGGAAGGTCCTGGAGCAGGTCTTCCTGAATGCCATCACATGGCGCATTCAGGACAATCAAGGGTTCAGGCCCAGCCAGTGTAGGTTTGTAAAAGACAGGTTGACTTGACAAACTGGATCTTCATCTATAACAAGGTGACCTGACGAAAAGATGAGGGAAAGGCTGTGGATGTTTTCTACCTAGATTTTTCTGAAGACTGTGTCATAATTTCCAACATCGTTCTCATGGAGAAACTGGCTACTTGTGGCTTAGACAGGTGCACTCCTTGCTTGGTAAAAAAAACTGTCTGGATGGCTGGGTATAGAGAGGAGTAGTGACTGGAGGTTCTGGTCACCAGTGGTGCTCCCCAGTGCTTGGACCAGTTCTTGTTAATATCTTTATCTATGATCTGTGTGAGATGATTTTTATCTGTGTCCAGTTTGCAGATGATACCAGGCTGGGAAGGAGTATTGATCTGCTGGAGGGTGGAAGGCTCAACAGAGGAATCTGGATGTGCTGGAAAATGGGGCAAGGTCAACAATGTGAGGTTTAACAAGATGAAGTGCCAGGTCCTGCACTTGGGTCACAATAAGCCCATGCAGGGCTACAGGTGGGGGACAGAATGGCTGGAAAACAACCCAGTGGAGAAACACCTGGGGGTGCTGGTTGATAGCAGCTGAACACAATCCAACAGCATGCCCAAGCGGCCAAGAACACCAAGGGCATCCTGGCCTGTATTAGAAATAGTGTGGCCAGCAGGACCACATACGTGACCATCCTGTTTTGCTCGGCCCTGGTGAACCCATATCTGAAATCCTGTGTTCAGTTTTGAGCCCTCACTACAAGAATGGCATTGAGGCACTGGAGCATGTCCATAGAAGGGTAATGAAGCTGGGTAAGGGGCTGAAGCACAAGTTTTTATGTGGAGCAGCTGAAGGGCTTGGGGTTGTTTAGGCTGGAAAAAGGGAGGCTCAAGAAAGATGTTATTGCTCTACACAACTGCCTTAAAGGAGGATGTGGGTAGGTGGGGGTTTGTCTCTTGTCCCAGGTAACAAGTTACAAGACAAGAGGAAATGGCCTCAAGTTGCACCAGGGAAGGTTTAGACTGGATATTAAGAAAAATTTCCTCAATACAAGGTTATCCAACACTGGAACAGGCTGCCCGAGGAAATAATTGAATCACTACCCCTGAAGGTATTGCAAAGACAAAACGTAGATGTGGCACTGAGGGACATGGGTCAGTGGTGGATTTGGCAGTACTGGGTTTACAGTTTGGTTAATGGTCTTGAAGGTCTTTTCCAAACTAAATACTATTATGATAAGGTGCAAGCACTGCTCAGCAGTAATGAAAATATCTGTATTATCAGCACTGTTTCCAGCACAAATCCAAAATATAACTCCTATACTAGCTACTATAAAGAAAATTATTTTCATCCCTGCCAAAACCAATTTTTTACACTTCTGGCAGAACACTGAGGCATTGTTAATAGTGGTTTTGACAACAAATTTTTGCTATACAGAATATTCCTCATAAAAATACTCATTTTCAAACAGAAGAACTTTCATTTCAAAGACACCTTTGCTCTTCCTTTCTGAAGTGCAAATGGGTGGTGGGAAAAATTAAGATTACTTTTGTTAATTTAAAATAATCCCATTCTTAATGAATTTTGACCATCTGTTTTGTGCTTTCAGGTGGTTTTCAAGCTATAGCAGACAGTTCACTAAGTAAAAGTACCCTTTGTACATGTAGAATCTGACATTAGATCTAGTGATTTGGGTTTCTTTCTTGAAAATGTTGGAAACACATTGTAAGAAGATATTGACTCCAGTTTGGGACTAGGAGCTTTAATTAAGTAATTATTGTTGATCTTTCATCATTTGGACCTTTTTCAAAGTGATTTTTACTAGCCAGCAATTAAAAAATAAAAATAATAATAAAAAAATCAATCTTGCTTTTGATGGAGTCTAACTACCTAAAATTCTTCTATACTACATTCTGAGAAGCACTGCAGACATCATTCACAGTTTTAGAAATATTGCTTAGAGGTCTTGTTTTACGTAAGAGAGTAATGTTTGCCATCAGCAGCAATCAGGAAGTTAGATGTGATACAACAATTGGTAGCCAGGTTTTCACACACCGATAAGAAATCTATTAGCTAAAACAGAACTGGGAGAAGGAAACCATCATATTAATATGCATCTGTGATTCTGCAACAGGGTGAAATAAATCCCATTAGAGAAGGGAGAGGCCCCTGGGCTTGAGAAAGTAATTATAAAACCAGAAAAAGGAAGGTCTTAGGCTGCTGTTGCAGCTTAAGCCACTAGGTATCTGAGCACCATGCAGATGTTTCCTCAGTCCCCACTGTGTGGGATGGGGGAGAGAATCAGGAAAAAAATTAAAGTTGGTGGGTTGAGATACAGACATTTTCATGGGATAGAAAAGGAAAATAATACTTATTATAAAAGAATATACAAAACAAGTAATGCCGAATCCAGTTGCTTACCACTCCCTGACCAATGCACAGCCAGTCCCTGAGCAGGGGGTTGCCATCCCCAGACCAATCCTCCCCCAGTTTTATTGCTGACCATGATGCTGTATGGAATGGAAGAGCAACTCATTTACTGCTGGCACAAAAGTTTGAGTCCCAGGGGCATTTTAACACAAAGCAGTGCAGCATCTCAGGCTTCTGCCACTTAGAAGCAGACATCTCCAAATATCTCCACAGGCCCTTTCCTCTAACCTGTGAGCAGGTTAAGGAATGAGCCACAGAAATCAGCTCATCAGGAAGCAATATAAACTAATAGAAACAAACCACAGACAAATAAGCTTATAAGGAAGTACATTCTCTTCAGATAATCTGTTTGTCTTAAGTCTGCTGAAAATAAACTGCTTCCTGCAGCTGGTGTTATGTACAAGTGCACTGACAAATCCTGAAAGTTGGTGCTTATAGGGTTGCATAACTGTGTCCAAATCCCTAATTCAAAAGAGGAACTTGAAATCCTACTGCACAAAGATGCTATTAACACTGAGTTCACAGGGTCTTCTGCAGTACAGGTTCTCTTAGTGCTTATATTCTGTTGCCAGAGTACGTGCAACAAAAAAATGTTTAGTCTCAATGGACTGTGTCCAACCTGATCAATCTGACTCCAGAGTATTGTGCATCCTGATCCTTCTTCCTACTCTGTATTCACTGTCAAACACATTTTAACTTAGCCTGTTGTCTAGTTCTGGATAAAAAAAAAAGGACTATTTCCATTTCACTAAATCACAGAATTTTTTGGGTTGGAAGGGACCTTTAAAGCTCATCTTGTCTTCATCTTGAACCAGTCATCTGTCAGCTAGATCAGACTGCTCAGAGTTCCAGCCAACCAGTCCTTGGATGGTTCCAGGGATGGGGCATCTAGCACCTCTCTGAGCAACCTGTTCCAGTGTTCTACCACTCTCATTTATAACAAAAGAGCTGCCTCCCAACACCACTGATATCAGTGACAGACACTTTCTTGGACTCTAAAGACTTCAGAGTTTGATTCAAATCTGTGGTTTGTAATATTCAAGAACTACATTGCTTAGCCAAAGAAAGGAATAATCACATTGAGTCTAAGAAGCTGATAATAGAATTGAAATTAAATTACTGCACAATGAAACTTGTGCCAATTTACAGGTTAGACTTTAGAGTCAATTGTGCTACAGCAACACTCCAAATCTTAAATTTCAAGCTATACCCTTTGAAAGTTTTCACTTAAATTTTTTATGCTCAGCTTTATAAAAAATTAAAAGAGTGGGAGTTTTTCTGCAATTAAGAAATACTCCATGAACTTTTAGGATGGGTACAGGTTTCAAAAAGTTGGGAGGTAGCATTCTGTAATTGGAGTTGACACTTGGCAAAGTGAACATACACACTTGATCCTGTCAGAATGTCCCTCATCTTGTACATGGAGACATCCTTCTGCAGCATCTGACTGGCAGGCAGCAGCCCTGTCAGCCCTCCAGCGTGCTGAAATTAGGTGGGTAGAGGAGCAGAAATAGTCCAAATTTATAGTGCACAACAAAGTATCAGGGGATTTATGAAAAGGAAGTGAAAAAGCAATGATTTTTGGCTTTCGTCAAATTCATAGAAAATATTATCATAAGGAAAGAGGAGAATTTTGCATAAAAGCAAAAGGGAAGGTGAAGCACAAAACAAGCACCTTTTAAAACAACAAAGTGACACCTACCTGCCAACTGTCATATAATGAAAAGGAGTTAGTGTCAGACCTTGACAGGCAGGTCTGAGAAACTTGTTATGCTGAAAGTGCTCAGATTCAGGGCTGGTATTTTTTGGTCTTTACAAGGCCTCTTGGGCAGTAGAACTTGAAATAGAGGGGAAGGGAAGCTCTGTAAATAAGACAAAAAGGGGAAATCAATCTAATAAATATTACGGCATGGATAAAATAAATATAAATGTAAATATATAACCCACAGCACTAAGAAATTACTTCTGGGATTTCTGTTTGAATGGCTGAGAATATCTCAGCTTTTCCATATCTAGTCAAAACTGTGGTTAGGTGAATCTCTGTGTACTGGCAATCTTGCAGATTTGCTGCATGGGTCTGGCAGCAGTGCTCTGGCAGCCTTGTGCTGACATCTAAAGTTCACCATTTCTAAGAATCAGAGATGCTTGAATTTATAATGAGATGTTACTTTCACTTTGGAAAAAACGTTGCCATACAGCTTTAAATTTTTCAACAGTCAAGTCATCTGAAGTAACTCTGTTGAACATCACGGGAATTCTTCAGTCAGAAGTCTGTGGCCAGGTAGTAACTGGAAAGATAATCTATTCTCCTCAATTAAATGCAACCAAGGCTTTTTGGGCTAATTTGTACTCTAAGAATTTCTTGATTAACAGTAGTTAATGCTAACAAAAGCATTGATATATAACTGCCTGCACCTAGTCAGAATTAACACAATGCAAATCTATAAATTATAACAAGTTATATTTTTGTTCATTAAAATTCCATGTAAATAAAATAAATATCACTTGTCCCCATCCCAGTTTTAGTGTGGTCAATAAAAAGAAATACTAGCTTGCACCAGAAGAAACAGCAGCATGTCAGTGTTTGTAAAACTGTTATTGGCAAAGTATGTTATTTACTTGCAATAATGCTCAATATTTTTGTCTCAGGATACATATCCAAAAATTGAAGAAAATAATGTGCAGAGTGTCACATTTTTGTTATGAGCAGTTTAAAATATTACAGAAGGAGACAAGTAAAACTCTATTAAATAGAAACCAAGACCTGTCAGAGATTTTGAAATTCCCAGATCAGTTTACTCTTTGGTAATTTCATTATCAAAGAGAACTTTGGTAATAACAAAATACAAACTTGGGATCCTTACAGCAAGAAAATGTTAGCATGTTTCAAGAGTCAGAGAAATCTTCACGGTAGTTATTAATGAAGCCAGCCCCTTTCTTCACTTCACATACTTTCTCCCTTTCTTCTCAGGAGAGAGAGATAGTTGCACTTGTCTCAGGGATAGAGAAAAAAAGTCTTTCTTATTATTAGAATTCAAAGAGTGAAATTCCTGGAGTTTGCACTTCCTCAAATAACACTTTGAAAAAATTATCAAAACCTCCAAACCTGTCATTCCAGGTTGCCTTTCAAGGCCTATGGCTGACAAGTATTACACTTACAATATTCATATTTCTTGACATGTAAGAGCACTGTATAATAAAGCAATTAATAATAATGGTACTTTGACTTACATAGTGCTTCTCAACTAAAGTTTATAATGAAAACAGTCCACAAAGCTTCACATTCACAAGGGATTTAAAACCTCAGTACTTCACAGTATAAACCAGCCCTACTATGAGGCAAAATACCCAGCAGGGGTAAAATTCTAAATTATTTCAAAATATCATTGATTTAGTTTCCTTTTGCCTTTCTGTGGAGCATATATATATATAACATGTCTTTCTCAAGGGCCAAACAGTGTTGTGGTCAATAAGATAATGATTTTTGTTCCTACTCTGTTTTTCAGACAGAAAAGCCATGAGGTATGGCTGAGATACCATTGTATATTACCAAGCTGCCTTTGAGTTGATCAGATAGAATGATTTAGGCACCACCACAAACACAGACCTGCAGTATAAATTTTCCCTTCTCAGTCCTATACTTTGACCAGTAGAACACACTTGTGCTCCCTGAAGCCTAATGCCTTCAGCATTTTCACAGCTGTTGTGTAAAATATGGTAACCAGGACCACTTGTAGCACAGAAAGAAATGAACTATTGCTACATGTACACCTCAAAGATGTGTATATTATTCTCTTTTATGATTATCTTTCACAACATAGCTAACCGTGCTTCTTTGTGCATTGAAAGAGATCACTTTTTTAAAGTAGAAAACTGATCAAACAAAAAACTTGGAGTATATTTCATGCGAAAATTTCTGAAATCAGAAAAACACTAATTTTTTTAAATTACTGGTGTTCACTGCAAGAAAGTGAACAATCAAGGACATTTGTCAACTTCTATTGAGAATTAAATCTCTTCAAATAACAAGAGACTTGGTTGTCACAGTATTTGTCATAGCTATCACACTACATCCTAACAGAATAATGAGAAACAATCATCTTCATCTTGCACACATGCAGTAGTCATCCCTGAAAGCTTTCCAAATCCCAGTGCACGTGGTGCCAGCAGAAAGGATCAGAAAGTGACGAGTGATGCGAGAGGATGCAGAGGAGTTATACTGGCAGACACAGTCAGAGGATTTTGAACAAAGCTTTATCCCCATGATGTACAGCTGTGTCCTAAGTTTCTAAGCTCCATACTGCAGCCAGGATAAAGCCACTCATATAAGAAATGTTGCTGAAAATTTGAACATTATAACAAATTCTTTTCATAAATCCACTGGCACTAGAACCACAACCAGGACTTCAAATCTTGTGTGAGTCTTGGCATTCATGAACCAGCAACATTAATATTTTTGTGCTATCACATATGACTTACTAAATTAGCATTATATTTATTACAGTAAAGTGACTCAATTCCTTGTTCTTCATTTAACAGCAAAGCCATGTCTGAAAAGCACATGTGGCAAAACTATACACACTAACATTATAGAACTTATTGCTGAGCAAGCTACTTAATTTAGGTTTTTGAGGCAACAACTCTAGTTTAATCTGTTCTTCTATTTTTAATGTTATGCCTTCATTTTTACTTTAAAGCACAAGTCCTACCACTCTTAAGTGTTCACATTCCTAACACACAGCTCCCCTTTACCTGCAAGCCATTGCCCTTCCTTCTGCATGTGCTCACTGCACATACAGAATCTTGCAACTAATTTGAATTTGCTTTCCTTTAAAGAGATGAAGAACAGACTAGGGACAGGGACACTATCACTTCCAATGAGATATAGGGTAAAGCAGAAAGTTTAGTCCTTACTCAGCCAGGCCTACAGGGCCTGAAGCAGAAGGCAAAACTCAGGCCTGGAAGCCCAAGAACCAAATCTGAAAAGCCTCAATAATATATGTTTCTTACAGACAAAATATTGATAAGATTGACAAAATCAGCATTCTGCAGTGTGCTGCCATGTACTGGGAAAATCAGTTAATAATGCTGGAGGACAGAGAGAAATTGGCCAAGGGACCAAGGCCATACATGCACTACATCCTCCATGTGAAGCTGCTGGCATAGCTGCCAATGCTGCCTGCTGGAGAACATGTCCTGCTGCATGCTCTAACCCACATCCCTTCCCAGGGGAAGAGCTGGGTGGCCTGGTGACAGAAAGCACCAATTGCTTGGCCTCCTCAAGTGACATGCATATATAACCTAGAAGAAAGCCTTTTTTTTTTTTTTTTTGGTAGCCTGACTTCCTCATGCACAGCTTGAAGATGTCATTAGCCATTCCTCTGAACTCATCTGTACTGAATTGTAAAAAATGGCTCAATATTTTTCCGTTTCTGTCTGACGATAATTGGGGTTAATTGATGATAATGGTAAGGGTAATTAGTTTTAACAGGCAGTAAGTCCCATAACCCAAGCCTCTTATGACAAAAATAGAACAGCAGTCAAAATGTGGCATGAGAAATAACATGGCATCATCCAGTCACCTGCAAATGTGAGGGGGTGGAGATTACATAAACATTTGTACGCACTTCCATATGATTGCATGCAAACTACCTTAAATAAGGTGAAATCTTGTGCATTGTGCAGTTATTAAATTTTTGTTATTAACATTGCCCAAAATACCTAGGATTTGCCAACAAACAGCCTAGCATCAGTTTGGGAAGCTGGACCATTTTATGCAGGAAGAAACAACTCCTTGAACTACTGTTTAAAACTAGATGAGGGCATCAATGCCAAGTTAAATCTTTTACTTTTTTGTAGGTCTCCCCCACCCCCTCCAAGTTTTATGAAGCATCCCATCTGAAAATAAATGATGGAGCAAAATCAAAAGCAGAAGTTGCCATTCTTCAGACTAGTACAATAGTTTGAAATCTTGCAAAAATTAAAATACTCTGTGTCACTTGATCTTTCCACCTAGCCCTCCCACTGCCTCCCACATCAAGGGTTTCCTCATTGTAAGCCTGGCTCCTCTTGGGCTGGCATCAGGCTTTTTAGGCTTTGCCTGCTAACAGTGAATTCAGGTGACCCATGACAGCTGTACCCACCAGCTACCACCCATGTTCCTGCTGATCAGCTGAGATTGGCCTCCATGTGGTGTGCTGGGACCTGTTTCCACAGATTATTATATGTACTATTTTACTTCAATATTGGGGTGGATGGGGGAGGAAGCAGAATCACCAAAAATCAGTATTAGTCCAGTTTTAAATCCAAGTACAGTAAAGCATAGAAATGGGTGAAACTATTAGTCTATGAAATTCATCAGGGCGTAGGGAAAATCACATATCCTGTTTGGACCTTAAGAGCAGCTTTAATTGTAGAGTCAGCACAGAGCAATAATTACATACTATGGTTAATGAAATCCACATTTTTAAAATCAGCTTGTTCCAGAAAGCCTGACAAATATTTGAGATTGAGACACAAATATTTGAGAAGAAACAGGATTGTGTTCTAAGGCTGAAGGGAAGTTGACTGTTCCTAGGACTACAGCATAGCAGTAACTTTTGAGATTCTTGGCTAGGCTGATGTAAAGTGACTGGGGGTGTAGTCACAGTGTGACAAGGAAAGTTTATGGTTCGATGGCATAAAAGCCTGATCTTAAATTTTCCTAAAGTCTTTAAAACAGATATTAAAATAATAATGCAGGCAGCAAGCACTTGTAATCCCACTGAGCTCAATTACTTTTGAATGTGCTCAGCAGTTTTGAACACTAAGCTATTTATTTACTTGTCTATGTGTATGTACAGACACATTTCTGTATCTTGTTTTAGACAAGTAAACACAGGGTTTAATCTTTCCACTGTCTTACTCTGAAATGCTCTTATATATCCTTTTAAAGGAATAGGCCTCCTTCATTTCTGTTTTCATGGGAATAATCTGTATTTCAAGCACCAACAGGAGAACAAACCAGAGACATAATTTTACAACTTCAGTGTCACCTACTTGGGCTTGGAGCATGAAAGTTGGATAGCCACTTCACATAGTTACAGAGCCAACATGAGTGAAAGCTGATTGTAAGTCCATTTTAGCCTTGAGACTAAGAAATGTGGTGACTGTTAGCAAGGTGCCCTATCTCTCACCCATTTTCCCCAAACGGCTTTCAATCTACTAACTGCACAAAACTAAGTTGAATTGTTATGCAACTATGTAATACCCCTGCTCTACTTACAGGAACACTGAGTTAAATCCAAGGATTTTTAAGTGTTTTGTGAATGCTGTCACTATGAACATCATCACAGTTGCCCTGTAAAAGGAATTGGACATCGTTCGCATACAACACATTTCAAAGTCACCCAGGAACTTTTTGGGAGGCATTGGGTAGAGACAGTGGGTATACCATCAATGGCATTAGTTCATCTAATATACTGTAAATTAATAGGCCATAAGACCAAAAGTAACTGCCTATAATCCTGTACCCACACTGTGCATTGCATATTAGAGGAATGCCCTGAATTAATTTATGTCTAAATAACATTTTTGTGGAATAAAAGGCCCCACAATTTTGATACGCCAATTTCCAATTATGTGCAATCTAAAAAAATCACAGGCAAGCTGCTCCAATTTCCAAGGACCTCATGGCTAAAAATTAAAAAACATATCAGATTAATCATAATAGATTATAATCAAGTATTATTGTTATCTAAAATACACAAGGAATGTTTATATCCTAATATAATTTATACCATTTCTATAGGTATATATATCTATATATCTAAAATATAATTTTCCAATTAAAACATCATAAATACACAGTTATATTAAAAACTGTGAGATGATATTCAGTTAAATTCTCTATGTAGTTTAGTGTCATTTATGCTGTAGGCAAGACCTTTAGCATTATTGCTTGTGAATAACCAGACATGAACAATCAGAATCCTTAGCAAATGTCATCTTAATGCTTCCTCTTAACATTCCATCTAGCACAGCATTCATTTTTCAACTCACTTCAGCGGCTACTTCGTAAGAAATATTTTCCAGAAATTTTGTGGGTAGAAGATAATATACAATAGTGACATTGTTAATATTTATGGTTCCAGGAAACTCGTGGCAGAAGAGGTTTCCAAATTAAGCCAAATGTCTCCTTGAACCAGGCATCAAGAACATCAGCAGAAATGCTAATATGAACCCTTGCCAGTGGCACAGTCATGAATCTCCAGGCTTAGATTGAAGAGAATGAGCCCTTTTAATATATTTAGAAACAGAGTGTTGTGGCAAGTTTAAAGCCAAAATCCCTTTCTCCTTGCTATATGAATAAAGTCTTTCCTTTTGCTATATATTTCTGGTTTTCGATCAGGGGAAGAACATACCTGCAGCCTCCAATTCAGTGGTTTTCTGAGCCTTTAGGAGCTGGAGAATTTAATTTTTATCACCAGCTCCAAACAGTGCCTGGCAGGATGCATCTGCAATGACAGGCTCTCTATCAGGAAAACCTGGAGCACCCAAATTGTTCTTTGTATCTTCACTTTTGAGGGCCAGCTTTAATATTAAAATAGAGTGCCACTTAAAATCTAAGCTGAAGATGGTAACTTCCTCTGGGAATAGTTCACATCTGCAGGTGTCCTTAAAAGGAACTATTGATGCATTTTTACTAAGCCTAGTATTTCTTCAACTCCTTTGACTCTGAGGATAAGACAGGCTACTAAGGTGGGCTAGGTAAGAAAAGGCAAAGACACAGGATCAAGTTCCCTGATTTTGATGAGATGAGCACTCACTATGCAGAGAAGGATGTAAAGAAACTGAAAACATTTATTGTGCACTATTTCATCTGCAAGTTGATTAAACAATTTCCAGGGAAATAGTTTTCTACTGAAAGATGCCAAGTCAATGAAATTTAAATGTGTCTTGTAGTATTATTATAAAATGCTGACAAAAAGTTATCACAGCATCTTGATACAGTTGCAAGTTTGGTTTTAAACACACAAAAGCCAAAAGTGCATTTACAAGATGACATTTTCACTGTGATTTGTATTGTTTAAATTTCTCATCCTAATCTAGGAAAAAAAAATTGATAAATCCTGCCATTTTCAAAAGAAAAAAAAGGCTATTCTGTTATTTGAGTAACTCAATTTAGTGTATTTCCATAAATGCATCACAGATTTGTCTGGTTTGCAAATAATCTTTCCTCGTGCCTTTCCTTATCCAATTCTTCATAATCCCAATAGGTTCTTTTTCAAGAATACTCATTAGTCAAATGTTTTTTGCTAAATTTCATCCTGAGTTATCCTGCCTAGCCTAAAGGTTTCTGATTGTGCTTTATGTGACAGTTATCCTCTCCTTTGCCTTTGAAATGTTCTGTGAATGGTTCTTAACAAACAATTCTGTTGATAAAGTACAAGAGAAAGAAATCAAAGCATTTCTCAGTAGTGGTACCTCTGCAGGGCAAATAGGAATAAAACACAGTGAAAAGGTATTCATGTCACTCAAATTAGAAGATGGGAATCTGAAAGTGCTCTGTACAAGATATTGTGAGAAAAGCCACCATTTTAACATAGGTTCATTTCAGGAAAGCACTATATTCCAGGAGAAATAACTATCCCACTAGAAGCAGGTTTTGAGATCTAAATGACTATCTTCTGGCTTGTAAAAGTTACTCTTATATTAATAGGTTGCAATTTTTAAAAACAAGTAGAAGTACAGGAAAAAACGAGTAGTAATATGTATAAACAATTTCTCTGAATAGAATTTGCATTGATACTAAACACTGAAAAGCCAAGTATTTCTGGAGTTAATAGCTGCCTTTTTGAATAGCCTAATCAATATGAGGAAAAATTTAGGGCCATTATCTTTGAGATCTCAATGTTACTGGCAAAAAAATTATACAGGATGTCACCCTGTTCTTTTGAGAGTTTTAAAGTTCTTCTAAAAGTTCCTATTCCTTCTGATAGTTACATATATCAACTGAGTTTTCTCATGCATGTTCATGTAAATGATGATTGTTTTGCATTCTTCTTTGTGGGTGAAGAGAATTAATGGACTGCAGTGTGGTTGCAGAGGTGGCAGTTTCACCCTCCAATCCACTGTCTCTTTTGCTCTTGTATATATACTGGAGTCAGAAAATAAAGTTGGCCTTTTTGGGTTCTTTTTCTTGCCTTTTACATCTAGCCTGCTTCTGTGAGTTATTTCGTGTTGCAGTGTGACAATTGAATATAGTACCAACATCTTATTTGGTATAAAAAATTTGAATTCTGTCCTAAAAATGATAGACTAAAGAGGAAGAAAAAGTGCAGTTGATAATCCTAGAAGGGTAATCTGAGTTTCTTTACCAAGCAGCTCACCTCTTCATGTTGTTTAAAATCAGTAAGGCATGCTTCATTTCATTACCAGCCTCACCACCTAAGTCCTGAGACATCTGGACAGGTGTCTGGTAACAAGCATGCTGTAAAGCTGAACTAGAGTAATTCTAACCAATATTATTTCAGATAGGTTATATCTTTGTATAGCATTAAACAGCAAAACTGAATTATATTCACCCACACTCTGAACCACACTCTGGTTAGTCTTCAGGTTTTAATTCTGTGTGATTTAACACATCTGATGTCATCAACACATCACTATTGCACTACAGAAAAAGACAATACACAGGCCGTATTTTAACTGTCTGATATCAAGCTTAGTTTGTAAATTGGCTGCACCACAAGTTCCACAGAGAAAAAAAAAGTCACTAGTTTGACACTGAGGTAAGGCTTAAGAAGCAGAGTAAAACACAGGTACACAGTAAAGCCTGTTTTGTTCAGTACCTTCATCAGCAGATTGGATAGCAAGAGCACACCTCAGCAGATCTCTAAGGAAGTTCTGTCTAGGCAGACCTGATAAACTTGGGGATTGAGCTGTGAGAGACCAAAATGTTAAAGGTTAATGGTTCAAGCAATCAGCCATTTGCAAAAGGAGTGGGTGCTTTGCTGATGATGTGCAAGGAAACAGCCCAGGTGCAGAGGGCAGGGGCACCAGGGGATGACCATGACAAATAAACCTTCGTTTGGCAACAAGCTGGTTTTGAGACAGATGAACCAATAGGAGGCTATGTGACATAAAGGCCAATAAGCTTCTGTGAGGTGGGATAGGGGTTTTTGTCTTGCCTGTGTCCTCCCCTACACAACTGGCTCAGGTGTGAAAACTCCCCCTCCTGTTTACACACAAGTCTAAGAGTGTTCATCCCTTCTGATGGAGCATAATTGGCTTAACTACAGTGACCTGAGAGGCAGCTGTCTTGTCTTGGAGGGTTGTTGCAGATGATAGATAGATATGATTGTTCATAAATAATACAGCTAGGATGAGAACAGTTCTCCCAGCTAGCCGGACAATGCCCCTGCCCTTGGATGGGTCCTGGGGTGAAATGGACTGTTCCATCCCACCCCCAAAAAGATGTGTGGTTCACCCCATACCTCTATCCCTCCCTTCAAACATCAAATGTCTGTAACCCCATTGGCCCATGCCTTATCCCAACCCACCTAGGAGCCTCTGATAAGGAGGTTTTGAGGGGCCACGTGGTCTCTTGGAACCTCTTCCCCTCTCCTGGAACTTCCCCTCCCTTGGAGCTTCCCCTCTCCTAGACCCTCTTTTTGTCTCTCTCCTCCCCCCCTCTCAGGCCTGGCCACGTGCTGTGTCTGGGAGCACAAGGCAGGACCCTCCTGCACCCCCAATAAACCTCCTTCCCCAAGAGCAAACTTCAGAGATCTCTGCCTCCATCCATCCACACCGTGCTGGAGCGTGGTATTTTCTTCAGAGGGTGTCATAAACTACCAAAGACCCCCAAAGTTCCCCTAGACTCATTTCCAGGGCTTTCCACTAGAGGATTGTGCATGATCCATGGTGCTGTATTCAGACAATGTTAAACTCACCCCTAGGGGAGATACCTGGGTGTTCACACATAGCTTGAGTATATATTAACACATTGAACTTCTCCTATCCTTTTTTTCTCTTTTATTTCCTAGATTATTCTTCTTGAAATATAACATAAACCAGACTAAAAAATTCCAGTAATTGCCTTTATAAGTGCCTTAATTTGTCTGGATAAATTGAAGTTCACTAAGTTAAAGCTTATGAAGTACCTTACTTTGGATGTTGTTTTAAAATGTGCCAAGTACCTTATTCTACCTTAATTTTCTGAAGTTTTCAAGTCAAAGTTTGTTATTGAAGCTCCTGAAAATTTTTGATTTTCTCCTGTGCACCACCCAGGGTGAATCAAACAACCTTCCCCTAAACCCACTGAGCATATCAAGGTATAACATGAGCCAACACATGCCTCAAGAAGCTCAGCAAAAAGCCCAGAGAATTGCACTGGGGATCAGGGGATCCCATCTGTCAGCACAGCTGAAAGAGAGCTGGATGAGGAACAGACCTAAAATGGACTGGGATGGTATTTCAGTCACCACTAGGTAAAACATGAGCCAACTCCATGCTGTATGCAGGAAACTTGACTGCATCAAGTGGGGCTTTCCTCTTTGCCATGGAGACCGCAGTTGGAATTTTGTGTCCCGGTTTCAGCCTCCCTGTAAAAAATGATGCTGAGGAACTAAAAGAGGGACAATAGGTTGCTGTCAGGATGTCTGGGAGCGACTAGAGCTGCTCCTCAGAAGTTGTGTGCCTAAAGACACAGCTTATTCTGATGAACAGACAGCTAAGGTTAATTTCCTAATAGCCTGCAACTGCATGAAAGAGTTAAAAGACAATGGAACCAACCTCTTCCCAGCAATGGCAGAAATGCACAAAATAAGGGGAAATGGCCAAGATGGACTCCTCCTTCAGCTTGAGGAGTCCAAATGGCACAACAAGAAAAATTTCTTCATGAGGGGAATAGCACAGCATAGGGATGAGGGATGAGTTAATTTTAGATACTATGATAACTTCTGAAGGATTTTCTTTCTTGGCTAGAGAAAATCATTGCTAAAATATGTGGAGAACACATGCTCTGAAGCGGTTGAAGTAGATGATGCTTTGGGCAGCAGTTGAAGAAGGCAGCCTGCAGAGGCCCATAAGAGCCAACACTTCTATGGCTGTGCCATCAGTTGCTGATCATCTGTCTGCAGCTCTTCTCAAGGACACAGGGCTGATTTAACCCAGTTCTCCTCCCTCTTTTCCAGCTGAAAGAACTGTCATAACAGACAACTCTTCTTTCATCTCTCAAGTCTGATCTAATTTTTCCAACACTAACACCAACCTACTTTGGGAGCATGTGAGGCAACACTTATGGAGTGACTCAAATCAATCCTTGAAAAGCTCCCAGTCAGCAAAACAACTGCACATCTATTCCTGCCACCTTCATTAATATGCTCTAGATTTAGTGAATTCTTGCTGATTTTAACAGGATTGTTCATCGTAGATCTAGGGTAGTGAGAAGGCCTTAATATAGATGGCCTCTATTTCCACCTCCAGCAAGAGTGAATGAAGGTTTTCACATATATAGTATTTAAATGTCATAGTAAAGACTGCTCCAGAAACACTTTTTTTAGAATAAAATTTGAAAGCATCTTTAGTTCTGTTCAGCTTTAATTTTCCTATTTCCCTGGGGGATTCTTAATGGTCACAAAAATGTTTAAGGATAAACGTTTCTTTTAAAGTTTCAGACTTCTTGAGTCTGTTTTTTGGACACTTTTCTAGGAAACAAGTTCCTTAACAGGAAAGCAAAGGGGGATTAATATACACTAAAGAGAAAGTCTCTCTTCAAAACATAAGAATTTCTGGTTTTGAAGATTTCATTTATTTCTCTTAGGGATGATATAAAAATACAGGATTAAACTTAACACAGATGTTTCAGTTGATACATTCTGAAGTATTTTATATGGATAGAAATTTTACACAGTCTCTTGTTACCAAAATGAGACAAGGATATTCAATCTTGTCATTACTGTTATTAATCAGAAAATCACACAAGATAATCCTACTTCATTCCACTTCAAAGTTTCAAGTTCATGCTTGAGATCATGACAAAGGCAACATTTTATGCACAGCAATATATAATTGCTAATTTTTAGAAAATAGAAGGGATTTACCATAACCTTTTTTTTTTTTTCTGTATTACTTCATTTTTCATTACATGGGCTCTTTTCATATGTATCTGATCAGACATGGAAATATAGAGTGTAAGCAATACCAATACTTCTTTTTCTTTCTGTTTTCAGAACTGACCTTCCTCCTTTAAGATTTGAGAAACTGATGGCCTTATATCCTATCAGCCATGTGTCTTCAAGGTTTTACCATACAGTGCTCCAAAGCAAAATGGGGGTGGGGGGGAAAGTCCAATTAGCCACTGTGTTTAAGCTTAGAAACACATCTCTGCTTTGGTTTAACCCCAGCCAGACACTATGTCCTGCACAGTCACTTGCTCATTCTTCTACCAGCAGGTTCAAGGAGAGAATAGGAAAAAGTAGAAAACACACAGATTGAGGTAAAGACCATTTAAAATGGAAAGCAAGAGGTGTATACACAAGCAAAGCAAAACAAGGAATAAATTCACTGCTTTCCATGGGCAGGAAATTGTGTTCAGCCATCTCAAGGAGAGCAGGGCCCCATCATGTATAACAGTGATTTGGGAAGAAAAGCTCCATCACTCCAAATGTTGCCCCTTTCCTCCTTCTTTCCCCCAGCTTTACATACTAAGGATAATGTCATATAGCCTGGAATATCCCTTTGGTCAGTTTGGGTCACCTGTCCAGTTGAGTCTCCTCCCAGTTTCCATTCACCCCAACTTCCTCACCAGTGTGGTGGCATGGAAAGCAGCAAAGGCCTTGGCTCTGTGTAAGTCCTGATTAGCAATACCAAAAACATCTCCATATTATAAGCTGTGTCAAGCACAAATCCAAAACATGACATAAATTAAATTTACATTTAAAATCAGTTAACTATAGTTTCGTGAGAAACTGTGATGATTTTTACACAAAAAAATAAAATTAATTTTAATGAACTAGACATCAGCTAGTATAGCTCCTCAATTATTGTAAGTTGGAACCATTACTGTGTTCTATTCTTTTCCTGCTCTTCTTGAAAGAATTACATGATTGGAAAACACTATGCTTTTTCATTAAATATATCCTGAAAAGGGAAAGCAGGACCTCAAAGTGTGCCAATAGAGGAATTTTCCCCCTTTTTACGTTTCACCTGCTTCCATGAAAGTGGAATCACACCTTCTTATTAAAAAAATTTAAATAATTATTTGCCCTGTTTTCAAAATCTGTATCAAAGTCAAAGAATTACAGCCAGAAAGCATTCCTTTGCCCTCTGTGACATCTCTCAGTCCACTACAGCAAGTATCAAATGGACCCACAGTGTCTGATATTCAGTGCCTGTTCTAGGTAGAGGAATTCAGAGTGGCAGAGAGTTTATGCTGTTACCATGCAGAAGCAGGGTGGAGCATTTGATCCAGCATTATTTCAATTCTACAACTACCTTCTGCTGCTTGGTGTGTGGATGATAAAGGTATTTTAATCTGTTTTTAATTCGTTTGTTTCTTGCTTTATTTTAAGCTATTTAAGGTAAAACTATTTGAAGTAATAAAGGCCAGCTACTATTAGTATTATGTACTAATAGAATATGTACAGTATTTCAAATACCTGTTATATTCCTTTATCTATGATCACAATACTTTGTGGAGTTTCAGTTGCTGAAGCACTACTCCATATTATGATGTTCAATCGATATTATGGATTTTAAAAAGAAGTAGCTTTTCTTCTGTTCCTTATCTTGTAATCGGAGTAACATTCAATTTGTATATACAGGTGTGCTCTTGGCATTTGTGAGGCTATTCTTCTTCCTTTCAGTACCACATGCCAGATTGTCAAAGGATTATCCCAGTTTCATTCAAGGTGCAAAAATGCTGACCTCATAAGAAAAAAAAGAAATCTCAACAAAAAAAAAAAAAAAAAAAAAAAAAAAAAAACCCAAAAAAAAAACCTACCCAACACCACCAACAAAAAAAAACCCTAAACAAAGAAAGCACCCATGAACTGAGTCAACAGAAAAAGCAGTATATATCAAAGTTGAGCTGGGAACAGCACAAAACAGCTTTTAGCCTCCATGATACTGTGGGGTCAGATGTCTTGAGGAGTGCAGACTTCAGGAGCAAGGGGTAAAATATATACCTGCCCTTTGCTGTAATCTTCTCACTACTCTGAGAATATATATCTTGGTCCAGAGTAGATTTGTATCTCCCCATGGGCAAAACATAGTCCTCAGAATGCCATGCTCCTGTTTTCCTGTCACCCACAGGTCCTTCAGCTCACCCTGCTGCTGTTGTCAGTCTTATACTAGTGAAGGTGTTATCCAGAGATTGCTTCCCCCGATTTCTTTAACTAGAAGTTGTAGTTGCTGCATATATCCAACTGAACATCAGAGCAGGCTCTGCCTAATCAGAAGGGCCACCACTGCAACCAGGAAGGGAAGGCAAAAGTTTTCATTGAATAGGAAAGAAGTAATTCAATGGGCAATGGACCAAGCCACTCTCCCTTCTGCCCAGCTAGGTGACAGATTCCTTTGTTCCTACAGTAAATCCACACCTTAAACTATTCATTGTAAAATGGCACTTGAGATTCTAGTATAATGCCTATTATTCTGTTATTGATTCATAGGTAGCACATCATAGTTAGGAAAATCAAGAAAGGGAGATAATTCAAGAAGGAAGCAGCACAGGACAAGGATCAGAAGTTGTGCACCAAAGACTGGATTCAGCTAAGAGTTTAGTCTAGTCTGACTAAAGACCAAGTGAAATACAGCTCTATGAAAAGTGTTGAAGAAACTTTTTGTCATCAGTTATATAAATACTCTTCTGTCCTACAGATATTTGTTGGGTAAACCTTACTAGGATGGTACTTATTTATCCTCATTATCATCTGTGTGCTCATAAATCCAGAATAACACCATAAAATAAAGATTTTAATAGTGATGCAAACACAATTAGATGTGAAGATTATGAAGCAAAGTCCCCACATAGATGGATTACACTTTCTCATGGAATAGAAGGTAGCCACTTTTGAAAACCTGGAATAACTAGGCACACTCTACTGTAGCTTGGAGTTTTGAAATAATGAGAAAAATCTATAATACTGTCCCTAAATAAAGGATAATACAGGACTCCTCACATAAATGGGACTTTTGTGTAGGCAACTGAATGGATAAAATATTTAGGGGTTGGAATAAAAAGAAACCTAAATAAGAGTCAGATTTATTTTAGAAACAGGGGTAAGTATAAAAATGGATATGGGCAGATGGAAGTGATTGAAAATCTCTCTAGGGAAAGATTAAATGATGTTAAAAAGATGTTAAAATAAATATTCTAAACTACTCTATATTTTTAGCACCTTTGCAGTATGTGCATCATATGGCTTCCAGTAATGTGGTGCTGTTGGTTGACTCTCAAAGTTATTCTTAAAGATCTTTACTTTTGGTAATGTTGTATCTCAGAAAATGAATAGAGACTTCTTTATTTGTGCAAAATGATTCCTTGCAGTGTTTGCAATCAAGGAATGACAGCACTATGACAGAATAATGATGATAGGTAAAAGAAATAATTAAAGAGCTAAGTAAAAGAAAAGTAAATGGATTGGGTTTTTTGCTATTCTCTTCACTGTGGGAGGCATCTAACCATTAAAAATAGTTAGCCAGTAGGAAAGGTAATCAATAGCAATGATACAAGGCATTATTAAATTTTGTTGATATTGTTATTTTGAGAAAGTTTTAGTAATGTTGTTAAGAAATTCTCCATTTTATATTCACCTATTCTAGGCATTGTCTGTAAGAATGCAAAAGCCATTCAAAAATAGAGAGTAAGGTTCCTAACTTTTTGGGAGGTGATGAGAGAAATGCCTAAAAGGTAACTATTGACAAAAGTCTAGTCCTTATTCCTCAGAGACACCAAATTCTTGCCCCACCCCATCCCATTTGGTGTTTTTCCATTGAAGCTTTTAGCAAGATCTCTGAATGTTGCATCTGGTCCTTCTGGGAACAACTAATGCGGGCAGAGCCTGTGGCATGCCCTTCTGAGCATCATTTTTCTGTAATCTGTGTAATCAGGTTTTCCTTCTTTTTCAGATTCTTTATGGGCAAATAGGAAAAGGATTTATTCCTTTAACACAAGCATATTTGGTGGAACCCTGAAAACTGATATCACTGACATTTCCAATATGGCCTTACTCAAATCAGAGGTTTTGGATTCTGCTCAGGAATTCCACATATCTTTGTCTTTTCCTAATATGCTTCCAGTGAACAGAGCTTCTGTTAAAGTCAAATCCAAATGCAGAGATGTGCCTAAAGGTAAATTAGGCCTTAAATGCTTTCCTATCTGGAGAAGGCAACTAGAAGCAGCATGGCAGTGCAAGGGTTTCTCTGATGAAGTCAAAGCACACAGGAGACAGTGATTTTGATCTCTAATACTAGAATCCTTGTATCCATACAGTTGTGTTTGTGAGGAATTACTCCCAGTTTACATCTGTGACTAGTCTTACAGCACATTCCAAACCAGGTATACAAATTGTGGACCCAGTTCACCACTGTATTAATGTATTTTTATATCTGTATCTATCTACACCAAGAGACTAATGTGAGCACTATGAACAAATACACTAATTTAGCTCTGGGATGCTGACTTTGCCTTCCACCCTAATTTGTGGTTTTCTTAGAGAAAACAAGACTGATGAAGCTGGAGATCATCCATCTCTTTAAAGTCTGAAAGGGTTTAGAAGAGAAGATCCTGGTTTGGTCTGCCTACAGTTTGAGTTTCAGTTTTATTTTGCCCATAATACGTGAAAGTAAGTTTCTGAAAAAGCAAATAACAGATTTTTTTTTTTCACTATTTCCAATGTTGTCCATATTCCTTCTACTCTATTAATCTTTCCAGTCAAAGAAATAATCTATCTCTAATCTGCTTGTATTTTAAAATTGGGTTATAGTTTATTGTCTGGTTTTATATAACACTTCTTTTTACATCTTTGGTAATGCAAGTCTTTCTACCTTCTCAGTAACTTCAGAGTTGAGTGAACCATGCAGCAAATTATGATCACCCAAATACATTACTGCCTGTTTGGAAAAATAGTTACCATAAGCACCCACTGAAAAATCACACTTCATTAAGTACGTGTATAATGCACTAAAGAAGATTATATAAGCAAATGTAAGGGACACTTTTAGTAAGGGACTTAGAAATCATCAGATGAAGTGCCTACAGACGCAGGCATCCAAAATCATCATCTTAATCACAATAAAATTGTGTCTATACCTGGTAGCAATGTGTTAAATCAAAAATCACCTCCTGCACTAAGCAAAAATCGCATGAAGCCTGTATTACCCAAATCATCACAGGATAAAATGCAGTTAATTGCCTATTTTGTCCTTTGCTAAACATATTTCTATCACTCTCCAGGCTAGAACTTGTCCTTGTCCCATCAGTCAGAGCTTTACAAAAGCAACATGCTTGCACCTTACCTTTCAGCAAGACAAGCTCAGAATGAACCTGCTGACCAAACATTTATGCCCAAGGTAAAGAACAACAGACCAAATTTATATTCACAAAGTCACTGTTCAAAGGCTTTCAGATCTTTCTGTTGCTCTTAATTTCCTGCTGAAGAAAACAGTCATTTCATTGAAGCCTAAGGTAAACATAAGGTGTATTTTGTCTTGAGATATCACTAGGCTCAAACATGATCAAATTATTTACCTGGCCACCAGAATTTAAGACATGAATCATAAGATAGCTTGGTTGACTTGTGATTAGCAAAGTATTATACTTATTTATACATATTTGTATCACTAGGAAATGTGCATGCCTTTGGGAGAGAAATAATTCTTGAGCTTAGTTACTCTTATTTATACTAATATATGCAGATTTAGAGAGTTTATGTGGAATTTAAAGATAAATTGCATCAGATACTCCAGATGCTGGAAATAGCTTACTTTGCCTGTCCTGCAGCATTACTATTTGTTTATAATTTCAAAGGTAATGGCTTCATTATCCCTTTATCTAATTTCACAGAGAAATGACAATTCCTAGCTGCTGAGGTCATGGCCCATCAAAAATTATACTGTCTCTAATTTTATATCCGATCTCTGGTAGGTCTTAATTTGCTTATCTCAGTTCTCATATATTGACTAAATTGCTGAATTCTATTAAAATTTCTACCAGCTGTCCAAGATTTAAGACTGAACTACTGACTTGAGACTTATTGAATTAAGACATTATTGCCAATGTGAGCCAGTAAAACAATGATTAAAATATACAAGATGAGTGTGCTTTTTTAGTTTCCTGTACACCATTTAAATTAATCCTGAATGCGGCTTTGTACACTGTACCTATGATATCTGATCGTCCCAGATAGCATGGAAAAATCATGTCTCTTTTTTTCTTAACATTTTTTCCTTAATACAGCTACTGTACTTAGCTGCAAGAGCTGTAAGAAACAGAGGTAATATTAAATTATTATGCAAATTTTCATGGGTGGATAGTGCAGTATTTTTCAAGTTCTATTTTTTTTGCATAATGCTTCAAACTGAACCCTCTGAAATGTTATTCTGCAGTGCATACTGAAGACCATTCCACCTACTCTAATCTCCAAGAATGTTCACGTTCCCTACACAAAGAGAACAGCAGATATTCTGGTGACTGGTCAATGCCAGATCCATGTTTTCCATTTTGGCCACTGCTGCCATATTTCTGTTGCTAGAGGAGAGAAGGAGCTTGCATAAGCAGGAAATGCAGTGTTTAATAAAACCCAGTTAAATATTTATTGCTTGGGTCTGGCAGGTCATGGGGAAATGTGACATCCTCACATCTCTTTTTATCCTGCATCCTTGCCGAGTGAGACTGTGGAATCTTAGGAGATTCCATTTGAATAGGTAACTTGCCAGAAGTATTATCTTATTCTTCTGTCTTAAAACACTGCTAAAAGTACACTTCTCTATGTCTCTTCCCACGGATCTCTGGTTTCTGACAGCAGTTGTATTTTCGCCACCACTGGGTTACCATCAGGTAAAAGGACTATCAACGTAAGTGAAGAGGCAGTGATAGTTGCTGCATCTTCTTTACTACCCACAAATCTCTAAATTTGCAAACAAATGTGTTGCAGCTAGATTTGTGGTCTCCATGCCTGTTGACCAGCAGCTGGGGTTCACCACCTCATCACAGCAAACCTAAGCTAAAGCACGTGTCTGAAAAATCATTTCCATTCTGAAGATCAGGTTCCCAACGTGGCATGCAGCCTTATATTCTACTAGGGCATGAAGGTAGCTTCTAAATAAAAGATGCCATAGAGAAAACAGATTTTCAAAGTACGCCCAGAAAGACTGATTCTTCACTGGAAGAAAGATTTAACTTCTGATTACCATTTTTCTCACATGGTAGAAATACACTCAAAGTCAAAGAATTTTGTAGCATTCATCACCAAAGGGGAAAAAAAAAAAAAAAAAAAAAAAGACAAAATACTTTTACCAGCACCTCCCACAATGCTGCTACCTGTGTATGCCTGAGACTCCAGAGATGATTAATCACAGGGCTTAAAAATCAGGTTATCATAAGCTGTTTAAATATCCTTGGTACTTCATCATCAGTGTGGTATGGTTCAGCAGAAAGGCAATTCAGCATTAGAAAACAAACCCTGAGGTCACTTGCTTCTTATTGCCAGAGGCAGAACTGATTGTTTTTGTTCTTGTAAGTAATTTGGAAGTTTGTTCAAAGTCTAATAGTACATCACTTTCTGTCTGTTACTTGTGTGTGTGTCTAGTGATAGTCTCAGAATTATCCTGTTATGATGCTTCCCACTGGACTACTTTAACAAAGTGCAGAGATCTTGCTACATGCTGACTTGGGTGACCACAAAGGAAGGGAGAGAAAAATCATAAATCAGTAAAATATACTGCATCTATAGTCCAGCATACTGTATTGCTTATGCCCTTCTGTGTTTCCCCTCCAACTCATATCAGGTTGCTTGATGTCCCCCATAAGGACCTGGACTTGTAATAGGAAGTTGCTCCTGCTTGTCTATGAAAAGATTCATCTGCCTGTTTTCCTGGCCAGGTGGCCAGTAGCAGACTCCACTATGTCTCCTGTCCCTGCCCTCCCTTCAGTCCTGACCCATAAGCTCTCAGTCAGTCCTCATCCACCCCCAGGTGGAGCTCCATACACTCCAGCTGGTCATCGACATTGAGAGTGAAACCCCCTCCTCTCCTCCCTTGACTGTCCTTCCCAAAGAGCCTACGTCCATCCATTCCAACACTCCAGTCCCAAGGGCCATCCCACCACATCTCTGTGATACCAGTAACATCATAGCCCTGCAGGCATGTGCATATCTCTAAGAACTCTTCTTTATTTCCCATGCTGGGTGTGTTTGCTTTCATGAAATCCAACTTCCAGGGCAGCTAACAAGAGACTCATTCCATACAAGTATTTAACTAAAACTGAGTGTATGTTGACCAGGAAATTTATATTTTGCTTCAAACGGACCATGAACAAGTAATCATTTATATTAGAAAATTCCTTAATGGAAAGCACTTGCCAACTAATTTGAATATATGATTTCTGATGTCAAACTGTTCCATTTTGTCTGCTTGCTGTTCACAGTTCACAACTAGTCCTAAGTTACCAGACAGTATTTGTACCTCCTGATTAAATATATTTCTACATTTATATTTTAAATATATTTAAACAAAAGATGACAAAATAAATAGCAAATACTGAATTAATGAATAATGAACACCACAATTCTGTTAAGAACTATTTGATGAAAAATCACCTATATTAAGGAATCATGAACTTGTGAACTCTGGAAATTGTTATAAAAAATGAATAATACAAGTAAAACCAGCTGCAGAATGAAGGAAGGCTATTTATTCAAGATTGTCTTGATGAACCTACATTAATCCACTATTTATTGTCCCATAAGGATCTTCCTCCCCACTGCTACAAAACGTTTTGGAGTATCTTCTCTATTCTTACTCAGGCCCCAGACAATTACAAACAAACATGATGTTATGCCTAGCACAACATAATTTTTCAGAATCTGCTTTTAGACATGAATAATCTGTTACAGGGCTCCCCAGAAACACACATTATTTTTATTGAGGTGTTGAGTCTGTTCAGCAGCTACCTCAGCAAGCTGCTAGTTAGGATTTAAGTCATGTGCTCTTTACACCAAGGGCCATGGTTTGAACGCTGATGAAAACACTTTTGATTGTGTTAGGAACTTAAAAGCACAGGCATGCAAATTTAGCACATGTTGTCTCCTCCCTACTTCACCTTTACCTTCCATTTCACATCATCTGGTGTTCTTTTGCTGTCACAGTTCATAGATTTTGAGAAGAAAAAAGGTTCTTATATAGACTTTTTTTTGGTTTCCCCAGAATCTCCCTTCTTTTGATGGCATAGATTTTTCTGTCCTGAAATTTTGCTTTGGAAATCAATGGTAATAAGAATACAAAAAACCCTAGGAGAACCCATACTGAGTTAGATAAAAGTTCTAGGTAGCCTAGCACCAGCCTCCAGTCATATGCTAATAACTCATGCCCAAGGAAGAATAGAAGGAGGCACATAGCAACAATCACCCAGCATCCTCCCTTAACCTCAGGTGCCAACTGCTTTAAGGGCTTCCTGAAGCGGAGATGGTGCCTTAAATATTTAATAACCTTAATTAGTGTTTCATCCAGCAACATGCCCAAATCCTTTTCAAACTGAGGATTTTACTGTCTATTGCACTCTGTGGCAAGCACAGCCACAGGCTTTGCAATGGGGCAAATCTTTGGTATTAACCTGGTCTATGCTGATTTTCTTTGATGTGCTGTAGTCCTTGTGTACGCAAAACTTCTATTCCTGTAAATATATGTATTTATTTCTATATATGTATATACATAAACAACAATAACAAAAAAAAAAAACCCTAGTATCAGATCAAAATTTACTTTGTTAATGAGATCAGTGTCATCTCTGTATCCAAAGCCATATAGCCTGGGCAGGGATGATAGCAGGGCTCCAACAGAGATCCTGCCTCCTGCTCTAATCATCAGTTTCTAGCATTACTCATTCCTATGGCCAAAGACAGCCTCCATAACATTGCCTGTCCCCTCAAAGCTACAGAATTCCAAACATTGTTTAAAAACTCATCTAACTGCTCAGGAGAGGGCCAGGCTATCTCAGGTCCTTTCAGGGTGACTCTGGGTGCCTGGCAGACTGAAAAGCTCTGCAGAAACACAGTGTGCTCCTTGCAGAGGTGGCAGGGCAGAGCCACCCAAGCCCACTGACATGCAGGCACAGATCCATCTGTCAAACCCTCTGGGCAGCAAATCTGAAGATCAGATCCTGCACTGCCATTGCAAGTTAAAGCATCAGCTATGAAGTAATCCAGATACTAAAAAGACTTTTCTAGGACTGTGCAAGTGAGGAAGAGAAAACTATGCACAGGGCTGTCATCTGTCAGAGCCTGAATATATGCAGAGTATATTCAGGTCTGAGTCAGCATACCCCTCCCATATTTGAAGACTCCCAGACACATCCTCCGACAATATAAAGTATCAATTTAAGATTATTCAACTTCAGATCTGAAATTTAAAATATCCAGAGTTAAGTTTTTCAAAATCTGCAAAGTAACATTTTTGAAATTAAAAATCTCACAAAAAATCTAGAGCTGGCTGCAGCACATTCAGGATACTGCCAATGGCCAAGGCCAAATACCCTACCACAGGAGAACCAGCAACTATATGATTAGGCTATAGCCTTTCCCCAGTTCTGAACTGGGGAGGAGATTTTAACCAGCATTTACCTATCAGATAGCATATTGCCTGCTCTGTGAACAGAAGGTCTGTTGCTGACAATTGCTTTTCATGAGATGCTGAGAAGATTTTGCTCAAAAGACAGCAAGTGGGCTAAGACTAAATAAAAAAACAAGGTAATAACTTGTACTTGCATAGTCACTCAGGTTTAAATACTTTCCTTATTCTTGGGAAAAAAAAAAACCCAACCACTTTTCTGTGTGTGTTTTAACTAGTGAGATATCAAAATAAGATAGCCCTAAATAAACACATGCCAGACTTTTAAGCTGTATATTAAATAAAGCCATTCCCACTGCTTTATTACATTGTGTAATATCGCAGAAAAAATGTCAAAGGGATGGAAAGCCTACCAACCACCATTTTGTCCCTGTGATGAGGACTCCCTTTTTAATTCCCCTGGGATTCTGCTGCTGGAAATACTGCTCTGATTAGGCTTGTTTACATGTTATCCATTTTCTGCACATGAAAAGAGGAATACATTTTGAAAGTCTATGATTAAAGCTATTTGCTTTAACTTAGATGTTGATTCTACTTGTGATGTATGGCCTGCCATCCTTCTAAGATACTTCCTACAGAGATAAATTTGGAGGAAATGAGTATTTTATCCAGTTTGCCACAGAGAGTTATAAATGCATAAAAAGCAATCTTTGCAGCTTAAACTATATGAACAGTGTGGCATTCTAATTCTATACAGTCATGTAGAATTTGTTTTTATGTAGATTATACTTTATCTCGTTAACTATCATCATGTAAACAACACCATCAGTATTCTGAAATATTTTTCTAATAAAAGTATATGATATTATTTTGCTTTTTCATAAGAAAACACTACAATTTAATTTCATATGGGAGTGGAACAGTTGCTGCCATACTTGAAACAAATTCTACTGCTACCTTGTACTTGGAAGCAGTTCCACTAGCCTGGCTGGAAATGGCAAAGAAAGGATTTTGCACTTGGACAAATACCACTTTTGTCAGAAGGGAAGTGTAACTAAATCTTTTACTGCCATCTCTGAACCTAAAAGGCACTTTAGTGGCTAGGCATATGATTCTGCCCTTTGGGGAAGGTGGAATCCGGTAAATCAAATTTATAAATTCAGGAGCTCTTCTCAGGCAATTCACATTAGCAAGGCCTATCCCACTACAGGAAGCCAGAAAACCCTGCTCTAGGTCTGCACAGAACTAATGGTTTGCAGAGAGTTTAAGGCATTTCTCATTTTGAGCAAATCTCTGAAGTCTCATAAATCTAGGTTTATAAAGCTGCAGACCTCCCAATTTGTACTCTAATTATGTTTTGTTATTGTTATTATCAGCTTATTCTTGCTAGGAATGTTCTTGTATCACTTGAAATTGATGCTAATGCTCCCTGACACACAGCCTGACATGTATTAAGAATACAGAAAATGAAATGACAGAACTAATTAAAAAACCATCTGTTCTGTTAATTTATAGGTGTGCCAAACAGTTCAAATGAGACTTGGTCAGCAGTAAATCACATCCACCTGTACCATTTGCTTAGCAGTTTCTGTCCCTAGTCATGTTATTTCCTTAGAAACACTTCCTCTATTCAGTCCAGAGACTGCACACTGAGCAGTGGGAGCATGAAATCACAGCTATTACTCTTGAGCAGAAATAGTACACATAAAAATGCAGTATCAGCCTGCTAAATAAAAAAAAAAAAGACATACAACAAAACACTGTATATCATGTAGACTCACTCCATTAATTGTAATGACTGCCTCCAAGACACGGAACAATCACATCAGTATTACCTATAGAGATATTGCAGCTCTCTATCCAGGAAAAATTTCCCCCTTAATGTCAATGGGCTGTACTTTTCTCTCCTGTAATCCCATCAAAGTTAATAGAGTTGTACCAAGGATACATTTGGTCCCATCTGATTATGGCACACTGAACATGTTACCTTATTGCCTGGCTGCTGTGTTACTGTTTTACATACAGAAAACATAATAATTCAAAAAGCATTCAACAGGCAAGTTAGATTTTTTTTTTTTTTTAAGAGAAAGGAAAATAAGCATGTCTCAGACTGATGAGCAGCAGTCTGTCATCTGGCAGGACTATATTATCACAGATTAGGTATATTTCCTCTGCACCAAAGAAATTTTGCTAGAATAAAAGCACCTATATGTAAAATAAGCTACTTGGCATCTTCTTCCTGTTCATTCTGCAGTCAGCTTCCCTCCAGCATGTAATACTTGGATTTGCATTCCAGACTCCTGCACACAGAGGGACTCCCTCTGCCAGTCACTTTGACTCTTGAAATCTTAACCAGTGGGCAACTTGAAAAAATTTAAAGCAGACAGTTCCAATGGGAGACAAAGCAGCAGCCTGCTTCTCGCAGGAATCTAATAAAACAGCCACTAATAAACAACAAAACATCAGATAAAAATATATTAATTCTTTATTTCTCACCAGAAAAACTTCCACCATTTCCTGTGTTCAGCATGGTTTCCGGCTAATATTCTTATTACTTTTCACCAACTTCTAATTTTGGTTTACCCAGTGTCATTTTGGTATGCTTGGGAATTTAACCATCTATAAGCAAATGAATGGTCAAGTGCAAAAACACTGCAAGAGCCAGAAAGGGGAGGTCCACCAGAACTGGCATATCAATGTGCCAAGTTCCATGGACAGGGAACTTGTATATCCCTCCCTAAACATGGGCATTAGGAGGGACTTTCATGGATACACACCCACACTTTTCTACATTGCTGCAACCAGGAGAATGAGCAGTGGGGAAGGGCAGAGCTGGCTGAGGGCCAGCAGAATCCAGAGGGTGTGAAGGGAGGGATGGGAGAACCGTTTTACTGCAAGATCTGGGGGTCTTTAATGACTTGGGGAATACATTGAGAGAAGAGTAAACAAGAGAGATGAGCAAAACAAGGTTGGACAAACTTAAGTAGACAGAAGCATGGGGAGCAGGACACTAGCAAGGACCCTGAGTGAAAAATCACCTGCTGGCAGTCCTTTACATGCAGTAAGAGTATGTCTCTCCTGGTAATTCCAAAGTCACTAAGAGGATCCTATCTTTCTAGCTACATTAAGCCTGCAAAATTGTGATGTCCCATTCCATAAAGGTTTCTATTAGGGAGAAGAGTGTTCATTTCAAAAGGATTCACTGAGCAAGGTAGCAACATGCCAGAACTATATTTTGTTTATTTACTGTGATACTGGTTGTTGTATGTTCAAGTGATATCTGGGATAAAAGGGAGCTGACTATGCACAGGGGTGTAAAAGAGTCTAGCAAGAAATTCAGTATTGATCCGAGAATGTGTGATCTGCTTAGGACTTTAGTTATTTTCTATTGTCAATAGAAATAATTTATCATCCTTTTAAGTGACAGCAATTCACTAAGAGACAAAAAAACATGTTACAACTGATTTATGTCTCACTAGAACAAATCTGAACTCTAGGAAAGCAGCTTGGGAGTGGGGGCATCATGTTATTGACTAAAAAAGGATAGGTTACTAAAACGCTAAGTTTTAAAAACTGTAATGATCTGTCAGTCATCTGAAAAGTAGCATCTCATCTTGCTCTCTCTGTGTAATGTGACTTTTTGGATTGAAAGACACAGATTTACTAGATACTGCATCCTTTGGGACCATTACGTTAGACAGACCTATGAGAATGATCTAAAGTTACAATTTAACTTCAATGTTTCTGGCCCAAGCCATCTCTTCTACTATATAGTCGAGTATCCTTAGGATTTCCACAGTAAAGGACATAAGATTGGACCCTGAATAATCTTTTCTAGGCTTTCTCTGCACATTTTTGGGGCACAACTGACCCCAACCTATTCTTAAACACCTGGCCTGTGTTTATGGCTGGCCTGTAGGAGACTTCATTTGGAGCAGTCTTTACCCTAAGCACTGAAATTCAGAGAGGAGTTCTTTAACTATGAAGAAACAGGAAGAGCACAGAGTCTGCACTCTGAATTTCGACTGTAGAAGTCTTCTATATCCATACACCATGTTAATGAGCTTGAGTAGAAAAAAGGAAACTAATTCTGTTTTGGGTGGTGGGGTAGATCCAGTCTCCTAGCATCTGACCAGTGAATTTGAGATTTACTCAAAATGAGAGTGACCAAGTCAGTAGGAGAGACCAAGTCACCAGGGTCTTGTTGGAGTACTGCAGCCAGATGATTGGGATGCAAACAGACATTTTTCTTGGATTCACATCCAAGAGAGAGCAACTGGTTAACCAAAAGAGGTTAAAAAGCAAGGCAGCACAGGACATTGCTCTTCTGTCTTGTGGATGAGCACTTCATGTGGGAGCCCTTGCTGGGCTTTGTGCAAGGCTCATGTCAGCAGCTCCCACTCAGACCTCACAGGTGCTTGGCAGTCTGGTTTGGGGAACTGCATGAGAATTTAACTGCTGAGATGTATGGTGTTTATGTCCAGTAGCAAATATGGAGAAGTAGGGATGCTTCAGGAATTAGGTTGTTCCCAGGCCTTGGAGCTGTAACTAGAAGTAAGTACCTGCCTATCTGCCTTTAAAGCCTTGCCCAGTCACAAGTAGGATGGAGAAAATAATTTGATGCTTTAGAAGGCAAATTAATTAGCAGAGGTACAAGGAGAGAGGATGGGACAGCTCAGTCAAGATTTAAATGAAGATCACAGAGCTTTACTATGAATTCAGTTAAATTTCTGTGTTATCACCTTAAAAAAGTACTCCATCCCTAAAAAAATAAAAACATTAAACAATATACATGCTACTTTCTCACAATGATAGCACTTTTATAATTTCTTATCAACTCTAGGAAAGGATTTGGACTATAATAGATCTATGTGTCCCCTGGGGTAAATTAGCATGCCATTACAATTTATGTTAATATGTTTCAATTCCCAGATATTTGCCAGGCTTTTATTTCTTTGAAAATCTGGGATAAATTAACTCAAATCAATAGCATGGGTGCTGAATTATTTTGTAGCTTTCAGATCACTTTCATAATAAGTCTTGTAATCTAGAAATTGTCCAAAATACAAAGTTGTGAAGCTGAAGGGCTGCATTCATAACAGCTCCAGTTTCTGTACTCCTTAGGCTCACAGCACTAGGTAAAGAATCAATATCTGATGAAACTTGAATGTTTCCCTCATACAAAAACAATATACAAACTCACTGCTAGGAAAAGACTCCATTCAGTAAGCCTGTACTCCAGTAAAAAAATTACCAAGAATTTAGGTTTTTCCCCTGCAACCATGGTCAGGTCAAGGTTATCCACACCCACTGCCCCATCTGATCTTAAATGCCATTTTCAAGCTGTTCCAGGTTTGCATGCCAAGACTGTTGAATTCTGACACTGAAACCCACTTAGAGAAGACCCAAGAAGCTGGAACCACCACAATTTTAGCCTAAACAATATTAGTAGATTTACAGTGGTTGTAAACCCATTAAACATTCTGAAAAGACAGATTGAAGCCAGCTGAGTGAAGAATTCAGCTTGGGGTTAATTTAGCAATTTATTTTCTGCAAAATATTTCAAAATATTTTAATTATCTAGGAAAAGTTATGACCCATAAACTGCTGGAAAATACCTTGTGTTTTTGAAGCAGAGGTCTATAATCTGCATATTTCTAGCCGTTGCACATTGTTGACTTTGTTTTGCATTTCTACACCCCACAATGGATTAAAATCCAAGTTGCTCATTTTGTCTATCAATATGTTTATACTGTAAGGTTTAAAAAAAATGATGCTACTGTTATTAAATGTTATATACAATTTAACATTTACTCTCCATAACATATTTATAGCAGCAAATAGGGGTATTTTTATTCATTTATGTAACATTTTGCCTAATGAGCTAAAACTTACTGACTCATTTTATTTTACTGAACGGAGATATTCATATGCAACAAGACTCATTTTGTTAAAAGAGTAAGCCTAGTAACCAAGGTTCACTGAGCCAAGAGCTAAAGGCTGTGTGTGCAGCAGTGTAATTTAGCATTTGGACAATGGATATATGATCAAAGCAAGTTACCTATGGTGAAGATATCAAGGAGTGGTAAAGCAGGAAAAACAGTGTTCCATATTTTAATGTGTACCTTCTTATGTTTCTTTTCTGGCAGCTACATTCCTGATTGTAAAACATTAATAGTATATTGAATTATAACCAGAAAACTTGAATTTCCTGATGTAAAATTCACTCTTAAATTCTAAAAAAGCATGATGAAAAATGTAGAAGGACAAAGAAGGGAAAAAATACTGAAAGAACAGAAAACATATAATTCAGTGAAAGACCTCTATCAGTTTATACTTTCAGGAAGTAGCACAAGACATGGCTTCATAAAAATCTTATCTCTATTACAGGGAAAAAAACAAAGGTTTAAGTGGTGGTTGTGCTAATACCTGAAAGATGATATCAACAAATTTGCATTTGAACCAAGATGTTTGAAAATTGGTCATCTATTGGAACAAGTTTCAAGGCGATGCGACTTCCCCCCCTCTCTTGTCATCATTGTCAGGCAGAAGATGGGCTGCTCAGGGGAAATGCCTGGAGACACTACAGTCCCACCACCCTCTGGAGAGCACACAGCCCACCCCCACACTATCTGCTGCTGCCCTGGAGCACACCTCAGCTCCCTGCTCCTGTGAGCAATTCAAACAATTCAAAGGACAGGGAGAACAAGCTCCAGCCTGCTGCTCAACAAAGCACGTACGTGTCTTTCATCAAACATGAGTTACTCAGCTCAGTCGGCTAAAGGAAACCAGACAAAAGAGAACACTGATATTCAGAGGTCAGGCAGGTGGGTTTCCTGTCAGCCTCAGTGCACAGCCAATAGCTGCCATACCATAGCTGCTTCAGAGCAATGCACCCTCTGGTACAGACAAATATGCCACCCACCACTTCCACACAAGCTGCACCTGAGTAGCTTACCCAAAGACACGATGCCTAAACAAAGTATTTACAAAAACGCATTCTAATCCCAGTGTGGAGAAGTCAACCCTAAAAGCACAATGTCGTGATTGTGATACAGAAACATTAAACATCCAGAAAGGGTGAGCAAGCCAATGCCTTGGGATTCCTAAGTTTCTGCCCAATTCTTTCTGCTCCATAGACTATTTAAATGGAAACTGGCTTATTTCCAGAACCTGACTGCAAATGTAAACTTTATTTTATTTTTTATTTAAAGATGATGGGAGATTAAAAGTTTGAGAAAAAACTGCCAGACCCAAAAGGAATGGAAGTTTGCTATAATTGCTGACTTGGAAAGCTAAAATATAGAGAAATTGAGGTCTAAATTGGAGGCTTTTTCAATTCACTCTGATGCAAGCAAGTTCATTTACTGTGCTAAAGATACATTCAGCTGTCTCTGTTGCAGTTTGAGCTTTGCAAAAGCCCAGAATAAACCTCAGTAACCACAGACAGGTACTATTTTTCATTACCCCGTAACCTTTGAGTTCCAGGATTTGATATGATGGAAGGGGAAGATAAATTCTGAAATCTTGCTTTTATCTGGGACTACTTTATGTTTACGTTTGGGCAAGACACTTGAAACAAAACATTGGTCCTAAGCTAGGCTCCCAGGCCTATTTTTTCTAAATAGCACATTATAATGTTTAAAAAAGTTTGTGAGCTTCAGACAAAGTTTGCTTTAAGTATTCTGGGATCCTCAGTAAACTGACTCCAGGGAAGCATATCCTATCATTCTTTACTCCCATTTTGGTAATATTTAACCTTTCATTCATTTCACACTATTAAAAATATATAGCCCCAGTGATCTTCTTTTGTTAAATATTTAGCCCAACTGAATATTTCTTAGATCATTGATCATTTTACAGTACTGAAGAAGAAATTAACAACATCAAATTGTAGCTCCAAATGATTTATTCATTTGAGTAACTGACCATATTCAAGCTTATTACAGAGGCAAATTCATTCATCCCCCTATTTCAGTGCTGTAAAAAATGCATTTACTTTTTGTCTTACTGGCTGTTTTCACAAATAAGGAAGGAATTTTAACCAGGAATTCCCAAATATTAGACCACTGGACTTCTGCATATTCTCAGAATAGCCCATGGACCACTATGCAGCCTCACCATCCGAATCATAATTTAGAAAAATAATTTTTTGTTCTGCAGGGTTCCATAAGCTGCTACCTCAGTCTGCTGGCTTTGTTAAGGAGACAGTCCTATGAGTAAGACAAGTAGCATTACTATTTTTAAACAACTTTCAGAGATTGGTTCCAAAAAGGGAAGGAGAGAAGGTTTTCACAATACAGGGTGTTTCTTCTTGGTTTGATGCTTCCTCATAATGGTCCTTGTGCTTCTTTCTTTGTGCCAGTAATAATAAAGAAATAAAAGCTACACAGCAATGATTCCCTAATAAAAAGATAGGCCATGCAAAATCCTTGAGGTACTCTCCAGATGCCTCCCCCACTCTTTTTTTCTCTTGCCAATTATGATGTACTTAAGATTAAAGTGCGATTTTTTTCTTTGAAGAAGAGATGAATGTGTTTTCCCACTTTACTAATTACAACATGATATATGAGGCAGAAAGCTTTGCAAGAGGTAGCAGAGCATGCAAGCACAGATGAATAATAATTAGGCTCACATGTTTTAGAAATTAAGATTTTATTAGAAGGCTGTTATTTGAAAGTTTTAGTACTGTGTATAAGTGCAGTTACTATAAGTGGATTTTTTTTTTAAATCCAATCAACCAAGTGCTGCTTATAATGTAGGGGCCTCTACTAACTCTCAGTAAATTCAAAGACTTCCACTGACTTCAAAGGGAGTTGACTCAAGCCCTAGAAAAAGAATTTGTTAAAGTGATTAGCATCAAGGCTTTGTTTTAGAGCTAAATTGTAACTAAGCAGAAAAAATGTTTTTATATAAAGATTTAATACGCATCTGGGAATAAGAATTTCTCTCTCAGTTACTGTAAGGCACCCAACACTGAGGGAGAAAGGATGGTCCTATTGCTTTGTTACAACCCATGGTTTCTTCATTTTCAAAAAGTTTGTGCTGGCATTCAGCAATACAACATAAAAGAACAGTATTTGTATTACCATTGTGTACGTCTCTGGGGTCATGCTGGGAAAGAAGCTCAGGAGAGATGACTAACAAACTATGCAAACCCATCTTTTCCAGCAGGGTATAAGACAACACATACCCTTAACTTCACCCACCTAATATTAAAAGGAAAAAAAACCCCAGAAAATGTTGCTGGCCCCAAGTGAAATTACCTTTATTCTTACACATAGTTTTTCCTTGAATTATAAAGCTATTCAACATGGCAGATTACACCAAGCAGGAGCACTGCACCCTTGGTCTGGCTGTGCCAATCTAAACTGCTCTTCTAGCTTTAAGTGGCTAATTCTCTGAATGCATTATTTCATCCAACTAGAATTAGATGTTCCTCAGTGATGAACAGAATCATCGCTGTAGCTATTTCAGGCACTGCATCTCTTGCTTTCCCATTCCTTTTCTGTGTTGTATAGATCCAGCCAAGGCTTCAGTATTATTTTAGTCCCTTTACCCTGCACACAGATCAGTATCCATAGGGAAACATGCAGGTGCCCATGAAGATCAGAAGATCCACCAACACTGAGTAAATTTTAGAACTGGGACCCCAATATAGATTGCTTCAGACCAAACCTACCTTTTAGAATTTACAGAACTAGTTGCTTAGCAGTCTCTTAACCAACAGACATCTAGAAAAATAGAAAATACTAATACTGAAAAAAAAAGCATCCAAGACAGCATTTGTGATTTTCATAATAATAATAATCACAAGTTATGATTTATCAGTGTAATCAGTGTAAACTTAAATTGCTAGTACAGACATATTCAGATTGCAACCTATGGAAGAAACTCCTGCAAGACTTTTATACCAACCCAACCAAAAACTAAGGAGGTCAGGCACCAACAATGGTGCAATTGTGGCAGCACAGAGTTCAGAATGCTCTTTGCAGATCCCAGTGAATCCTAGGATGAGCCATACAGTGTTACAGGCATCCACCCTAGTCTACAACTAGGTATGGGCACACAGCACCTTTCACAACTGCCCAGGTACAGCAGCTGGCAATATACAAAATAGTGCAGCTCTAATTGTTCTTTATTTATTCTACGAGCATTTCCAAGGGTTTAGGGCTTTAAGCATTAACAAAAAGTCTGAAAATAATAATTTTTAAAAAACAAACACCAAATCAACTAAAATAACAACAACAGCAACAAAAAAGACAAACAGCACAAATCAGATATGTGCTTTAGTTACTGTGTTCAAATCCAAGTTCAAACCTTCTCAAGTTCTGGTGGTGTTTCACTTTGGGATATGGTTCAGCTTAGACCCAGAGGTGGGGCCTGGTGGAGCTGACAGAGAGCTGCAGCCACAGTGTGAGAGGACCTGTACACCTGTGAACACCAAGTAGTGGGCAGGATGAAACATTTGGGGTTGAACCCAAAAATGGAGATTATGCCCACAACTCTGTATATGGTTTAATTGTAAAACCAGGTCACCATAAGACATTCTTTTGGGAACTAAGAGAAGCTCCTGGAACAACAATGACACTGACAATTCTGCTGACATACAAGAGGTTTCTATTCCACCACCACCCCCCATCTCTTTATAAGGAGATATTTAACTCTGTTGGCAATCAAGGGACACTCTGTGTCTGTTTGCTGTAGGTTATCTATTGATTTTAACTGCTTAAAGTTTAACAGAGCTTTAGTAAATTTCATATTGATCTATTCAACTTAGACATGATTGGTTTTATGGGTTCTTTTAAAATATATAGTCGCCAGGTATCCCAGTCAATACCTATATACTGTTTTCAATTAACTCACTTCAGAGGGGAAAAAAAAGTCTATGGAACATATCCCTAGTTATTTATTTTGCTAGTCCATGTCTTGACTGCTTATGCAACTGACCAAATCAATTTTTAAAACAATGTAACACAGATGCAAACTATCACTAAAATTCAGAACAAGTATTTTAGTATTAACTGCTTAAGGTTGCACTAAACACACAAAGCAGTACAAACACCAATAATCTGTTTTAGTTCATTCTCAGTTTCATTTTCTCATTGGATTGTAGTGTGCACTTTTGTTTGCACTGCATTCTGGACCCTTCATAAAAAGAGTTCTAAGCTTACCAAGAGGGCCAAAAGGAATTTAAAGATGGTGTTACACAGTGCATCAGCTCTGCCAATAACAGGAAAGAGAAGATTTTCTCAGTGTATAAAATGTCTACATGGCATGAGGGAAAGGAATCTTAATTTTTAAAGACTCAATGCCAAAGTTTTTTTTTTTTGTTGTTTTTTTTTGTTGTTGTTTTTTTTTTAAATACCACATATCTTTGCTTGTTTTCATAGAAAATATTCTTTTTTTACAAAAATGTGAAAAAACATCCTTTTATCTCATTCAGGACCACACTAATATTGTCAGATTTTTTTCTTTTTTGAGGTTTATTTCAACCAGTGAAAGCGTGGCCTGCCAGTTTCACATCAAGCTTATCACAGCTGGTACAAATCATTCCTGTCCATCACAGCTGCAGTGTACTTCCATCATCCTCTGAAATTTAGTGAGAATGCTTTAATCATTTTACTGGCTTGTGCTGGTGTTCTGACAGTGCAAAACTATTAAAAAAAAAAAAAAAAGAAAGGAAAGTTCTAAAACTAGGTCAGATGTATTGTTGGCATAATAAATTAGTTTGTTTTAAACCTGTTTTTATTCTACTTTGCAGTTTTGGAAAGTGCTAATGGTACATACATCAAAATTCAGTATTTAAGAAGAAACTCCTGATATTTTTCTCATTTCCTCTTCCAGATTATAAATGTTTTGAGTTCCATGATGCAAATTGCCATAGGCTGCTTTATAATTGGATACCACTTCTATTCAGAAGCATTACTTGGGCAATTGTAGTGAAGAAACTCTAACATAATCCTAGATTTTAAAATAGCTAGTTTCCAGAAGAGTATTGTATTCACAGGTAAAGTGGGAAGTATATTTAATTTAGTTTAGGTTTTTTGTATTTGCAATTTATTTAAAACGCAGTTTATCTGTTCAAGTTTTGATAATGACATTTTTAACCACATGAGTAAAACAAACCCAATTTTAAAACTATAACTCATTTTGCAAGGGAGAGAGATGTCAATTTGGTTTATAAGCCTTGAGGCAAACCCCCTGTTAAAACACAGAAAGTGTACTTGTTTAAGTTACATGATAAAGTTTGTGTTGCCGGCACAAGGAATGAGTGAGCATGGAGCATCCATTTCTTCAGTATGTGAAGGAAAAAGAAATGCAGAAGAACCACAGAGCTGACAGGTAACCCACAAAAACAGTGGTTTAGCAGAGATTTCTCCCCACCTGCCCCCACTTTTTTTTAAGCAACAAGGTCCTAGGTTTTGATTGCAAATACATCAGACACATGTTCCAGTAAATCAATTTTGTGCAATTTCTGTAGTAAGGAAATGGACAAAACAGAGCTAGAGGTCTTCCTATTTCTATTAGGCATTAAATTCCTGGGTTTTACTGTATTTTGTGCATGTTACATAATATCTGTTCCTCATCTGGCTTTCTCAGGTGTTGTGTAATATTTTCATGTGCATTTAATTGGGAGTTAAAGCAAACAAAATTAGAGAAGTGTCATCCCTCTTTGTTTCCTGAGGAGAGAAGTCAACCACACTGCACAGATGAGAAAGCTATAAAGTCAAACTGACAGGTTACCCATCATCATTCAAAGCTCTTGTCTATCAGGTTTTTTGACTTTCTTCTGTAAGTGAAAGCTCTATTCTCTTATTACCTCCTAAAGAGTTCAGAAGAGTGCACATTTTTCTGTAAGTTGGACACCACCCTCAAAATTACCTAAAACAGTGAAAATTACTTGCCTGAAAAGGACTAAAGCATTCCATGGAAGATCTAGGAAGCAATAAAATATCACTGCATAAATTCCTGTTAACGTAGCACACCTATTATTAGTGCTGCACAACTTGCTGTTTTCATGGTAGTGATTCTTTCAGTTTGATTTTCATGATTTTGCAAGTAAAACACTTTTTTTTGTCAAAGTGCATGAAAAGAAGTTTCAAATTAGCATTCCTAAATACACAAACAAGCAGCAAGGAAATAAAAGGGACAAATAAATTCTACTTCAAGAGGAGTAGAAAGCACAATAGAGTTGGCTAATCTGGGAATAAGGACACTCTTCTTTATTTCATAGGTTTCAACTCCAGAAGAAAAATATATCTAAATTTAGAAAACCCCTATATGAGCTAGATATGAAGGATGTGAATTGGCTGTTGTGGAAAGAGCCTTGAATACTACAACCATGGCAGACTATGCATGTCTTTTTCAAACACAAAGCTTCCAAAGCTCATGAAACTTGTGGGTCATTCTTTTTTTAAAGAAAACCTCCTGATAAACCTGTCAAGATCCTAGGAGTTTCTGCAGGAAATACAAGACAGGCTAAAGAAGTTTCTGAGGAAAGGGTCCAGAAAAATTTTAATTAGTGATTCCTTTGACAAAAATCTAGTCCTAAAACCTTTTTAGACAAAGGTAGTCACAGGGCCACAATAAACATATGAGAGAGAGGATGTGTAACTGATGACTCAGGACAATTTTAAGCCAGGCTGAGACTCTAACTCACAAGGGAAACCATACTGCAGGCACAAGAAAAAAATACTGTCAGTAGCAGAAAAGGGGATTTGAAGGCTCATTGATAAGCTGTTGAAAATAAACTATTCAATTACCAGGCTTTCTCTTTTCATGGCTAGATAACTTTTGAATACAAATCAACAGATGTGCATATCTTGATTAAAAAAAAAAAAAAGTGACAATAAGCTTATGCCCTATTTTCCAATCCCTTTCTCTTCTGATCCCATCATAAAAAAAATATCACATGCTCTTTTTAATGGCACAACCAGTTCCAGGAATCAAAACTCTTTGCTCAGAACTGAGACAAGATCAGGCATATTTTCTCTTACAGCTTAAGTTTTAAAGGGTTTTAGAGACATCCAGATGGAAGATCAGGCATATAAATTAGATGATCTTTGGCCTACTTCAGAAAACAGTGACTCAGTCTATCATAGAGCAGCTTTTCAGATTATTTATTGGGATGCTTGTCTCCGAACAAAACATCAGCAAGCTTCTACAATTGCATTAGGTTCAGCAGAAAAGAAGTTGTAGGTTGTCCTGAGCAAGAAGGCAGCTGAATTTTGCTCTACATTTAGCAAAAATCAGCCACAAAAATGAGCCACAAAAATGACCAAAAAAACCCCAAAAAATCCTCACATCTTCTCCCAAAAGGGAATAAAATGCTTTACCCACACTTATCGAAGACTACAAATGTTTTTAAGGAGACATTACTTACAGCAAATGTAGTTAATATGCTTATTTTTCACAGCATATGCCACAGCATACGTTGCAGTTGAGATGGCCAGCATACAGAATATCACTATGCAATTTCAGAAAGCTTCAAGCATCTGCTCTCTCTGGTTCTTCAGTCCAACGTTTTGCACCCTTCATCTTACATGCCTTACACCTGTGTGCCCTCTGCACCCTGTGGTGATTGGTCAGCACACCTCAGCACTCCATGTCCCATCACATTCAATGATGCTCACCTGTCCTGCACTGCTGCAGCCCACTGGGGATGAGGCTGAGCCCCACTCGCAGTTACCACAAACTGTGTGCCTACACTTATTGTCTAAGGTGGCTCCTGCTGAGTCCCTCCTGATGGCCACTGCCACCTCTCCCAAAGAAAGCATGCCAGCCTTCTTGTGCACTAGCCCTTTCAAGCTCTCTGGCAGCTGGTTAGCCTCCACCAGCACAGCAGGTCCCACCATTCTGGCATGTCTGGAGCATGAGCTGAAGGTGTGGGACAGGCGTTCTGTGGCTGTGCACCCACCAGGGCTGCATCCCCAGCTGAGCACAAGGGAGCCTCACTACAAGGTACAATCCACCCCTGCTACCTGGCACCACCTCTGATACCATTCCAAGATCTCCATCACACACTCACACTACTCAAAAGATGCTATGAGACTGTTGAAGTATTGAGTTATGTGTGAAATATATACATAAAATATTCAACAATAAATAAAAGAAATCCTAAATCTCCAGAACACAGAAACCTCTCCTCTGCATTATAAGCAACTCCTTAAGTCTCACAAATTATTCCCTAATAAACCAGGTATATATTATTTATATATATTTTTTTTACAATATGGAAATCTATAAGAGGAAACAGACAGCAGAAATATCACCTACAAATCCCTGACACTCTGAGAGAAACTCTTGGGACTGTGAGTAGCTCATATTGTGCCACCCAAATAAACTGAGTCATCCTCTCTCTAGACACTGTTATCTAATTCAGCTTGCACGATTTGACCTTGGAGTTCATAAAAGTGCATTGGAAGAGAAAAAAATCTCAGCCTATAAACCCAACAGAAAATTTCTGAGAACTTTGAAGAGAAAACGTCTTTTTCTCTCTGGAGAGGAAATAGAATAGTTGGTCTGAGTTTTGTGTTTGCATACAATTGCTACCACACTAAGATTTTACCTTACTTATAGATGTACATCTACAGGTGTGTAGCATGTTTTACCAGGAAAGTACTACATATCCTGTACTACAGCACTGAACTCTGACACAGCATTATGTACAAGATGGTTGAACACCAAAAGGGAAGGAAGAGTGCTGGTGGAGCAACAAAGCTAAGCACATGATGTACAACACCACGACTAAGATTCAAACCATTCATTTGCAATCTAAAAATGCTTCCTTCGGCACAAAATATTTACTCCTAGTTAAACCTGCAAAATGTTTAATTCTTTGCATAACCTTTAACAGCTTGTTCTTAACAATCTCTGCAGCTGAAATACACAGCCACCTGATTAGGAAAACCCACATTCATTCCTCTTCCCCACAAATCTCAGCATCACCTGTCTTGCTCCTGCCTTCCTATTATCATTCAAAAGGTCAAGAGGATTCAGTAGAAGGGGGCCTATAGATCTCTGGGGCATTCACATTTTGTGATTCTCTACTGTCCTTAAAGGATTTATTTTCCACTCTGCTGTAGCTGGCTGTTACTACACAGACCTGAAGCACCATTTGTTGTATGACTCAGGGTTTGGAGTCTATATAAAGCAAAAAGATAGACAGAAACTTGTTTTCCATAATGGCAAGAAAGGACACCAGGACAGCATTATACTGCAGTCAGGATATGTATGGCCATTTGATTTAACGTGACACGGGCCAGACTTCTGCTTTTTCAGAAAGACATAGGGAGATAAACCTCAGGGCTAGGAAAAATTTGTGCTAATGAGCTAGAAGTTCACATCAGTTTAAATGAAAGCATAGCCCAGCTGGTTTACATTAGTTTTTTGTTTTTGGTAAACAAGCTTTCAATGCACAGAGGTAACATTATAAAAGATATCTGAAATCCTGTGAATAATTTATGCAAAAGCTATTAAAGAATTCCTCTGTTGTGTGCTTCTAAGTTGTTACACACATTTAAATGATAGCATCACATTTTTATCTATGTATTTTCCTTCAATGAGACCACATTTCTTTCTATGCATCTTTTAGAAAGTTTTATCTGAAACTCAGAAGTGTGACAGCAAATACACCATAGATCACATCGTTCAAGCAGAATCAGAAAATTTTAAGTCATGTTTAAAGACACTGGCATCCTTTTCCTATAAGTCCATTGAAGTCAGGTAATAATTAACAAGGAAAAAATACTTGAGAGGAGAATTATTGCCTTCTGAAGGAGGACAGAATCCCAGGAGTAAACCAAATATTATCCAGGTAGGCAGCTGGTGTGCTAAGGAAAGACAGAGCAGCAATTTCATCCAAATTACACTAAACTTAATGCCAGATGCACAGAGCTAGAAAGGTAGAGAACACCAGCAGCATGTATAATGCTCTTTCAGGCATCTGCATTTTATAAAAGCTCAGAGGATGGTCAGGTGTGATCTGTCAATGAGGCTGTCTGTAGTAAAACCCCATTAAACAACTTCAGAAATTGCCATTGGTCTTGTCCAATAATTGCTGCATGTTCTTTTTAAGTGTTTACAAATTTTCTACTTATTGGAATGTCACAGGGTCTTGCACACCTACAGAGAGAATATTCTAATTTCTTAAGCCTTACAGATCCTAATACTTAATCCTATGCTAAACAGAGCTTGTGGCTTATATTAAGACAAAAGTTTAAGATAGGTTACTAGTGAGGATTATTGATGAGAACCTTGTGGTAGCAGACTGGGGTTTGGGTCATCCTCATAAAGTGCAGGTATGATTCAGTTCTCCTTAACTGATATTAAATTGATGAGGGTCTCTCATCTGACCTTGAGCTTCTGCAACAATAGCTATTATGCAGTCTTTCCTGAAAGGTTATTATTTTTCAGTTTTGCTTTGTACTAGGAAGTTTTCCCTAATATCAAAGTTATGTTTTCCCTCTCTGATTGAAGCTTTGGTTTCTTATCTTCCTCTCTAAATTAATCAACCATGACTATAACATACTTAATGTAGAAATTATATTTTGATCAACTAATTTCCTGGCCAGACATGCCCAACTCTGATTTTTTTCCTTGTACAATCTTATTTTACTTTTTATTGATACTTTGCTATCTCTAAATTGTTTTCAATTTGTCTGTCTTTCAAAAAATGTGGCACCCATAATCAAGCAAGGAAGTCTGTGGGAGCAATGAGTAAGAACTCATAAAAGTGACAGTGTAGGGTAATATCACTCTTGCTTTCATATTATGCTGACAAAGAATTCATGTGTTGTTTTGATCCATTATCATCCTTACTGCTCAAACATCTTGTCACTATATCTTATGGCTGATTGAAAGTCAAAAAGTATCAAATGTGTGCTGCAGGTAGAGCTGTCAGAGCAACTGGTAGTCAGGATTTGATTCTAGAGAGAGCACACAGTCTCTGAAAGGGTGGTAGAAAAACTAAGGCAGTTCTTCAAGAACCATGAAGGTGTGGAAGGTCTGCTAGCTGTGAGATTGCTTAGGGAGGAAGTAGGAAAGACAGCTGAAGAAGGAAGAGTAAAACCCAATGGAAAGAATAAAGTTTAAATAAATATAAGCCAGCTAAAAAATGCAAATTTAATTTGGGACATAGGATACAAATTATACAGGCTCTTCCCCAGAACTTCCATCCAAATATGCCAGTATCCCTTCTCACTCATGTATTTACATAGATAAATAAGATTGTTTCTCTGGAGTTCAGAGTTCATGTACTTGTAAAATAAATGCCAAACATGGCATGAGAGACATCTGTGTTTATTTTCTCTCAATTTCTATATTTTGGGCTCTCATATTATTGGTATTAAATCCCAGTCCTGTAAACTCAATCAGTGGTTTCCAACCAAGGAAATTAAACTTGTGTGGAATAAATTTGGATGTTTGTTATATCCACAGAGTTTCCATTATCCTCAATTTATGTTCTCAGTGACATGGAGCAAAATTTATAGCTGCAACTAAGTCAATGAGTCTTGTTGACATGCAGTGTAGCCCAGCCCAAGCAGACTATTATGGGAATGAAGCAATTTTTATTTTGCTAGTGAAGGAAATTGATAGAGACTGCAATGCAAAGATCCACACTCAGATCAGGGGAAGAGAGAGTACTTTAGGCTTCTATTTTTCCAAATACAAATACACTTAAAGATTTTATTTCACTTTCATTTTACTTTATCTTACAGGTTGTATTTAAGTTATTCCCAAAACATATTACACTCCATCTTGATGTGTGTTCTTTCAGTATTCAGCCTTCATTCTGTTCTCCAACTTGGTGTTTCATAAGATGCTGCTGAAATTGAGGGGCTGTGTGGTTTTCTCTCAGTGTTTTCAACTTTGATGTTGTTGAAACAGAGAAGTATGTATGCCTACTGCTGGTTCAAGACATCTGGTATCTCCTTTTTGATGATGCTAAACAAAAACAGAGCTCATTTTCTGTCATCTTTGCTCTCTCTATGCTGCACAGTGGATGTCAGAGCATCTGGGCACTCTGCTCACTGTTCAGGTATGTCAAATGAAGAGTCACGCCTTACATCTTTCGGCTATCCACCATATATATTTAGATAATGGAGTTTCCTGCAGGTAAAGTCACAGTAACAGGCAGACAATGCCTGAAGATCCACCCGCTTGTACAGCTTGAGTTATCTAGCTCGGCAAGAAGAGGATTAGTACAAGTAGCTCTTTTTAAAATTCAAATTAAACTTTATTGGAAATATTCTTTCCATAAAATTCCTGGAAGCCTCAGCACATGAGGGATAGATTGAGACCTATGCTTTTATGTCTGCTTCTTGTTAAGGATCATTTGTCATGACCTATTATCACATCATAGATAATGCACTACAGGGAAATATTGTCTCCTGTGCTGCTTTACTGTGGCTGAGGACTCCAACCAACATATCCCTGCTGAGCTTCTCTGACAGCTTTTGTATATAATGTCAATGTTTTATTGATACTAGACATGCTCAGATTAGAGACAGAATTTTAGGGTCCATACTTAGCATCCCATACTACCTTATCAGTAATCATCAAATATCAGAGCTTGTGCCATTATAATTGAGACAACTGGTTTTGTTTGCTTTCATTTTTCTTTTTTTAAGGACTCCCTTTCCCCAGGTAGCTCTGTCTGAGCAGTACTTTGCCAGGGCAATTAATGCCCAGTTTGGGCTGCACTGGTGTTCTGAGGTCAACACAGTGGTGGGGCACTGAAGGCAGATTTCAGAAATGACTAAGACCATGATAAAGCTGGAAGTTACAGGGTTTTGTGAGAAATTTTCCACCTGAGAACATTTAAGCTGTAATTGCTGACAGTGCAGGTTGGATAACTTCAGTGGCTTTTTGGAAGGAATATGGATTTCCATTACATTTTTAGAAATTTTGGAAACAGGGTTACAACATGTTATTGCATATATCTATGGTTTTCATGGTCTTGAGGAGAGAATTGAGGAACTACAAAAGTGTAAATTTATTCCAAAAACCCCATTTAAAAATTATTTTAGGAAACAGCTCAGCCTCTAATTTGGAAGGTTAGGAGTTAAACATGCCTATGCTGTTTTCAGTGAAAATCTTTTCACTGCTCCAGTGGGCTAAAGATTGTGACAGAAATAAAAAAATTGTGTTGAAACATGGGTGATATGGGTACTATTGAAAAAGGAGTCATTGGAGATCTGAAGAAAACTTACTGCATTTCTTTAATTCTATAATTGTCCTTTACATTCTCCTATTGAAGTCATATTCTCATGTACAAATAATAGAGACAATCACTGTAATTTGGAAGAAAACACAGTGTGAGGACTGTAAGGTAGTGAGGGTGAGTCATTTACTACACATTCCCCTCCCCACATGGATATAGAAATAAATATTCTTCACTGGAGTACTTGGCATGTACAATTATGCTGTTTGCTCAAGTACACTCTGTCTTGCAGTTGCAAGTGTTAAACCATTTTTTTCTTGATGGTTCCATCAGCACATTTACCTTTCTCTAAAAACTGTGTGTGTTGTCAGGCTTGCAGCTATAGACACTCTTTTCCTCCTCGAAATATTCTGGTCAGCATTTTTGAGATGTCTTTAAGGATTGGGTTCCCAGTATGAGAAACAAAGAGAACTGCATACCTCACTTTCTTAAGCACACTCGAAAATCCCATTCTTCCCTCATGCAAGGTCAGGACTAAAAGGGTAAAAAACCATACACTTTCAGGCCATCATCTTGCAAGAATTTCTTCATACAAGGTGAATTAAATATGTGCAGAAGCATTTCTAGTATGTGGATTTAAATGCAGAATTGAATTGGAAAAATACCTTTATATATGCAAGGAAATGCCATTTTTAAGGAACTTTTTAATACATTACTATGCCTGGCTTTCCCAGATATTTACCAATGAAAAAAGCCAAACTTTTTAGTTCCGGTATAGCTTTGGATTAGTAAGCAGGTCCTGGACAGACATTGTATTTATATACCATGAACAGTTTCCTCTTTATTAATCCAGCATGCAAGGCTTTCATTTCTTACTGAGGCTCATTTTTTTTATTTTTTGCAGACTTTAAAATCTGTTGTGTTGGCACTTCACTTCTTGGAGACCACTGGTGTCATTTTCTCCAAATTGTTAGCGTAAACAGTCTGTAACTTGAGTAAGCCAAATGTGGGTGTATTAATCTTCCTAGTGCCAGCTAAGCAAGCCTGGCAAGGCACAGTTTAATTCTGATATCAGAAGAGCAGTAAATAATAATCACTTTTTCCCCCCTTTTCAGTGCTGAAAGACCCAGATCCTTGTAAGTATATCTGGCTCTTGTAAGTTAAAAGATGAATAGAAGATGAAGGAAATTCTTTTTGTAATCGTATACAGAAGCAAGGATGAGCGAGTTAGGATAGGAAAAGAACAGTGTGGAATATTTTAAATAGTGGTCAAAAAGTTGACTGGCATATACAGACAGTTGGCATCATCAGTGTTAGTTAAAAGCTAACTCCACCACATCGAATAAAGCAAAACATGACGTCATGAGTGTTCTGCAAGTTTAATAAATTAAAATCTGGCTGCTGCTAGACATCAGTCAAGATATCTGCCACTCTCCTTAGTGAGACGCCTGCCTCACAAGCCACTGCATCAGCTTCAGCATATGGTTGCCTTGTCCTGTACAGTGCCCATGGGGCAGTCCAGGTCAGCTTCCTGCGGGACGCTTAAGCCTGGCTTTCAGGACGGAGGGTGTAATCCAAGCCTCAGAGCTCTCTCTGTGTTAGCAGAAGGTGTGGTGACAGATTTCCCACTCCTTGAGTTGAATGTCAAGAGTTGTTACTTCCACAGCAATGTTCCACTTCCCCCGCAGCCCACAGATAGAGCTCACTGGGTTTCTGGATCAGGATAGATGGCACAGAGATACAGGAGAGCAGGAGGCAGGGTGATGCCAAGGGAAGGATCCAAAGTGTCCTGGCAGCAGCGTGCTTCAAACAAGGAAAATATGGAGAGTTTCAGACAGCAACACTGTATTTGCAAGGACATTGCTGGTGCTTCAGGAGTGTATGTGTGCTACCCTCAAAACATTTGAAACCTCCAGGAAGATTATCAGCACTCTGGAGGGCAATTTCATGCCTTCTCCTAGGAGGGAAAATAGCAATCCTTGCATTTGTTACCAGGAAGCAGAGAGATCCCATCACATGCCCATTCCAGCAAAGCTCACATGTAACCTGAATCCCCATGGAATTATTAAGTCAAGCACTGTCTTTATAGATTTTATACTCCACACTGTGTTTAAATGCTTTACTGGGAGGGGGCCAGTGCTCCCTGCCATCTGAGCATGGGTTACCAGGAAAAGCACAGCCTAACCTAACACCAGCTTTAGCCCTATAAAAACGTCATGGATCAATTCACCTACAAGCTTCAGTATGACCTCAAATAAATCAACTAAATCTTTTGAGATTCAAGCACTCAATTACTGTTGATGTGAACAGTGAAATGGGTTGCTTAGTATCCAACACCATTCCCAAAGTTTCAGTACTTACATTATGGAAGAGGTTTGCAGATACACAAAACCCTTGATTTTTATATTTTCCTTGACAGAAGATAATAAATTCCTTGGGAAAATAGGGTTAAGTAATCTGTCCCAGAAGCTTTACACATAATAATTTACTACTGTGCTTTCATGTTTTTCTGGCACATACAGTATTCCACACCATGGAAGAGTACTGATGCATTCTATCAGCTTTGGTGTTGGCATATAAGGTCAACACATCTTAGAAAGACTCTGAAATCATTGTTCTGCTTTGTTTGCTTTTTGGTGAGAGAGTGCATCCTCCCCTGCAGCATCCATTCTCTTCCTAGCAAAACAAAATCCAGCTCCTTACTTCTGGGCATGGTCAGCCAGCTCAAACCTAGTGCTCTCTGAATGCCATAGCTGCTGCTTTTCTATGGCCAACAGAAAAGCAAAGAGTGGGAAGGCTGCTGCTGAACCCTAGGAAAAGCATTTCTGGCTTTGTGCAAGTAGGTAAACACACATGCTTTCAAATTTTACTTTAAACTTTAGCTGTAGCTAGAGAGATGTTTGTGGTTAAAAGAAAACATTGTCTTTTCCTGCTTGAAATCAATATTTAGCATTGCATTTTCTTTGACATGCCAGAAATGAATCCAAATAATCATATATATACACAAGCAAGAATTATCTGTCAATCACAGCTCATCACTACTTTTTCTGGAAGTGAACAGGGCCAGAATATGGGACAAGAGCCAATAAGAAAAATAATACTCCAGGAAGCTTTAATGCTTACTGTAACCACAGCCTGAAGCACCAGCATTTCAGATATCAATAATTTACAGGAATAGATAATGACAATGTCTTGATTCAACTTCTCATATGCCCCACAGGAAACAAATCAACACAGGTAACTGGAGATGCACTGCAGTGATTCTGAAATGCCAGATTTTGTGAATTTGCATCTAGGACTGTTTCTGAAGCTACTAAGATATGTGAGGGGTGGGCTCAAATCTGTTGATGCATGGTAGAGTCTTGCCATTTATTTCAATAGGCTTTTCAGTGAGGCTCTCTGTGACATTTCTCAAGAGGTTTAAAGTACCCAGACCAAACCATCAGCTTAGTCTCCACTTTGTCCTGTCCCAAAACCGTGGGATATCAGGCAGCAAACATTAAACCCAGACAAGACATACTTGTTCCACTGAAATAAATGGGCATTTCATCATTGGTTCTTAGACTAATTTCCTATTGTGGTGACATACAAACACAGGAACAAGAGGAGGAGGATTCCACAGGTGATTTAAGGAAAGTCTATACCCACTTTCTTAAGTGGAGAGTAAAACCTACTTTAAAACTGACAAAGTCTGTCATTGATACATAAGTACATCAGCAGAAGGCTAATGTAATTGCATTTTTCTACAATGGCAATGTATTTTTAAATATCTTCAATTCATTCTCTTTTAAATAAAATACAGTGAAATAATAGAACAAGAACAAAATTCTATCAAATTGTAACGAAACCAGCTTCTTTAATCTGCAGGTGACAGAACCAATCCCACCTTCATGCTTTATTGAAATATGTTACATAGATGGCCTCAATTTCTTTATTCTCTCCACTTCACAACAGTTCACTCTTTCAGACTAAAAAGTAGCAGCATGGCTCATATTGGATTGATACTGGGCAAAGTCATTAGAACATGACAGAAGATGAATAATAAACAGTCTATTTTAAGTTGTTGTTTTCCGGGTCTGACATAGACATCACTTTGTACTAATTTAATAGCTATGTTCTCATCATTCTGAAATAGAATTATTTCTAACTCTCAGGTATCTTCTCTTGATTTGTGTGACACCTTGCTTAGGACCCAAGTAAATCCCAGCCCTGTATATTCGAATGCCAAGGGATTCAAATTAGTCATGAGGTGATTTTTGAAATCACAAGAATGTAAATCAACTAAGACTGGGGAGGTTAAAATACATTTAAGTGGGCATTTGTATGCACTTGTGTGACTACTGGTGCTTTATGAACACCAGCAATATCATGAACCCAGACAACATCACAAAGCACATAACACACCTTAAGTTAGTAAGACAAGGCCTGTTGTTAAAGAATCCCAATCTAAATAAACATACTTTGCCTGTTTGGAGGCTTTGAGCTGGAGCTTAAGATTTTTCTGTCCAAAACTAATAGGTCTTTGGGTTCATATTTAAGATACTTTCACATGTTTGTTTAAATAAAAAGTATTTACCAGGAAAAAAAATAAGAGGAAATCTCAAGAAGGCAGGAGAGACATTTGACATTTCAGAACTTCACTAACTTTAGTCCTGGACTGAAACCATTACCACTGTGGCACTGCCATGGGGACATAGCCAATGGAACTGGAGGAGGGGACAAGGCATTCCTGACAACCCAAGTCAAGTCATTTCCAACCAGTGCCCCAGTGGTATGAAAAGGAGTGATATTGATAGTAAAAGGGTTTAAAATCATGGGGATTTAGGGTTAAAAGGAAAATTAAGCTTAGTAGGCCCTGAAAAGAAAATAAATACCATAAATACAGGAAGACTTTGTATCTTGCTAGAACTGCACCTGTATAGCTAGTACATGATAAATGATATAATTGTTAGATGTGATGATTATTTAGTAATTAAATATAATTACTGTTTAATTGTAAGAATTATCATGAGAAACTCTGGTCAGGGGCCTAAGAAAGATCACGAGAAACTCATGTCAATGTATAAAATAGAACAATATGTTTAATAATTAATATGTAAATTATATAACAATAGGATATAAAACACGTTCAGCTTGAAAGCCATGTCAGAGTCAGATTTGGGTCTGTACCCTGATTCCCAGAGCTCTCAATAAAAGCACCTGCATATAATCATATCCCGTGATTATGTGTGTTCCTGAATGCTAACAATATCATTCTATGTCAACAAGTTCCTGTGGACCCTAGGCTGGGATGGACAAGGAAACAAGCAGTGGGACTGACTACACATAGTTCTTTCTACTTAGGTACCCAGCCTTCCCAAAAGTAGCTGTTATAAGTAGCTGTTATCCCACCAGGTTCCTGGCACATGATGGTCACACTGGTAGGAAATGTCTCCCTGACCCATTTTGGGTCTTTTTGCTTCCCACTTCTCTGCCCGATGGCTAAAGCAGATGCCCAAAGGTGTCTGGGTGTTCTTTGCTAGATTTGACTGTCCATCAAACTGTAACAGCCACATGGACCAGAAACACACCTGATCCATTTGGTCTGACTCGACAGGCTGTGAATGCCCCTATTACACACAGGAGGACGGAGTATTTGAAAATCTGGGAAAAAGCAGCGGACTACAGAGCTCAGCACGGCAAAGATGTGCATCCTTGGGACTGGGCAACACCCTGGTCACTCCATGCTTGTTCCGATCTCCACATGTTGTCTGTCATTACAATTGAAAGCAATGAAACTGAAACACCTGTGAAAGATCTATTCTCTCTTAGGTGTTCTGAAATACTTTGAAAATCTGCCTGTAACAAAAGTACAAGTCCTTTGAAAAATATAATGCAAAGGAAATAAGGATCACTGTCCCATAGTGTCTCCATGAAAAAAGTCAAGAAAAACTATGATGGGTAACAGAGGTTTCAACCAGCCATTTTTTATCAATCACAAAGGCATCTCCTAATAAATCAAGTTAATTCAAACACACTGAATTTACATTTCACTTAATTTCCTTTCAAAGTTGTTACAAGTAATATAACAACATGGTCATTGTTTTAACTCCACAGGGATGTTGTCAAGGCAGTGTATGACAATAAACAAAGTTAAAACCCCATGTTGCCAAATTTATATCATCATGCAATTTAGTTCCCAGTGACATAAATTTCAGGTGGCAAGTTTAGCATTTTGAACAATTCATCTGGAAAAGTGACAGTACATTTACTTCTATCTTATTTCTACTCTGAGTTCACATAATAGAAGTAACTGGAAAGCTATATCAGATTTGTAATGTAATAAACACGCCACTGCATAAGGTATTTGGAAGCCTTTGACAAGGCAAACCCATAAATGTAGTCCTCAATAAATCTCAGGTCTGGTATAGCACCTGTTGACCAATGTCATTTCCTCTGCTTAAGTATTGTGCAAATGAGTTCTGGGGCAGATTTACTGGCAAAGGGAGAGAATTGAGAAAGGGGTTTTAGTCCCAGCCATTAATCTCAGTGCTGCAATGTCCTCTCTCTTTTCCAGATGACTCAGGGTAAGTCCAAAGCTACTTAACCAGTTATAGTGAGGCTTTACCTTCCTTTGGCATGTGATGTGCATATACATGTATATTTTGTAAGCTCCTTGTTCAGTGGCAGCTCTTATTTGTGAAAAATGCAAGTGATCCACATATACATTCAGTTCTTTTTGCTGGATGATATAAACTGACCTTCAGTAATTTGTTATTAAGAAGCTCCAGCTTCACAGAACTGACATTATGACACACATATTTTCGTAAACTGTGAAGACTAATAAGTGTTATTATGGAGTAAGCACTTCTGCCTTTTCATGAAGTGCTTGATAGGATTGGACTTTCTCTAGAGGTAGGATATGATTAATATAACCTCAGCCTCAGATCTAAGAATACTTTGATTATTTGCCCAGATAATTAAAGCTGTTTACTTGTGCAATAAAGGCAAATTTAAGGAGATTGTGAACCTTAGCCTAGGGAACATTCAAGAGTACTGCAGGTTGTTACTGGCAAAGGATGAATTTTAATACGGACATAAGTATTTCATCATAATGAACATACTGAGATTGGTTAAAATGCTTCCTAAAATTTCGACCATAATCTAAGTGTGTTGCAGATACACAGAAAGCTGTCAGCTATTTCTTGAACCTGCCTTGTGGATAGAAAGAAATAATTGTGTAAAGAAACATGAAACATTAATTATAATCTTTAAACAGCTAAGGGAATTATGTTAACAAATATAAACATGAACTGTGCAGCATAATAGAGTGACCAAGTTAGGATCATTTGGGGCATCCAAACACACATTAAACTGTATAATTTCTTTCCCTGCTTTTTTTCACAGGTTTTTTCTTAGTACTGAGTTCATCTATATTCTCTTATACCTCGTGGGAGAATGAATTATTAGAGGCAGGCACGATAGCCAAAAGGCATGGGGTGTAAAATCTTTGCACAGGGCTGTCAGGAAAAAAGGAGGATGTGTTACAGGGCCATGTCTATGTCAGGAGGTCATGCCTTTATCAGGTACAATGGAAATTTAACTTGAATTATTTCTGTTCCTTCAACTCTCTCTGCAGGCATTCATATTCAGAAGTAAGAGAGAATTTTTTGGCTTGAGATTAACCAGAAGAGCTGCTGGGGGTTGAGGAGGAGCAGTATCAGCAGCCACTGCTCCTGAGAAGGATGCTGTGAGCTGCAAGGAGGGCAAGACTGAGTGGATGCTCTTAATCTCTTCAGTGCAATTGCCAAGGCAAGGGAAAGTGACCATTAAGCGACATCTCTCGCCTTCATGTGGGTCACAAATTCAAGGTTTTCTCTGTGTGTGCAGAATTAGTGACTGCCTTAAAATAAGTCAGTAAGTAAGTAAATAAATAAATGTTGCTACGAGACTGTGGAGAGGTCCAAGAAGTCTGATTGCACATTCAAACCACTGCTTATTTCTTGTGCCCTGTGAGGACTTCCATTTTTCACTGACAGTGAAGGTCAACAGATATTGCTTGAAAGGGTTTTTTTCCGGTTTCTGTTTTCTTATAAATACACAGAAACATCAAACTGATTTTGTTTTAAAGACAAGAAAAGAGTGGAGGGAATCCTGACTGCAGTCCGTGTGCAGTTCCAAAACGACCTCTCATTTCCCCCCCCTAATTGTAGGCATAACCTGGAAAATGGGATCTGTACCCAGTGGCAGGGAAAGGTGTTCTGTGAAACAATATACTGCCATAGAGGGAAATTACACAGAAAAAGGAAGATGGAAACAATACTCAATCAATAACATATAAAATAGTGGAAAAGTAGCAAAAATACATTTGGAAGGGTATATGTGAATTCTTGTGGGGACTATTTGATGTAGTTTACACATCCATTGATATTTTAAAAGGATGTACTTCTGATTGATTACTGTAATACAAAATTCCACCCAAGCACCGTGTAGATTTATTATTTTTTTCTCATAAAAATACATTGCAAGAAATAGTTTTAAAATGTTCCTAAATTCACGACATTGATTTTGCTCTTTGAAAATGCTACAAATGAATTTGCTAATGTAATATTTTTACCTTCTTACCACTCCTTTCTCTATATACTTCATCTGGCTATAGTCTAGATAAAGCATATTTGACTGGATTTTTTCCATTCTTGACAGCAGGAAACAAAACAGCAGAGAGGAAAAAAGCAAACAAAAAACAAAACCAAAACATGAGCTGTTAAGAAAATCAAGAAATATTTGCTAAATGAGTCAGCAAGGTCTAGATCCTTGCTCTTCTCACAATCATGTACAGAAATGGCTCTGTGACAAGAAATCCTGTTAAAGAATTACATTTTTAGGTAGAAGTGTGAAAATCAAATATAGAGTTTTAAAGCCATTTGATCTCTCTTCCAAAATACTCTAATACTTTGCTAGAGAGCACTGGCATGCTGGGATGCCATCCCCTTTGATTTTAAAATAAATGGGTAATGAGAAAAACAGAAACCATCCCTAACCTCTAATTGCAAAATTCAGTTTTCCTCTTGTTCAGTTATTTAACAACAAATTAAAAACCAGAGTGAACTTCTTATACATGAAATGTTTTAATTAGAGTAGGCTAAGGAGGTATCTGTCCTCAGAAGACCATATGGCTTAGAAGTAAGTAATTCCACATCACTGGTTTGCTGGCAATAATGGAGTGAGGCGGAAGAATGAATTCATTTTAAATCACATCCATAAGGGAATGAATTGTTCAGAATGTTCTTTGTGCCACACAATGACTGTAATTTTAAACTGCTAATACCTTACAATAAGACCCGTAAATGGGTTCTTTTTTGCTTTTCATGGGGCCAAATTCTGCTCTTTTGATATTCTTGTATAGCTGTTATTAAGATCAGTGAAAGTCAAGCCAACTTTTACAAGTGGGGGATTTGTTTGAAATCTATTTGGACATAGTTGGATAAAGTTGGGCTGCCCAGCTCAGCTGTTCCTCTCAGCTTGCCACAGAGCACCTGCAGCTTTGGGATGTGCAAAAAGGGGGTTCCTGCCTATCTGCTCTCTCACACCACCCATAATGAGCCTTTTGGGTCAGGGATTTTTGTTCAATTTCTTTTTTGCAATTCTGTTTAGCTCAACAGGTATCTCCCTATCACAGGTTGCCTGTGCTGGCCCAGCTTGCCTGATGAGCAACTTTCCTGGAAAACATAAAGTGTGAGGCTGTGTCTTTGAAGGATAGGACGCATCTGACAAAGCTGAAAATATAATTATTGGTTTAAATATTTCAAAGTGGTGCACATTCATTACTTGAAGAGGAAAGCCATTGTTGTTGTTCCATGTTACTCATGGTACAGCCAAGCTGGAGGCCTTGGTCTGCAGGATCAATAGGAAATTAAAATTCCCACTGTGTCTGGAGTTATGCTATCCACTAGCAGTATCTACCATGTTGGCTGATGTTGGCTGGTTTATTCATGGCAGCATGGATACAGGTACTCAAATATACTGAACTACAATGACTAAAGCTTTGACAGCACCCCATGGTTTCAGAATTTGCTTCCTAGTTTCAAGCCTGCCTGGACAGAGAGGCACCGTGTTGCAGCCCTAAGGGCAGCTGGACAAAGGGTATGAGCTGCAACTCATCCAGGGGCAAACTGCCCTGATGTGATGACTGCTCACAACCTCAGCAGGACACAGCCCACCCCAGGGTACAGCCTGAATGGGAGAACATGCCCTAAATACCACTGGTGTCACCAATGAGCAAGTCCCTCAAGGTTTAGGCACTGCTTAATCTACAAAAGGGTCAGCTGAGCACCTACAGCTGTTAACTGGAGCTCCACACATCCTGCTAAGTTGACAACTCACCCTGAAGACACCTGAAGCCCAGAGGTGATCAGCTTCTCATTGGCAAAGGTTCCGGAGTCCCCCAGCCATGACCTGAGCAGCTTTAGTCTGCAAACCTGGAGCTGCCCTGCTGGTGCTGCCTCGTCGGCTGGGCTCTGTACAGAATGAGAGGGGATGTGAGGCAGCTCCATGTTTGTGGAAAATACTTCTACAGCTAAAAAATTTGAACATAGGAGATCTCCATTAAATTCAATCCTCTTCCTGAAGGGATCTGAGTCCACCTCTAGGAACCTGTGAGCCATTATAGCATAAAGTAGACAACCACAGAAATGTTAGTCATCTTCCCTGGCAGGACTGCTCCCTGGCATGCGACATCATAAAAATACCTAGGCCACAATGAATGCTGTTTTAATTCTAAAAGCTACAATGTTTCACTCAGTATTAAATTAAATAAAGCCTTTACTGAGGTGGGTAATGGCACTCAGGTTTCCATGGCTTACATTTCTAAAAAACAGGACCAGGTTTGAACCCCTTAGTAAGCTGAAAATTTAATTTTTGTGTGCTAGGTCTAGAAGCTCAAATGAGAAAAACTCTGAGGAAATAAACTCTGTCAGGTGACAGAGCCATTCCTTTTGTACCACTGCAGGAAACTTTTTTGGGGGAAGTACTTTGGCTAAACCCTGCTAATGAATCAGCTGTGCCTCTGTGCAGGCATGGCCTTGAGATCTCCCTTCTACAAAAGATAAATGAATTATCAGGATTATTAACTGTATTAATGTAGAGAAGCACACAGAGAAAGATGGCATGACCTAAAGGGGGGAGGTCCATAAGAATCTGAAAGGAATTATACTGATGCTTTCCTCCATCATTAATATTTGTGTTCAGGTGAATTCTCCTCTGAAAGGATTCAGCAATCATATACCATGCAAATGTAATTTTTTTTTTCTCATATGGAAACAGAAAATATACACCTGCATATTTATTTTTCCTGTATTGGTTTTCATAAAATACATTTGTAAAAGAGTAGAATTGACTAGAAGAGCCCTGCAATGCTATTAGTTCAGAGATAAGCATTCTACTCGATTCCTTTCTGTAGCAAGACATGTCAAAATGATGGAAAGAGGCAGAAGAACAGTGGCAGAAATAGAAGTTTGATGGGCAAAATAACAGAACAGAAAAATTGGAAGAAGCTAAAAAGCCTTCAGTGATCTTTGGATACATATAGGCAGTTTAGAAAATCTGTCCTAGTTGTAATATATCTATTGAAGCCTAATCAGCCCCTGAAATTCTGTTAAGAACAGCCCAGAACAACAGCTATATTGTAAGAAAGGAGAAAATCTCAATTTTTTTTTTAGTCCTTACAGAGACTGAAATTTTAGCTCATGTTCCACAGACCAAAGAATCTAAACTACAATGGGAGGCCGCTCAAAAATGAGTAATCCTTTTCTTCTTATAAGTAGTAAGCTTCATTAGGAATTGTAAACAAGCTACTCTTCAGAAAGGAATCACAATCCCAGCCCAGTGACAGTAAGAATGGGTGTCTGGGTGGTTAAATGAGAGCCTGGTGTGCTGGGAGCCCATATCTGAGCCAGGGCAAGCTCAGCTTGCAGAACAGTACTTGCCCCCTTGCTTAGAAGTGATTGACTTTGATCCAGTGCTGTTGTGGGGTACCCTCCTTTTTCTGCTCTCTGCTTCTGCAGTTCCCATATGAGAGACAAAACATTGGGGTCTGAAGCAGCCACTGTTTGTGTCAGTTGGTGGAAATTGCCAAATGAGAGGACAAGTTTTGGATCCTCTGTTTCTCCCTCACCTATCCCTGCTTCACTCACTTGTTAGTTTTCCCTATAACTGTAATAAAGATTCACCTTAGTGATCACTCCAGCCCAGTTCCAGCAACAGAGAAGCCTTCAGTTGTCAGTCACCTTTGCAAAAAAAAATTACTTCAGCAATACCAAAATATGTGGGGGAAAAAATATCACTTGATCTTAAGCAGTTCTCCTTGTTCAACACGAGATGACTACAGAGTCTTCTCTTCTTGGCAGGGCATCCACCCTTTTTTTTTTCCCAGAATAATTGAGGTACATCAAGACTTCCCACAAATAAGTGAGAGTCACAAAGGGACTGTCAGAGACAGGGGGAATGGCCGTCATTCTTATTTGCCCTGAGGATGTTTTATATTCTGCTTCACATGTGATGGACATCAGAATGAAGAAAAATATGTGTCCATACCTCCCTTGCACTGCTGGGGTGCTACACGGGGTCCTTGTGTGGACTGAAACAGCCCATCTGCCTCTCAGCTGGAACTTGCACTGTGTTTTGCTTTTCCTGGGCACAGGTGGTGGCCTAATGGAAGAAAATTTCAATACAACTTTGTTGAGCAGCTCATGGAGGAGCATAGACCCTCGCTGAAACTGGAACAAAATGTGTTAAATCTGGGTCTCAAAGGTGCACCCTGTACCCTCTGCCAGTGCTTACCTGACAGAAAAACTGCCAACCACAGCGGTCAAATGCGCAGTACTTTGTCTTGCAGAAGCTGTTGCTGCCACACTCTGCAAACACACTCTCCCCAGGCAGCAATTGCAGTAGGTTTTGTACCAATGTAGCAGCCAGCCTCAGCATTCTGTGCCCAGATACACTTATTTAACTTTGTTCTGCTCTGCCGTCATATTACATTAGAAAACACCGAGATGTTCAATTCTTCTGAAAGTAGCCAGTGGTAGAGTGGTGTGTTGATAAATAAAACCAATGGCTCTTCTACAGCCTTGATTCTGCCCCTGACCTTGACTTATTTTGGGATTGTACACAAGTAATTTTATTACTTTGTGCATTTTCTGCCTCCAAACACTACCTTTTCCTTGATGCTCTTTGGATGCTCTTCTTCCCAAATGAGTCTGCATCTCTGGGTTCTTGCTAAAACTACATGATGAATAAACAAACAGTAATAAAGTGTGCATCTTGGAAAGTATCTTAGCAACTTAGGAGTGGATTGGATAAACCCAGGCTCTCCTGTGCACTTCTAGGGGAACAGTACATACAAAGTAAGACAGATCTTGACCTTCTCATCAGTGAATTAGGATGGCTCCATCGCCTGAGAAAGGATGAGCAACCTCTGCAACTCTGTGACTGCACTGCAACGTTAGTCAGCCCTGGAGATGATGGGGAGATTATTTAATAGTACTGAGCATCGATTTCCCAGAAGAGGCAAACACTTCTGAGGTGGAGTGCAGCCACCACACGGTTCCTTCCTGGCTGATGGGAGCTGAAGAGCTGGCCCTTACTCTTTGCTCCAGTAATGCAGCTGCTCTGAGTTGTTACTTACTTTTACATGGTACCAGGAGTGCTGACACAAATCCAAAAGAGATTTTTAAAAGGCAACCAGAAAGATACAGCAGATGAAAAAGATAAGTGCTGGGAGCTAAGTCAGAAGCAATCAGGCCTCCAGCTTCATTGCTTCCTGTAGAAAATATGGGCTGTCATTGGAAAAGCTTAAAGCAGTATCTCAGCAATTTGGGCAACTGAGAAGCCTGATAAACACAAATTAGCCTTGCTTCTTACAATTTTAGAGTCAAAATTGATAGTTTAATGCATTACACAAGTGGAATAAGAAGAAAAATTATGGCAATAGCATTTTGTATCATTTATTTTTATCAACCCACAGAAGCTTTTATTTGGGTGGAAATACAATGCTGAAATGCTTATTTCATGTTTCAGGTTTACATTTTCTCAAAGAGTAGATTCTAACTTTCTGTTGTTTGGCATCTGGAAGGTTTTTGTTTCATATTTAAGTTAAATACTGCATTTGCAATGTCCCTTGCAATTTTGTTTTTCTGCATCTATAAACCTAATTAGAGAATAAAGGTCATAAGTGTTAGTCACTCAGGGAGAATGATTAACCATTATGCAATGGATTCACATATCCATTCTTAATCTTCCTGTAAATTTATTCATTTTATGGTAAATTTAAGAAACACCTACATTGTGTTGCCCTTTTTTTTTTTTTTTAATATAGATGCTGTATAAACAGCCAAGGCTATAAAGCTAGCTGAAGTCTACACTGTTTGATCTCAAAAATTCAATACACTGCAGTAAGCAGGAAAGATTAAATTACTTGAGTTCAGTAGTTTAAAAATATTTTCCAATTCTTCTCTCTGAGAGTTTCAAGATTGTTCACATGACTTTCTCCTGCTGAATTACGATCACAGAAAGAAAGAAATTACTCTTTCATACTCAATCCAGAAAAGAAAACTTGCATTGAAAGAAAACTGCTGAAGATGTACAGTTCAGCACTCCAGCAATAAGAGGTAGACACCACATTTGCCACACGTGAGCGTCGCTGTATCAGTATCACCGTTTTGCAGATGGGAAATCCTAACACAGAGAGATTAAGGTAAAAACTACCCACTAATTCTGGTTGCTCTGTTTGAAATACCTTGAACCTAGTTTTTCAAAGGATTTACTGTATACAGCAACTGTATCAAAAGACAGTTTCCATGGATTTCAGCAGCATTTGAAAGTTATCACTCTTTCCGCAAATGAGACCCTGAGGTATCAAAACAGATATCCAGAAAATTAAGAAAACACAGTAAAAAAGACTAGAAATACCTGCTTTATATGATTTTCAGTGCCTTTTTCTGCATTTTCCTTCTGTAATGCCTTTTTTCATCATGCACCTCTTCCAAATCCTGCATGTCTCCCAAATTCTCTGAGTGCTATCCCACAGAAAAGGAAGCTTCATTCCTAAAAAATTGCACACCACCAGCAAACTGGAAATTGAATATAAAATTAGTTTGATGCTTTCCTATATGACTTTTTTTTTCTTGTAAATCAGTGATGTAATAAAAGAAAATAATTTTGTGAAATGTGCCAGAATCAATGCTTTGAATTTATTTTTTCTTAACTACAAAATGTTAGCTTATTATAGCTTCAGAATAATACAGTTATACCTGTAATTCAAAAACACTTTTTTAGATTATGGGGTAAAAATGCTTAAAGGGATAAATGTCAAAACTTATATTCAACTTTTTGAACACATGAATAAGAAATATGTCACCTGATTTTTTTTTTTTTTAATTTTTACACAATTTAGTCTTAAAAATGTTTGGGTTTGGTTGGCTTTTTAAAATCTTTGGTTTCCTTTGCCCTTTCAGAACATACCCTCCAGTTCCAATCATGAAATTCTACAATACAACCTGAAAAAACTAGATCTTGCTATGTCACGAGGCCCTTCAAGACACATATATGGTCTGTTTTTCAAGTTGGCCAGTGTAGGCTTTTCCTGTTTCTTTGCTCATGAATTTCCATTTTCCTCACTGTGTTTATTTCCCAGTCCCCTTCACTTTCTTTATCCACCTCTGTTGGTCCTTATTCCCAGGTTTTTCTGCCTTCCCACTATTTGCATCTTTTTCTCCTGTTGCTTACTGACTTCCACTCCTATTTGTCTTTCCTAAGGAGCTCCTTGACAAACTCCTTTTTTCTACAGGCTTGTTTTCTTCTTCTCTTTGTCTAAGAGGAAGCAGATTTTTTTTTTCCTGAGCTCCATCATAACAGCATGGAGAGCATTAAAACAACCTTGTTGCTCGTAGCCCAGTTGGCCAAATGAAGATGAGAATGATGCTGCTTACAGCTGCATTTGCCAGATGTTGTACGGTGTCACAAAAGACTGTGCTTAACTGAGATAGGAAGTTTTCAGAATTTTATCTGTGAGCAATGATAATATTTTAAGAGTCATTTTTAAACAGTTTAGTCCTTGTACAAATACAAGCTTTCCCTGTCCTAACAGTCTCTCCTCACCAAACTTCTTGACCTTACTTCAGCTAATGAGGTGCTTACAGGTAGTTACTGGTGCTTAAAGAAAAACACTATCAGGTGCTATTTGTTTTTCAACATGTGTGAAACAACCAAAGCTTCTCAGGCATTATTCTTTATAATAGCTGGAATGTATTAAAAATATATAACTAAATAAACCAAACAAAAGTAGGCAGAGGCAGACACCTTATCAGCATGAAATTTGAAACATCAGTAGTTTAAAACTGAGACAAAGTTATAAGAAACTAAGTGGAGTTTCAAGGGCACCATTCACCCATTTTAATAGTAGGCAGTGCTATCTGTTCTGCTGCTAATAAAATACAAAGTGAAATAACCCATAAGTAAAGCAGGATGTTAGCAACAATGTTAGCAGATATTACTCTCCCTCTAGTCAAATCCTTCTGGTGCAACATTAAACCTACAAGGTAGTAGAAAAAAGTTGACAACATGCTTTAGGATTGAATTAGAGGATTCTAGCTTCTAAAGTTACCTTGCCCTTTTTCCACTCAAATCGCACAAGTGTATGATCAGGTTTCCAGTGGTAATGTGAGCCCTGTTTGAACCTGAGCTGACCTGTACAGAGCCAGCTAAAATGCCTAGGTATTGATGTTACAATTTATAAAGAAAATCCAGATAAAACATCACCCATGAAGATGAAGAAATTGGCTATACTGACACTGCCAGTGAGCAGAACTGTAAAATAGTTTGTGTCACATGGCATCTGGACAGTTAGTGAAAGATGCTTTAGGAGGTTTCAACACTGTATATCTCCTCTGCAATTATTTAAAAAAAAAAAAAAAGATGGAAAGGTTGTGGCTCAGGTACACTTTGCATGAGGCTTGCTGAGAATATTCCCTTTCAACATAATAAAAGTGACTGATAATGACAAAAATCTTATTTCCTTTTGTGGCAGCATTTGGCTTTATTTGCATCTATCATGAGAGTTCATTCAGTCTATTTTATGAGGCTGGGCTGTAGTGAATACAAAACGGCTGGCAGGAAACTTGGTGTACTCTGGAGGAATAAACTGTGTGGGCTTAGTCTCATCAAAGCCATTGTGCTCATCGTGGTTATGCAGACAATGGTTAACAGCTGCTCAGAAAAAAAAAAAAAAAAAAAAAAAAGACAACCTAAAAAAACCCCATTTTTATTCCTTTTTGGTCTTTTTATTTTTAAAGAAGAAATAATAAAATAAGTTCTTTTAAAAATTTGGCTGGAACAGGGATATATTGGGGTTTCTTGCATAGGATGAGGTTCTCTATGTCTACTCTTCACACTGAGCTAATTACAGATCTAGGATAGCTCTTAATGCAGTTTTTGACTATGGACTAATGCAGTCATCAGAGCCTGTGCCCTTGAGATCTTTATGGTGTGTTTTGGGATGTCAGTACATTCTGACAAATTGGTCCATCCTCTCTGATTTGCGAGCTCCACACAAATCCAAGCAAAAAGCAGCTGCAGCCCAGCCTCCAGCCCAAACTCCAGCTCCTGTTAGTTGTATAGTCTGATATTGGCTGAAATTGTCACCAATATTTATCAGCTAGTATGCCCAATGAAGGAGGAAAAGCATCATGAAACAAAACAAAACCTGTCAAATAACAAAATGCAGCAGCACATTATTGTACTAATGCATACAGAATTTTCTGCAAATACAACCAACTTTTGGAAGGCAAGACTCGTTTAGGCAAAAATTTGTTTTCTTCTATAAAGAGATAACACTATGGAAAGGCACAGGGAGATAAAGGTCTACATCTATTCTAATACAGGGAGTCAGACAAATTCTATTGGCAGGATCCAGGACATGAGTTTCAATCGCCAGCCTAAAAGTTAGTGAAAGAACAAACCATGATACAGATATAGAAAATACTCCATCCCAGAAAGAACAACTTGTTTGCAAGATAATTGGTTTCATATGTGAAATAAGAAAAAAATAAAAAATTAAGCATTTATAGCAGACTTCAGTTTGGCAAGTCTGACATGCTGTATTATGGGTTTGTACAATCTCTAATGTAAGATCAGATTGTAGTGGGCCTCAGAGACATGGAACAGAGATAAAAAATACTTCTGAAAATAGGCTTATGCATAACAGAATAAGAAACTAAAATTTGCCAGCCTGTAGAATGTACTCAGATCAGATTACAAGTTTTGATTTCTCTTTTTTCGGCTCCTTGGTGCAATATCAGACTAGATTTAAAAGCAAAATAAAACAAAACCCAGGAATATTCAGAAGGAAAATAAAAGTGAACCTGCAAGAGATTGGAAGAAAGAATGCCAAGAGGACAGTGATAACCACAGAACTGAGCACTCACAAGCATTTGCAGAGTTTCTCTATAGAGAAATAAAGCCATTACCATACAGCCTCACTGACAGCACCAAAGGGGGAAAAGGCACATGTCTAAGGAAATGCATTAGTTAGTCATAGAAATTGCTCGAAATAGAGCCACATGCATTGTCTATAATACTGTCTAGAAGCTTTGACACTCCAGAAACCTCACAAATGAGTGTGGTATCTGAAGTCAGAGTGAAAGATTTAGAGAGAAAATGTAGGCATAAGGAAACATATAACAATGATGCACTTCAGAAATTATTCTGAGAGTGGGTGGATGTGGATGGGACATATAGGAAAGACATATTCTTCAAAACAAAAGGGTTGGAATTGTTTCAAAAATTGTCGGGCTGAACATATATATTACCCTGACTACCATTTACACTTTATTTCTTAGAAGAGAAGGCAGCCAATAAGGTGGCTATTCAAACATGGATATTCAAATTTAAAAAAGGAAAGAATAGCCATGATTTCAGCAACTAGCTTTATAAAGGAAAACAGCTTTGTCGACTTTCAGAAAGCTTAGTAACAAAGAAAATATTATGGAAATACATGAAAAAATATACAAAACATTATCACTTTGATACAACTCATCTAAATAAAACAAAAAAAAATATTGGCTGGCATCAGATTTGTCTGATCTCTTAGTGCTGGATCATTTGTGGGCCACTCAATTCATATTCCCATTATACAGAAGTAGCACTGAGATCCCTTATATTTCTCCATGTATACAACCAAGCATCATTTGGTGCAGACATTTTTGGGAATTTTTATTGAATTTTTCATCCTTTATAAAGTTTTCACTTTTAAATTCTCATATGTTTTGTCTGTCTTTTCACCTTCCTCTAGATTAAATGTGGGAACTGCATTTGTGAGACAAGCAACAATTCTGGAAACAGCCTGGTACTGAACAGTAAAAATTTCTGTTGGGCTGGCACCACCTAATTGTTACTTTTCACTTAAACTATTTATTCCACCTTAAACTCTCAACAGTGACATTTATAATAAATGGTAGGTCACAGATGAGAAAGATAATTTTGCTGCTAGGCACAAAAGGCCTGCTAGCATCTACAAATCATGAAAATGCTGCATTATTTTATGAAAGGGGAAGACAAAAAAAGCCAGAAAAAACCAACACTTCTAAATCTTTAACCAGTCACTCAGATTCACTGATGGAGAAATGCAAGTGCAGGAAATTTATGGTCAGTATCAAGAAGGAGCCTACCCTGCACAAAAAAAGTCTTTTGAAAAATCCTAGTAGTCACAGAGAAAGAATCTCTGGTCCTTTATAAATGTTTACAACCTGTTAAGTATGAGGAGATTTTTACAGAGACAGCATAAGAAAAAGCTATAAGCAACAGACATTAGGGACCTCTTTGTAGGGAACACAAGGCAATTTTTGATAAAGCAAGATACAACTAATAAGAATAATTGAGAAAATAAATATTGACCACAGCTTTGAGGTTGATCTGTCCAGGCTTTCATCTCCAATTAACTCTTCCTCCAAGACAAAAGCCTTAAAATCAGACAAGTCAGTTTTACTGTAATATTAACTAAGATCCCTAACTTGTCTGAAGAGAGAAAATCTGAAGTGACTATGCCAGATGGAGTCTAAATATCAACAATTAAATCAAAAGGTTCATAAATAACTTGTCCTTCCCACTGTGTCCTTCCAGGTGAGTCATTTCCTCAAACCTGCTTTCAATGACAACTCAGACTCTCTGAATTGCAGCAAAATCCGCCTAGCAACTCCTGGTCTCTAGGATATTTTTCAGGAGAACTTGGTTCCCAGCTCTTTACTTGCATCCTCTTTTCTGCCACACACAGAGGGCCCAAGTATTTCAGCCCCAGAGAGAGGTTCAGTTCTCTACAACACTGTATCAAACTCCACTTCCTCCTGGGAATTTCACTCGGTTCAAGCTTTTAACTGAAACAGAAAGCTATTGCAAATAAATATAGAAATAATTAAATTTTATTTATATATATACATATATGTAATGTATGTATGTATATATATACAGACACATTAATAATATTATTGTGTATAGCTGGTGTATTTGATGTCATGAAATAAAGCTGATACAAGCTTGATGTAAACAAACCAAAGGAGATAGCCCTTCCCACAAAATGCATCAGAGCACTCAAACTCTTTCTAAAAGAACAATCCAGTTTCGATGACAAAAAATTTATGTGGATACAAGCAGAAGCTAAATGAGTATTTGGAGTAAAACTCCACTGAAGGCTGCTAAGCTTATGAAATCTTCAGAACTGCAAGGAGTTGACTGCTGGGAATGTATGAGGGTAAATATCATGTGCTTGCCCTGTTCTTTGCCCTGTGTCCTCTGCTGGAACAGAATACTGGGCCAGCACTCTGGTCTGAATCAGCACAGCTCTCCTTCATAAATTTTGAGTAATGAAGAAAAGCCTACAAAGCATCGTTTTTCTAAACCAAAGATATGGATGCTTACAAGCTAAGCACATGGGAAGTCTTTTGCTTCTCAGCACACATATATATCTCAGAATGACCTTATTGACACCGTACAGATCACTGACACATCACTGCAGCAGAGCCTCATGAAGAAATCTAGCTAGATGTATCTGAAGGTACACACGTGTCTGCATGTATTTATGTATGCAGGTACATCTGCATGTAATTAAATATCTATGCATGTATTTTGTGCCTATCTCTCCCTCTATCTACTAATTTTTAGCCCATCCTTTTGTTTTCTAAAACACGTATTCCTTCCTTTGTTTATTGCAACCAGCATCAATCTCAGAGTGCAGAATGCATTAAACACCAATTACTCTTTATTCTGCAGGTAAGTTTACTTGTTTAGTTTTGTTTTCTTTCCAGTCAGGGCCCATTTGCTGCTTTTATTCCTCAGAATACCTAGCTTGGATTATTTTTCCTTCAGTTAAGGCTTGCTTCACATAAAAGCAGACTGCAAACATATCATTCTTAGATGAGCCACCTGGATATTTTCATTGCTGTTATAATTTCCCATTTTTGTATCACTGCATTTCTTTCTTTACAAAATGTTTACAAAGTCTCTGTGGATCACCTTTCTTATCATTTGCTGACATATTGAGCACAAAACTGATTTAATTATTTCAAGGCTGGTCACTTCTTTTTTTCTCTAGCACTTTAGACAATGGTCAACCCATAAGGAATGGCTTGTCATTTTGAAAAATTCTCAATATGTGAAATTTCTCCCAGTGAATCAGCAACTCCACATTAGGTTTGGACCCCAAAGAGGGGAGGAAACCAGTGTTATTTTTTAAAATATTCCTTATATGTTTCATAAATATAATGATGGACCAGATGAGGAAGTTTCACTATCATATGCAGCAAAGCACAGACTTGTGGCAAGCACATTTCTCTCTCTCTCAGGATTTTCCATAAAGGTGCACAGAGAGAAAGAAAGAGAAAACTATTTCTATTTCTGCTCCTTGTTTTTTTCATGTGGAATATGTTTGGAGAATTGTTTACCCAGAGTGAGTGCTTGGCTGAATTCTGGTGAGGATTGATTGAGCCTGATGGCCAATCTAATCTACCTGTCTGGACTCTTGAGAGAGGGTCACGAGTTTTGTTACTTAGACATGATAGTTAGAACAAGTAGGTTTTGTAGTTTTAGTATTTCCCTTTATATAGTATATTAATGTATTTTAGCATAATTATAATAAAGAAATCATTCAGCCTTCTGAACTGAGTCAGACATCATCATCTCTTCCCATCAGGTTTGCCTGCATTTACGACATAAACTTCTACTATGTGATTTTTTTTTTTTTTTTTTTTTTTTTTTTTATTTAAATCACCCACTACTTTTGGAAAGAGTAAACCTCAGAGCTGCATGCCAAGATCCTGACACCCTTGCAGAGGCACCAGTCTCTATGGCAGTAAGAAGGATGTCTGGACTGTCAGTGTGGAGTATTAATATTAGGAGCTACATGAAAAACAAAAAAAGGCAAAGGAGCAGCCAACATTCAAATACCAGGAGATTAAATCAACACTGCAGGATTCAGGACAAGGAGCAAACACCAAGTCAGGCACAAATTTTTAGTCTGAAGGCACAACAAGCAACATCTAGGTAATGCCTACCTGTATCAGGTTTACCTATGCTTAGTTATTAGGGAGAAGACAGCCAAGGCTTACTACCACCATCCCAAAGAGCCAGTGATCTAGATAGAAATATATATTGACTAAGATTCCTCTTGAGGTATCAACTGCAGAAACTTCCAAATCTCAAACAGACCAAATAGTGCAAAAGTAGTGTTGCTGTACTTATTGCTCATTCACAGAATCACAGAACAGGTAGAACTGGAAAGGATTACTGGAGGTCATCTAGTCCAACCTCCCTGCTCAAGCAGGGTCCCCTAGAGCACAGTACTCACAGGTTTTAGGATACAGCTCAGTTCACAAGTACCTTGTAAGACGGTGTCATTAAGTTGTGCAAATGGTACAAATACTGAATTTCATGGAAATCCGTCTTTTGTTGCACTAAATTTACCCATTATGATCAGCAGTTTGAAGCTTATGATCAAGGGAGATATTTAGTGTCTCTTAACTACCTAACTGTGACAGAAACCAGAGTCAGCCAAGGTTTTGTGAGGGAACTGCCTAGACCTTTTCTTTATAATGAGATCCCCAAAGAAGATTGAAAGACTTTGAAACTCAGAAAGAAATTTTTTATTAAACCTTGAACCAAAACCAAAGTATTAAAAAAAAAAAAGTACAAAATTACCAATTCAAGCAGATTGAAAATAAAGAAGGTTTCCTAAACATGTCTTCCCTGGTTATAGGTTTGCTTACAGTCAACTCAGTGGCTTTCTTAGTTTGTCACAAACTTGACTGATTCATTCTCATCCTATGTAGTCTTTTCCACCAGACCCTGAAGTCTGTCTGTCAGCTCCTCCTGAGCTGCAGGATCCCTGTTCTCTGCTGTAACTCTTCTACACTCAGCTGTCTTGCAAAGTTTTTCCACCCACTTATGGCCAGCTGCTGGATAGACAGGAACCATCTGCTTTACCCTCCAAGGAGCTGCACCTGACCTAGCCTTCATAAAGGGACATAATACAGCTGTGAATGAAGGAGAAAAAAAAAAAGAAATTAATGTCCAATATGCAAATCTTTAATGATTTGATGATAACCTGCTCATGGTTTTTAGTAGAAAGGGAAATGGTAACACTTATAGATTCAACAGAAGTCTAAAATTAGTTTTTCTGAAGTATAACATAGACAAAACAACACTGTTACTAACCATATCCAGATAAATTTGAAAGCAAGGAGAAATATGTTAGTCATAGCCTTTTTAAATATCTGAAAAAGGAAGAGGGGCCATAGAGCAGAAGTGATTAGATTTTACATTTTCTGAAGTTCACACAACACAAAATAAGATCTGTTCTTTAAATGCTAAAATAGTAAATGAATAAATTTCTCAGATGTCACCACTGTCTCACTGGAACAGAAAGGGATGCCTGAATTAAGTGTCTTAGAATAGCAGAAGACACCAAAACACTGGGAGAAGAAAGCATTGCAAAGTTTTGAATATGGATATAAGATGGTTATGCAAAAGTGAGGTTGAGGTTGAGGTTGAGGTTGCACAGGCTAACCATGGTGGTTCCTCTGGTTCAGCATGATGTATGAAGGATGAGAGCTCTACAATGGCATAGAAAATCATGGTGTCATAGTTTAGCTCCATCCTGCCACCAAGCACTGAGCAGCTGCTTACTCACTCCCCCACCAGCAGGACTGGGGAGACAACAGGAAGGGTAAAAGCTGAAGAACTTGTGGGTTAAGATAAAGTTTAATACAGAAAGCAAAAGCCATGCACACAAACAAAGCAAGACAAGGAATTCACTGCTTCCTATGGGCAGGCAGGTGTCCAGCCATCCCCAGGAAAGCAGGGCTCCATTACATTGTACAGTTCCTTGGGAAGACAAACATCATCACTCCAAACATATTCCTATGCTTCTTCCTCTTTCTTCCTCCCATGTTTATATGCTAGGCATGATGTCACATGGTCTGGAATACCCCTTTGGTCAGTTTGAGTCCCCTGTCCTGGATGTGTCTCCCTTCAACATTCCATACAGCCTCAACATCCTCATCAGCAGTACGAAAACCAAAAATGCCTTGGTTCCATGTAAGTCTTGTTTAGCGATAACAAAAACATCTCTATTTTATCAATCCTGTGTCCAGCACAAATCCAAAACTTAGCCCCATACCATCCCAGCCAAAACCAGCACATGTGGCCGTAAGAGATAAAGAAGAAGAACAAAAGGGCCTGGGTCTCATACTGAATCAGCCCCAAGCATCTTGCACATGCCATATGCAAAGGAGTTATTTGGTTTAAGTTTAAGGCCAGTGCTGAAAGTCCATAGCACAAACCATTATGTCAGATTCTGCACAAGATTTTACAGATATGATGCTAATAGGAAAGCTGCATGCCTTCTTACTACATTATGATTTTTGTGATCAGGGTGGTTCTGGCATGACAAAATCAGGGAGATGAGCTATGACTTGGTAAGATTCTGCTTCTTGCATATCCTTTAGCTTTAGCTTGGGGAAGACTAAAAGGAAAATGCAACGTTACACTACAGCTAACATTGTATAACCTACCAGCATGATTGTCAAGACTGGAAAACCAGTGGGCTCAAATGGCAAAGATCCAAAGGAACATCCAAAGGCCATTAATTTGCAGTCTTCTCTGAATTACACAATTAAAATTATGTTCCAACTAAAATAGTATCAAGCTAATTTACTTCAATATCACTAAGAAAATTAAAAAATTAAACATTTAAAATCATGTCACAGTGTAAAAGAAATAGGCATATCCATAGGCTCAAATTTTAAATCACCAAATCAGTATAACATGTATTCAGATTCATGACAACTCCTTCATTGAAACCTGACAATAGCAACACCCTTTAAAAGTGGGTAAATTTGCAAGATTATGCAAGTGACAGAATCCCTACATGAAGCTGGAGTACACTAGATTTTAAGATCTGAAGACAGGGTGCTCCACAGCCAGTCAAGATTTGGCAATAATATTGAATTAAGCATGCCTTGCACTTGGCTCACTGAGAAATTTCATTTCAGCAGAATTGGTATGTTCACTGATGACTGAAATCTTATTATTTTTGTTAAAACTATCTAGTATTTGACTTCATTTGCTTCAGCTGTGGGAGCTCATTCAGTCTTTCTTTTTGATTAGTTTGGGATATAAGGGCTAGCAAGGGCTCTGTCAGCTCCAGAGGAACAAACTGTGTAGGTTGAATCTTGTCAGATTCACTGATGTTATGCTGATCATGTTTAATGTCTGTTCTGGGATGTAAAAACTTTTTTCCAGGAGTGAAATTGTACTGGCTCTGCCCAGTATCTGTGAAAAAAAAAAAAAGCTAATCTAAGGGCAACTGAGGGAATACTATTCACTTGTTAAAAATTCCTATTTTAAATAGATTCTAAAGTTAGCTCTAAGCAAAGACACTTTTTACAGATTAATAAGCCTCTCCTTTCTCAGAATACAGAGCAGATTTACATAGAGCCCTAAAGTTAGTTCATAAAACTTGTTCAAGGTGGCATGAGAGAATTTTACGATAGAAGAAATTTCACTGTTTCTTAACCTATACAAAAAAAGTACTCAATATTTCTATTATGTAAGGGAGCAGAAACCTGTGGATATGTTTGTTGTTTACTGCCTCCTTCCTGTTAAGATATATATTTTAAATGCAGCCCTTCTTTATTCTCAGACTGACAAAAAGATGCCTTTTTTAAAACCTGTCCTTTAAACAAAATAAATCAAGAGGCTAGAAGAGTGTCATATAACAATTCATTCACAGCTTTGAATTTCCAAAAGATGTAAAGTCAAAATGAGCCTGTGACTTCATATATAGATCCTTGAAAAAGCGAATCTCTAAACCTGCTTTCCCCTTTTCAGGTGCTTGCAGAGATCCTCTGCTGTTCCTCTGCCTGATCTCACTCTCAGATCTCCATCTTCCAACCTCTCTCCTTTAATTTCTTTACCACTGTGGCACATGTGTATCTCCCCCACCCCTCTGCCATCACACCTTCCTTACACCTGCCAAGGATCTTTCTTGCTTCCATCCCCTTAGCCTCCTTCTACTTAGTTTCCCACCCAGCAGGTGCCTGGGAGTGAGGGACTCAGGGCTGCTCGTGGACAGACAGACACACTGTTCTGCTAGGACCTCCCAAGTCCTGCTGAATGTCTCCTGTTCCCCAAGTCTTAATGAGAAGAGTCCTCCTGGATGGGGCAGGAGGAAAACCAAACCATGGGTAAGGCATGAGAGCACAAAAAATGTGATTTCCAACATCCCAAATGCTCCTTATGAGAGTGCCCTTGTCAAGCTACCCTCTATAGAATGTTGACTGTGTTGAGTGACTTTTTGGGTCAGAGATATACTGCAGCTAAAACTTCTGAGCCTTTTAGGATAACTCATTTAACAGAATGAGAATCCCAAGTGATTAGTTTTCTGAGGAAAATCTTCTGCTGAAATATTCTGTGTCACATTCCTCCTATCCTTTAATCTATAGGCAGTGCCTTGAAAACTTATTTGGAGGTAATTTGAATTTAAAAGAGGAAATAAATCCACCCAAATCATCCCAACAGCAGCTGACTTCACTAATCAAGAAAGATTTTTACACAGCCAGGGATCTTTCATCAAAGACATGAGGAAACCTTTAGTGGAATCACTCAGGACTTTGCAGGATATTATAAAGCGTCTTTCATTCAAGCCCTGCCTAAAATTCCTTACTAAACTAAGACTGTCAGAAAATGAGGATGACATTGGGCAAGACGTGTGTGAACATATGAGGCTGTGGTGTTTCACAGAGCCTCAAACAATCCCAGCACTCATACTCCACTCAGACATCCCCTGGGGGAAACCCTAGAGGATGGAGCCTGCTGCCCTCAGCCCTGCTCAGCTGTCCTTACTCGCTCATGGCACAAACTCTGTGTACTGTGAGGTGGCAGTGTCCTAGCATCCCGAATTTTCATACCCATTATACTGAGTTAATGAAATGAGGAGTTGCCTTAGTTGATGTTTTCTGTTTGCTTTTGATTGTGGACATTTTCTCTGTGGCAGACAGAACTGCCTTGGTTTCTAGAGTAAAATTTCAGAAATATCTCACTGAGTGGGAGGATGTGAGCTTGAGCTCCCACTGAAATGAGGCTTGTTTCATCACTCATTCTGCACATGTAGGTACAAGCTGGTCTTCTGATTTCTAATCCATTGCTGAATTTCAATCAGATTTGATAAAGATTCTCTGAGTTTGGTGAAAACAAAGTGAGAAGATAAAGAGCTGTTAGTTCCCACTGGGAAAAAAGAAAAATAAAATTACATTATTATTTTTCTTGGGCAATCAGAGAAACAAAGAGTTAAGAGAGTGAAAGAGTAGAAGAAAGACATGTTGAAATCCAGGATTTTGTTTCCTCTGCCCAAGGAACAGTTTGTCCCATTGTTTCCTTCTATTCCTGAAGGCAGGAGCTCCATCATTCTTGCCACACCAACTATTACAATTCCAAGGTTTATAGGGAACACAGTACTTCCTGGTTTCCAAAAATTTTTTCTTAATTATTTTTATTTATTTTCAATTCTTTTTAATGTATAGTTGGAGAAAAATCTTGGAGGAATCAAGAGCTGAAAGGAGGAGAATCAGTTACTGCTTATGAACTGAAATGGTGTGACTTGCTGAAGTTTTCCTGCCTTATCTGTCAGCAGTCACTAAGTGTGAATTATTGACAGCTTCTGCTCTACACTATTGTGTTCTCATCCATTGGCTCTGTAAATAGTGTGGCAGGTGACAAACTGCATGGTTCAATGCTCGGCTCTTATAACCAAAGGGCTTCCAGGAAACACCAAGTTGTTCAGAGACCTTGCTGTGAGGCAAGTATGAATCATATTTGACAAAAAAACCTACCAAAACCTTGATTAATAGAACAAATGTGATTTTTTCTGCTTATCGTTTAGGGTAATCCTTTGTGTCCTTGAATTAGCAAGGCCAATGTCATGCCAGCTGTATTGGCATGCTTTGAAATTCAGCCTTTAGCACAGAATAATGATGAAACTTGGCTTTATATGAGAAAATCTGATTGAATTCCAAAGATGAAAATATACCCCCCCAAAATAGAAATAATGTTAGTAATTATCTAAAAAATAGTGAGATTCAATGACTTAATAGTACCATTCACAGTTTTAAGCTCTTTATAATTAAGAAAAAGTTTAGAAGAACAGATTATGAACTTTCCTGCTGTGAATGGAGGTAGTTTGCTAGGGGTGTTCTGGCAGCAGAGTAATTCCCAAAATAGAGCACTGGATTCACTCCCAGCTAAAAGGAGCAAAACTTGCAGATGTTGCTAATGTAGACAAAAAACAGAACATATACATGTGACCAGATGCTGCAATTCTAAGAACTGCATCTGGCACAGAACATGTGGCTGTTTTAGCATCACACCAAGAAGTGTTATGTACATAGTCTTTATGTACTATATCTTTCAGAAGGCAAGCATTTAAAACACATTTAAATGAAATATGTAAGTAGTTCCAGTGGAACTATTCAGATGCACTGGGACATGTTTAAGCAACCTTCTGAATCAAAATCCTCAACAATCTGATTTGACTATGAATCAAGTGACTAACAATATTCACCACATTTTCCTGGAAACAGAAGATCTTTAATTTTTTCTGTGCTTTATTTGCCTCACTCTATTTCCTTCAGATTTATTTCTTCTCTTGGGTTTTGGATTTCCTGCTTCCTATTGTTATTCTTCATCAAATATTTCATGTACAAGTGCTTTCTAAAACAAGGCAATCAATCCAGAGCAACATATTTCCAGTAATATATAATTAACTGAGTACTTCTTCTGTCATGCAATTGCTCTAGGATTTACAAAATTATTTTCTGCATGCATTTATGCTGATAAGCTAGAAAAGTAAATAAAATTTCATGCAAAACCCTAAAGAGAGCAACAGATGATAGCTGTGTGGCCTCGCATTGCGCATAACCACATTTTACATTTTCTATTATATCCACAACAATATGAGGAGTTGTTGGGAAATAATCTGCTTCACTACTTTCTTCTTCACCTTCTTTATTCAGCTCTGGACTATCCCATCTGTCTTGCATTCATATATTTTCTGTCTCAGGACTACCAGAGTTGGTGCAATGCAAAGCCTCGAGGTCATGGAAAATAGCAGATGGCAAAGATTCCTTAAATAAATGAAAAAGTACAATACACAGTTTCCTGCTTCTCACAAAGGAGGTAAGAGATCTGTTGGTCAAATATTATACATTTTCTTTTATATATTCCTACTATATTTCTCTATTTATCCATTATTCTTTTCAACACTAAGACTGCTCACCCCCACCAATGAAAAGGAAGCAACGGAAAAGTGTCATTTTTTTCCTATCACCATAAAGAAGAAGTGACTGGGAGACACATTCAGAAGAGGAATTGTCTTCTTGTCCACTACTGGCCTTGCTTTCCTTACTCCCTGGCTTCTCTCCTGACTGCCCAGATCAACCATTTCCCCTTGTGCCAGCTCTGGCACTTCACTCTTTTCCATGAGTCAGTTTAACTTGCTAACCCAGCAGTTATCTAGCCAGAGCTGTTCACTGCTTTTGCTTTCTGCTCTCAGGGAGGTCCATGGCAGCTCACAGACAGGCCTGGCAATCACCAGAGTCAGCCCAAAAGAAGAGGTGGGAATGTCTGGCCATGAGCAGGTGGTTTCTGGGAGGGGGAAGTGGGAAGTCTCTCCCTGAGCATCATGCAATTTGTAAACTTATCCACAAAGCTGTATGCTTAAGATGACAGAGTTTTCCCAAAGAACTTGAACAAGAATCACTGGCAGTATCCATTTTTGATGTATGAAATTTCCATATGTTGTCAAGAGATCATATAGTGCCACATCTCCTAAAGAAGAGTACCAGAAATCTCACTTCCACAGGTCATACAAACAGTGCAGTGGAGAGATGAGGAGTAGAAGGGAAAAAACAAATATCAAAGTGACTTGGCAATAGTTTACAGGCAAAATGGGGTCTAATTTTTTAACTGTTGGTAGTGAGTTTTTAACTAGCTCTAATGCTTTACCTACAAGTACATTTTGAGGAATAGCTGTTATGTGTGAGGTGTATTATGGATGCTAAATGTCCAGAATGGAGGCTACTCCCACATGTTGCTTTCTGGCATTCTGCAGTATATATGCAAGGGAAAACAATTACTTTAAACAGGTTTTATAGAAGCCATTTGATTGGAAAAAGAACACACTCCTGAAAATGCTCAGAGGCAAAGCTTCTTGCACAAATAATGAAAAAGGACAGTTTATTTCATCATTCTGGTGCAGACAGACCATCTAAATAACATGCTTAAAATCTTCTAGGTGTGTGAGAGAACTCACTCACCAGACACAGCAATGCATCAGAATCCTTCTCCTAAAAAGCAGCATATTGCAGTTAGGGATTTCCTGATACCTCCTGGAAGACAGCCCTTTCAAAGCTGAGCAGAGGGGCCACTAGGCTGTTTGCCCTGAGAGCAGGTCACCTAATTAATTTCTATTGAGGGAACAGAGTAATTGGCCTCCGAAGTAAAAGGTGCTCATTCAGATAAAATCTAGAGGTTGAAAACTTTGAGATTTACCTATTCATAGTTATTAACCTTCATCACACCTAATTAAGCCCCGTGGGCAAAGCACAAACAGTGAGAGATTTTACACCCATGTCATACTTTCTCAAGGGAGTCTAAGTACAATGTCCTCCACCCCTTTTGCTTTGTGAAGTGGTAATTCTGTCATCCATTGGTTTTCTGCAAATAGTGGATAACATCAGAGTACTCTATCTGGCGTAACCTACATTTCTGCAATTCACATGGAACATTAAGCACTAAAACCTACTTTGGGAACCCTAATTATTGCTGCCATATAAGTCTATTTACTCTAAGCATTCTGTGTAAATCCTCCATCCATGCTAAATATAGGACCAAGGGTGAGAAGATCCCTGCTTTAGAGAGAGGAGGCATATGCTCAAATACTTTGTTCATTGTCTCAGCAAGCAGAGCACCTTTCTATATCAATTTATTTGGATAACCACTGATGGGTACTGAAGCTACTGACATAGAAGAGCCATGCATGACCTACACCTCAATTCTTCAGCATTTTTCATACACTTCAATTGCTTGATTAGGAAGATGTTTAAAAAGAGACTTGATCCTTTGAGATTCACAGCTGAATCACACACAGTTGTGGTCAAGCTAATGCGAGAGATTCATATTCCAAGATTCTCATTGGGAAGCTCTGTTACAAGAAAAACCTGTGAGAGCTGTGGTTGGTCTATCTTTACAAAAATAGGGAAACATTTTTTAAAGTATTATGCCATGTCACAAAAACTGTACAGACAGTAAAATGACAGAGTATCGATTTTTTTTTTTTTAATTTTTATTCCTGCAGTTCCTGCCTAGATTTCTTCAGTCTCTGGAGGTTTTACCATCTTCCAGTGATTCTCTTAGAAATCCCATGTTTGCAAGTGGCATGAGTCCAGTATTAAAACCTACAATGGTGATTTTCAAACTGTAGTATTTTTTATCTGTAGGGAGTCAATATCATTTATCCATGATATTTCTGGCAAGAATGCTTTGAAGCATAGAACTGGAACTGCTGCTGATGGGACCACTGCATTAGAGAGCCATCCTTGAGCTCAGCAGGCAGAAGCATCACCAGAAATTGAAGGCAGGAGAACAGGAACTACTGCTGCTGTAGAAAAAGCCACTGCACAGGACTTGCTTGCTATACTCACCAAAAGGAGCATAAATTAGTGCAAATAACAGCAGTTCTTTCAGCACTAGCACTAACTTCTCATTGAACAAGTAAGAGAGTCACTCTGTCACTTAAGACCAGAAGGCAGAGTTGCTTTGAAACCCCTCTGAGATGGCAAGAAAAATACATCTTTGCTGAAGATGTCAGTCTTTTTCCCCTGAGGTTCAGTGCAACCTCACTCAGTGCATGCCAAACAAAACAGGGAGCTTTGTTCACTGAGTGGGAAGCTAGAAATGTTTCCAGGAGCATTGTCATCACTATCATCTTCACCCACAGGTTCAGAGATGACTCAGTGTGTCTGAGGATGCCACTTTAGGAAACCAAATGAGTGTGCTGCTCGTGCCAGAGACAAGGCTGATGTCAGGCTTACTAAATAGGTGTAGCATTAGCCCTGGCAGTCATACATTAGTAGTAGGTGTTGGGGTTATTTGACTTCTTTAATTGAAAGGTAAGTGGGGCTGTGCCTTATAGTTCTGTGGGTAAAGTCACTACAAATTAGCTTAACCAGATCTGGTTGTGAGTCAGTAGTCAGAAACTGTGGAAGTATTTAAGTCAAATTATGTGAATGCATCATGGGACTGTATTTGAATGATCATGCACTGTCTTTTCAAAGACTGATATGTAATACCTCTGCAGCACCTTCAGGCTTCAGTGAGGGATATATAAAAACTACAGCTTTTTCTTTGAATGCAATACTGTTTCCATTGATAACATGGTACTATTTTAAATAGTGGAAAATTGGTTTAACTTCAGCTTAGTTTACCTTATTTCTTTCATATATGTAAAGATACTTGCTATTTCTAATAATCATTCATGATCACTTTTAAAAAATATCTAGAAACCCAGCACATTTTAAAATAAAACCCCATTTTTCCTGATTGTATCTCAAATGCTAGTGCTGACCTAAAGACAGGAAAAAGCAGCATGAGCTGCTCCACTGGAGCAGCAGAAGAAAAGAAATCTCCTAGGCAAGATTTGCAAATACCAGATTGGGTGGCGTGATACATTCCAAGTGTTTAAAAATAACAGGATGACGTTACTGTATCAATGGTGGAAAACCAAAGGACTGCTGTCCTGGTTTGTAGGTCAGAAGTCTGGCATTCACTGCTATTTTAAGTGGTAGTAAAGTCTGCATGGTGACGGTATAATCAGGAAAAGGTTTCTAAAGAATGTTGGTCTATTACACCAATGACTGAAGAAAAATTTCAGTTGCAAGGCTGTGCATTGCAGGTTGAATCTGTCCCACTTGCCATGTATTTATTCTGCAAAAAAAAAAAAAAATGCCCATGTACATGTTCACAAACAAGGTGGACATGTCAAGAGGTGCACAGGTACTTGAAGAAAATCCAGGTGAGTTGGAGCAAGATAGCAGTACTTGTGTCTAGTAATTATCACTTGACTCTGGGGCCAAAGTGAGATGATCATGGAATTGGCACCTGAGTAATTTCCTATATTTATTACTGCCTTTTTGACTTCTATGTTAACACCAGTGAAATTAAAAAGCTTATAAAAGTAGGAGCCTGCTCTTCCAAGCATATCTGAATGAGCAGTCCATGCAGGTTTACATTTTTTTTGTCCTACATATATATCAAATCACTTGGATTTTTCAAAGGTAGGGAAATCTATCACCCATCTTCAAACATCTTAACCAAAAATTTAGAAGTCTTCTTTCCTTGGTTGCCAGTAAAATGGACGCATTTCTCTCATTAAGATACTTAATGATCAGAATTTTGTGAACAAAATGAATTTCCTGTCAAAGTTTTGCTATTAGTTAAATATAGAAATGGCATAGTAACTCTCTGAGTGGATCATTTTAAGTCTTCTAAGAGGATTAAAATATCTGATTCAGAGACACAGCCATTAGAGGGATGACTCTTCAGAGTTAAGCAAAGCTCAGACCTGCTCTGATGTTCATCCTGAAACTTCTATACTTATTAGAGTTTACTTTAAAGGTATGTTACCAGTGTGTTGATTCTGTATTTCACTAATACTGAATGTGATTTCTTATACTTAAAGTGACTTTTACTTTATGCATAAGATATAAGAAGCTATAAACATATAAATAAGGAATGAGATTTTTTTAGCTATGATCCCTATTGGCTTAAGTTTTGTGGAACTATTGAAAGCCTTGCTGGTGCTCTGCTTCAGGTTCATACTTGGAAAATAACTGGACTTTTTCACATTCTAGACTTGAAATTATAATGCCAAAAGGAAGTGTATTACGGCTGCTGTTCATATTGCATTGCTGTGTGGAGCTCAGAGCTGCCCCTCATGCCCAGCACAGTGCAAAGCCCCAGCATGGCATGTCTTTCCTCTAACAGCTTGTCTTGTCCAGATAAAAGATGATGTATCTACATAACATCTGTCATTTATGTGTTTTCTCCAGTAGGGATGGCCATAATTTTGCCCAAACACCTTGTTGGTGCTACATCAATTACTAAAAAATGGGGTCAAGAACTTTATATTACTCCTAACTAGTACCAAGCTAAATTAGCTGTTGAACTTCCAGTGTTATTTCCACTTTAGCAATAAACTGATGCACATTGTCCTCTTGAACTGTGTGCTATGTCCTTTTGTAGAAAGATAGATAGCCAGAAAAATAGCTTCATGTGGTTAAAAGCATCATTCCAGATTTTGTGGTGAGACACAACCCAAGTACGCCAGCATGCCTGGGCAGTCTGTCTGCTACTTTTTTCAATTTTTGCAAAAATTAAACCAAGTGGGTAAAATCTAAATATGCGAGACAGAATTGGACATCCTTAGTCACCTGTGACTCAGTAAAAAATTAGACTGATCCAAAACCAAGCACTGCTCCAGCAGTCTTAAAAAGCTCTTTGCTAAACTCCCATCAAACTATGATAGAAGTCTGTAAGCTCTGGCCTGGAGCACAACTTAAATTAAAATTGTGGCAGAATTTATGATTAAAAAATAAATGAGTGGTCATTCCTTTTGAATTAATTGGGTATGAATCATTACCTTCTTAGAAGTGACAGCTGGAAGAAAGTCTTCAGATTCTGCTCAGACCATAACATGCTCCCTATGGCTTTCCACAGAGATGTGACAATACAAGTTGTCAGAGAATGAGTTGAATGTGGCAACTGTGCTGTATGAACACTGGACATGGCTATTTAGTGTGGACAGCTGAAACTGGGAAGTACTTCATGGTGCTGCAATACACTGGTAGTATCTGACTCACTCAGGGTCATTATTTCTTTTTCCTTACAGAAAATTATTTTCTTTCTCCTTTTACCTTAGAGAATCAGCTCTTTAAGTTATTAAGTTACTAGCATGAACCTCAGTAATTTTTATAAACATAGCATCCAACTATGTTTACCAGCTACACTGAAAAAAAGGGTACAATCTCATAGGTAGCCTCATGTTTTAAAATATATACTGTATGTTTTGTGGACTGTTTTAGGACTGAAAAGTTATTTTCATGTCTAAAACAGCAGAAATTAATTTTGTAAATTCTTTTCTTAGAGGGCATAGATGAAAATGTGATTAATTTTTTTCTCAAGTATGTCTTTTAGCCAGCCGAGGGTCAAGCTAAATGCTGTTAAAGCTTTCAAATTCTTGAGGCATGTCTTGAGGCAGATGCTTAGTATTCAGCCCTTGCAGATGAAGTTGGATTCTATAAAATATGTGTCTGTGAGTATGCCTGTCACTCCTTGCTCTGTTTCTGCTCAGGACTTTTCAAGAGGAGATTCTCTAAATACTGAAGGAGGATGGAGAGAGTCCTTCCATCTCTGTCACTAAGTTCCTGAATTACTACTGCTTCCTCCAATCAAACCTGGCCATGTGTGTTGGATGACCAGTGAAACAGATCCCTGACTGCAAAAAAACAGCCCCTGATGGCATTTTACTGATAGCCATAATGAGAGTCTGTCCTACTCCAGTGGGTGTCTGGCAATGTGCATTGCAGAATGAATGCATGTGACTCTGCTATTTATATAGAAAACATTTTCTAAACTCTTTCTTTCCCTAGGTATATTAATCTTGCTGTCTCCAGGTTTTTATGGTTCATGGCATGCACTAAAGAGTTTGCTCATATGAATAAGAAGCATTGGAAGCAGCTGAGTTATTGAAGGTTTTTGACTTTACAACATCACTGTGCTAAACGGCCAGATGCATGTGATGCTCTGTTTATTTAACACATCCCTGTTTATTCCTATAAAAAATCCAAGTAATCTCTTCTAAATTTGTAGCCTAATCTCCAACATAATACAGGCCCCAACATTTCTAAAGTTATTAAAGTTATTTTTTTTTCTGATATAATATTAGGAAATTAGGTTCAAGTTAAATAACATAAAAATGTAGATCAATATTAAAAGCAAGAAAATGAGACCATTACAAAGAAATGGAAGTAAAAATACTCATTCAATACCACTACCCTCAAACGTACTCTGCTGCACTGAAATATATATTTTGTATCCAAGAATGGGGTCCATGTGTACTATTTTCTTGGAAAACAAGAATAATTTTGACCAAAAGCAAAAGCAGAACTTCACAATGGCTAATTGCATTTCCCTACCACAAGTGATTACAAAGAGAGTAGTAGTGATAAGGGTATTCCCTCGACATGACTACCTATTCCATCCCACTCTTTTCAATAATCATTCTTTAAACAGTTAGACACTCACAGGGTTTAATTTTCCTAAACTCATTCTATCTATGTGCAGAATAGAAGTAGTGATTAATTATTTTAAAGGCTTTGTTAAAGCCTTCACTGTTGAAAAATTAGGCAGCAGGAATGATAACACAAAACATGATTGTTGCTGTTGTCTCTATAATGCTTTCTCATCTGAAGTACTGGATTTCACCAATTGATGTGTCTAAATACTACATAGAAATTGGCATCTGTTGAGCTGAACATCAAATATTTTTAAAATTGAGGAATAAATATTGCTAGAATTGAAGTTCTTGCCAATAATTACCTTGTTAGGATATACATTTTTCTTCTGATCATCAGATACACAGAAATCTTTATATGCTTTTTCTGTTATTGTTTTTGTAACATTGCAGAAGTAGAATTTTGTGCAACATGCAGTGCAATGCACCATGGAAGAGGGCACACCACCTCTTTCAGAGGTGATCAGATGTTCTAGGCCTTCTTTGGGAACAGTACTGGCATGGTAGTCTTTTGTCCTGAAATATAATGAACAACTAGAAACAAGGAAAATAGGAATAGTGGCTGTAGGAAATGATTAAGCACCAGAGCCACAGACAGTGAGCAGAAGACAACTCCCCAGATGCCCTTCCCATGCAATTTTCTGTGCCTTTGTCACTGTCTGTAAATACTTATGATGAATCTCGTGACCTAAATGCAGAAGGGGTATCTTTTCTTTTTAATCATCTAATTGTAGAAGGAAGATGTGGTTTAAAACAGCACAATCCAGTGCCAGGAATGAGAAATTTTAGGAATGGGTCTTGCCTCTTGGTGATGTCAATGACAACACAATTAATGTCCTGATCTTAAGCCACAGAATATTGTAGCCATAAGGAAACAAAATAGAGAGAGGAACCTGAGCAACTCTGTATTATACAGTGTTTCCAAGATATATAGATTTAGTACAGAAGCATAAATACTCAAAGCAAGACAGTGCAGAGCAGGGAAAGCTACTTCAAAAAAAGCTTCTTCAATGTCTCATTCAGCTTTCAGGTTGAAGGCAACTAAACAGATCCTATCTGTTTGGCACAGTCCAACTAAAGAAGATACCAGCTAGCAAGCAAAGTGCAAGTCTGAGTTTTGCAAGAAGTTTATATTTAGTTTGCCAAGCCACAGAACAACCCCTTATAGAACATTGTTGCTACTACCTGCATCCCCTGAGCTAGAGCTCACATATGCATGTCTACTTGCCATGCCATTACACCTCTATTTCCTACACTTATTTTCAACATGAAGCATGAAAATATAATTCCAAAATAAAAAGAGATCAGATGTCTATTTGGCTTCCTAACCCTGTCTCTTCCCTCCTCTATATATCTAAGACCTTATGTAATAAATTAATTGACATATCTGCAGGATTTTGCCTCAAGTTATGTTTGTGCCACTCACAGGATATCACAGATATCCCACCTTTGGTAACAATCTTCAAGAATAACACTACTTTGGGCACCCTATGGTGTTCTGTCACCCTTTAGTACCACACTTACAAGCACACTTTATTCCTTTCTGTGTCAGCCCTGATGTCAGACGTCTGTTGTCTCTCCATTCAGCGTGCATACAAGCAGCAATGGTTTTGATCTGCCTTTTGATCCTGTGAGTTTTACTTTGCTTTAATCAAAAGCTGAAAAACCATTCTAGCAAGACTGCATGAGAGTATGTGTCCAGGAGAAACACAAGTGCACGGTGTGGTCTCTGTGTTCAGCAGTGTCAAAATAGTGTCTCTCAATAAAGATAAGTTTGAAGAAAAAAAGGATAACAGATAGGCCCTTTGTTATGCAAAATGGGGACACCCATAATGTTTCTCTAATCACAGAAAGGTAAAGTGGATACCTATGGCAACTAGATAGTCTCATTCTGCTCCAGGTAATCATTTAGAAAAATTAAAACCATTCACATAAGTATGTGAAGATTACTAAAACAGAAGACAAGAGTGCAAAGATAGAAATAGAAGTAAAATAAAATAATTTTAAAATACAACCTCTATGCAAAATGTCAAGTCCTAGTCAGATTATAAAAGGGATTAAATAACTTCAAAGGAAAATTAATACATAAAGTTGATTCTTAATATCAGAACCTGGTCTGCCTGAGCACAAATGCTAGAATTCTGTTAGATCTCAAAAATGGTAATTTCTTTCTGGCCTCTAACAGCACAAATTACCTTGCTGGGTAAAGTACTCATGGACAAAGGGCCATCAAGTAATTTGTCAGTTTTACCTGGCTAAAACCTCTGTGTTTCTTTATAAAACAGAAAATATAAGGAAGGTAGATGAAGACATATGATAAATCATCATCATTTTACTGGAGATATTCAGTAACTCTCCTGTGGCTATTTATAGTCATGCTTAAATATAGGAAGATTTACCAACCTACTGGTATTTCCTTCCCTGTGGCGAGAAAACCCAACTTCCTTACACATCTCAAAATATTTCTAAAGCAGTGAATAAAAATGCAGTAAAAACTGAATGTTCAGAATTTTTATAGCATATTTTTGTCTCTCCAATTATCTGTTTTTATAGTTATCTTGGACATTTTGGGTTGCATCAGGTTTGTACACAATCTTGAACTAAGTTTCAGGTGACCTTGTTCTTTGCCAGACTTCATTAATTTTGGATCACCTGTAGAACTTAACTGCTGCATGAAAATTGTGTGAATTTTTATTGAAATTGGTTTTGGAGCCCCAAACTAAGGAAACAAGAAATCTAAACATTAAATAGTGCAACTAAAACCTAGATAATTTTAGTGGAATTTTTTCTTTGAAAACAAAATAGGAACAGAATATCGAGAACTCTTAGTCTTGTAGGAAATATCCTAAACTAATATAATGACAATTAAGCTAAGAATAAAGTGATATTTTCCACAGTTCATTATTTAAACCAAAATTAACTGAGAGTTATTTTTCTTATATTTCCCCCAACCTGCAGGATTTTTTTGGAGGTTTCTGAATTTAGAGCAACTGAAATAACTATTTACTGGGTCACTACAGGTTTTTTAGTGTCTATTTCTAATATGAGTCTCCCGCTAGCTTTTGTTGGGATTTTGTATCAAGCAGATAAATCTTTTTAAACATAAACATTGTAGTAACAGCTGTGGTCACCACTTGGGACAGGATAATGAGGATTGCTGCCCAGATCTCTGGGTTTTAGGGAGTATTAGATACAGATCTGCAGTCCAGCATAAAGCAGCATGAGGTTTCATGGATATTTTGCGTCAACAGTAGAATGAGAGGATTCAGGAATCAGCGGTTCTTTTCTGGGCTCTGAGGAGAGCTGGTCTACATCAGCCACAGTCTATTCTCTCTTGGTCCCCGTTTCTTTCCCCCCTCTTGCTCTTTGTTTCTTTTCTTTCTTCAGGTTGCTCATTGACATCCTCATTCAATACAACCGGGTTCCTCAACCTCATCTCAATTTTTCTCCAGGATCTTACCTTCCATGTGTTGTTGCATCTATATAGGTGCTGTATTTCATTATTTAGCTTTCCCAGCACCTCAGAGAAATATCCCTCCTAAAGCTTTGTGAGGAGTCCTTGCTTTCTGAGACAAAAAAATCAAATATTGATTTCTCTAGATCTTCTTTAACTTCCAGACCAAATTTAAGCAGATACAATTTATGAGTTTATACCCTTTTCTTTTGTGCTGGTATTCTACATCTCATGTTAGCTGATTTACCTACAAATGTCAAGAATGTCCTCTTTTTAATTTTTACTATACTAAATAAGATATTCTCTAACTAAATAAATTCTGCTCTTCTAATACCCTTCCTCCAGGTAAAGTTTTCCATTACCCATTTTAATTCTCTTGCTCTGCACCTGTTTGTGTCTGGATTCATCTTCATTTAACAGAATCACCCAGAATAGAGCAAAATATTGCAGACTTGCCTTGGACATTAGCACTAATGATTTATTTTCTGTACCAGAGATGCTACATCTTAAGCTTTCACATACATTTTTAAGGCTATGCATGTCAGACTGATGTCTCATATATTCCAATAATAGACTTAGACTTCATGTTGCTTTAGCCTCATCAATTTTTAAGAGGCTAAAAGAGAGCTGACAAGTTCCAAATTCATAAATGAAATTTGTGTTATTCATTGCTAAACCCAGTCCCAGCCAAAGTACTGAATTCTACTGTGCCACTCCAGTTGTCAGCGATATTATGAAGCGTACACTGAATTATATTCTAACTCTTCTTGAATATTGTCAGTGCCCTACAACTGCTTGTTATCACATTAAGCACAGTGTCATTTTTGGTGTCAAGGTCATTAATAAAAATATTTAATGATTTCTGTCTCAGGACTGATCTTGAAGGAGTAATCACTCTATAGCCAGATAGATGCTCTTTCAGTACATTCTAGAGCTCCCTCTCTATTTTTTTTTTTTTTGCTTACTAATCTTATCATTCTTCTATAAAAATTGCATCTTCTACAGTTAAACTAAAACTTCCTACATGACATCAGACTGAAGAAAATGCAGTATCTCTTATCTGTAAAATCAATTCCCTAACAAAGAAGGGTGTGAAGCCAGTAAAGTGTGAGACATTTTCAGCAGAATCAAGTCATATTTTATCACATTTTCACTTACTTTATGCTTTTAGTTGTTTTTCCCACAAACATTTCTGCAAAGTCATACCATGCCCAGGAGGACAAATACATGGACCCTGTTATACGCCCATTGCCCCACCACACCTCTCAAATATTTTTATTGTGCTTGTTGCCATTTTGTCATATGGTCCAAACCCACAATAATTCTGTTCAAACTCCTTGCTGTGAACCTTTTGAACATGTGTCAGGTCATTCTGTATTCTGCAACCCATGGTGTATCCAACCACTGTGGCTCAAGCACCCTGTGTTCTTGGTATGATGTTTCCAGGTCAGATGAGCTTATCTGGAGTTCTAATCTCTCACCTCTTTTATGCTGCCTGACTTCAACGCTGTACTAAACATCCCATCCTTCTTACAGAGGCTGATATCTATTAGCTAGATCTGCAGATGTTCAAAATCAACAGCCACTAATTCACCTGCTGTACAAAATATTCAGCACATCTGCAAAAAAAGGTACAATAGGATCTGAAGAAGGGAGTGACCCCCTAGTTGGCAATCATTTCCTCACAGGAAGAGACAGAATCCTGCTCCCATGGGCATATAATTTAATTACTTAATTTCTCCTCAACCCAAGATTCTCAGTCCAAGGTTCTGGGTGCCCCCAGATGGCCCAGCTCTCTTGCTAGACTTGCCTGTTGTTGTTCCTTCATGCACACTGGCTCCAGGGCTCCAAACACATTAGGTACACCCAGTCCACCACTAATTTGCTGTGCAAAGGAATGGTTTGCAGGGATGTTTCAATGCAAGTGGCAGGCAGGCTAGCAGCACTGCAGCTGGGAAGGATATGGCTTTCAGCTCTGGCCCTTTAGGGTGGCTCATCCATCTGGAACTTAAGAAAAAACAGGTGATGCTGAGGACAAGAACATGATTTTGAAAAGTGAGTTCAGGGCAGCAGGATGCATCTTCCATGTGATCCTGGAATTTAAGGACACACCAATGCTACCATCTTAATTTGGGGCCACACTCAACCTGGAGCCACAACCTGCTGAGCACCCACACAAACTGATTTGTAATCTAGCCCATGTCAGCTGGCTCTCCAAGAAGGTGCAGGGCTGGGATGTGCTGCAAGTCTGACAGCTGAACTGGCAAGCAGTTGGCACTGGCCATGCTCAAAAAGATTTCTTCTGAAAGAAGCTCAAGTTTACCTTCCTGCACAGCCAACAGAGGAACACCTCACACCTCTGGACTCCTTTAAATCCACAAATGATGTCAAAATAGTGCTGATATCTTGGTCATTGTCAAGCAGTATAGCAGGCTCTGACTATAAATGTTTCATTCAAAGTCAAGTAGGAAACCTGTTGGCACAAAAAAGAAAAAAAAAGCTCAGTTTTTCCAAATTTCAGAGATAATTTCAGCCATATTTTTTCATGCTTTAAAAGAAAAATTAAAGCTTTACAGTTGAAAATGGATGAACTATTCATGGCAAATAATGTAGCCATCAAACAGAGACTTTTAGTCACTTGATGCATTATCAATAATAGACTGATTTTTATGAATATGCTCATTAGCTGTAATTGTTTAACAAATGATTTATCTGAAAAAGTTTCATCCCCTGGGTTTTCTCTGATCTACTTGCTTTTTGATTATTCAGTGGATGTGGTACATTATTACTTTCCTACCTCATAGAATAAGTGAAATATTAGCAGCTTCTGTGAACACTTGCAGCATGAATATTCATTTGTGAATGCACATGTTATATGACTTGTCATTAAAGGCATCCATTATCACCCTGTGAAGAGTAGCTTGACTCTTTTTAAAAATAAATGTAATTTATTGTGGCATCTATTCATTATCAAGGTTACTCTAAAATACAACTAAGTAATTACCTTTAAATGTTAATTCATCCCTTGTTGCAAATATTTTTTCTTTTAAATACAACTTTTAAATGCTGCTGTAAACAGAGAAATGGACTTAACTCTTGCACTGCCAAGCATAGGTTATTTTCAGAGAATGAGCATGTCTGTACTGGAATCCATTGTATGATAACAATTTGCATTCATATATACTATGTGCTCCTGAAAGAATTTACACTTTAAGAGGCTGAGAAAAGCTAAGGCATCCTAAAGTTAAATAGAAAAAAGAGAGAGACGGGAAGAAATATGAGACATTCACAGGAAAAACTAAATTCCCCAGAAAACAACAAAAATGCCATAAAGTAAGCAAGTTGAAGAGCTGTGGTACAGTTAAAAATCTGACAGAATGTAATGTCCTCCTCAAGAGAGGAGGACACTGAAGGTGGAAATTCTGCTTGTAATTCAAACATATTAAAGGAAACCTGATCTGGGTAAAGGGCTGGCATTAATTTATTTGCTTACACTGGAAAATATTACACATTCTTTTGAAATTAATTCTTTTTATCCAGAAATAGCACTCAGAGTGCTACTGCCGTGCTGTTGCAATAGCTTCTCACATGTAAAATCAATATATGCTAAATATGCCATACCAAGTGAGGTAGTGACAAATAATGGACCAGGATATGATTTGTTAGGAGTTCTGATGTTCTGCTAAAGAATATAGTTTTAAACACTCTAGTGTGTGGTGTACCCACAGTGACTTGCCCTTATAAAAGCTCTGCTGTATATTTTTAAAAACAGAACTTCAAAACCTTTAGAAAGAAATTCAGATCCCTGCTTGGTGACACAGAGTTTCAGGGAATGGTTGTAATAATTGCATAGAAATGTTTTCATACAGTTCAGTAGGAAGTTGACCGTCTCTTAGGTTGTCACTACTGCTAATGAGAGTATAGATGTTTCTTATTAGCTATGAGAAAATGAAGCAGATTATGTTATGAATGGTAAAGGAAGTTAAAGCTCTTTCATCCATAAAACACTAAATATAAAAACAACAGCAAAACATGAGTGCAGAAGGCAAGTGTCTCTCTGGAAGATGTTACCTGTTCACTGCAGGAATTGCTAAGTAGAGATAGATCAGCAGGAGAAACAGAAGACCTTCTCAGACATCTCCAAAGGAAGGAAAATCAGAAGCTGTGCTCCAAGCCTACAAATAGTAAGCCAGGATGGGTCAAAAAGGACACAGCGGATCAGATGCCATAATGGTGTGAACTGTGTAAATATGTCCAGAAATTAAAACCTGGGACTTCCTGTGAAGGAATACAAGACTGATTCAGACCCATGTGTAACAGGATCCTTTGTGTATCTTCAGTCAGGAAGATGGACATACTTGACAGAGCCCCATTTTGAGCTGGGGCTTGGAATATGTGGAGAATCCTACTGGAAGTCTACCTCTTGCTCTTTCCATGTGTTTCCAAAGAAAATCTTCAATATCTACCACTGGACAACTAGACTTGGTACCTGGAAACAGAAAAACAGAAGCAAAAATAGTAAAACAGTGGAGCAGCTAAAGAATACAGTGTGTTTAGAGCACTTAAAACTGCAGAAGAAAAAAGGGAAGACTCCAAACAAGAATTTAAGATTTTTGTGGAGGTGGGTAGAGGCACAGAAAAGAATGACAATTTGTTTTAATATGCAAAATAAAAATGCAGTAGACTCAGAGTGTGGAAGAAAACACAGACCAAATCAGAAATCTGCTTTCAAACAGTTGCTATATTAGTGAGAAATAAAATAATTTTCCAACAAACTAAACTAGAATGAAATGGGCTGATAAGAACAGCTGTGAATATATTTTCAAGAAAGAAATGTATTCAGGAAAAATCAAGATCATTATAATCATCACTAAGATTTCCAGTGGAATAATTAAGTCCAATAACTTGAATAGTACCTCAAATATAAATGGAGCATGTGTTAATTTCAAACTGGATGGCAGACACCAAGTCCAGTTGCACATCAAAATTACAACTAAAAACAGAAAAAAAAAAGTAGTCATGTGAAACACAGGTGGTAAATCTAGCATTTTCTATTGGAAAGCCTACTTCTAGTGGGAATACTTGAGACCTGGTAATTAAGTGAAATAAAATCCTGACAGATTATGTAAATTGGCCCTGGTCTTCCTTTCCATGCCAAAACCTATGTAACTAAATTTTATTTCAGTACCAATATCTTCAAAATTGTGCTGCTTATGATGGCTAGGGTACCAAAGGTAAGACAGGCTATTCAAATGCTTCACAGTAAATTAATCTTGTCTGGTTCTTCTGCCCTAATATAGATGTTACAAAATTCCAAAATATAGTTAAAGCTATCCTGCCTATGCCAATCTTTTTATGGATATATTATTCATACCACACAGATTGAAGACAAACTGCCTCAATAAATTGTATTATTTGGTGCAACAGCAGTTATAATGTTGTTCGTTTTGTGTTGGTATCATTGGAAAGATATTTCATTGTTGTAATGTCATAGAGATTTTTATTTTTCATTCACTTTAGTGCCATGCAGTTTATTGCTTTTAGCTGATCTTTTGATTTTTATTCCCGTGCCACCGGATATTCCATTTAAAAATCATAATCATATTACTTCCTTTATGATGAATGAATTCTACCTTGTAAAAACCTCTTGTAGAATTCAATTGAAGTCATTGGAGTTTTAAGCAGTTCATTCCATCCTGAATAAGAATAAACACAAATTTCTACCTCTCTAAACTTGTGTTGAAAACATTATTTTATAACGTGAGACTTAAAGTATTTTCTTAGATTCCCATTTGAAATATTGTACCATTTGTTCCCAGAATCTTCCTGTCATAAGACTTTTTAAGGCATCTCAGGTTTAAGAAAAATTTCATCTGAAATCTGGTTGCTTTGTTAATTGATTGATTTTGTCCAAAATGCTGATGCAATAGAAGAACTGCATGAGTAAAATTGGGAATTCTCTATATTTTGGCTAAATATTTTCATAAATATTTATCTCTAGCCAGTGTGTTGGGTGTCTGTTGCCTTCACTGATACTGTTATTCTGTGTGGATATAGTTGAATGAACAGGATTCAAAAATGAATAATATTTCAAGATTTGAAAGCACTGAGGCAACTTGTGCAGCTTTATTCAAGTGTCAGCGTACAACCCAAAATGCATGGTGACACCCTCTCTAAAATAATTTCTTGTCTTTCTTGTGAGTTTCCAAATATATGACAAAAGAGAGTGAGAAAAAAAGAGACAAATATAGATGCTGATAATTATAGGAAAAGCCTTCTGGCACGTCCAGAAATAGAATGCAAACTTCTGACTCATAGGTCTGCATCCTGGCCACTGCACCATGCTGCTTTTCCTAGAGACTTATTTTTATGGAGTAAATGCATATTTCATAAATATTAGGATGGATATATTCTAACATTGTCACCAAAACCTCATTTTGAGTACTATTAAGAGTTTACTGTTCTTATACACATTTTAAAATAATGCCCCACAAGATAGCCCCCAGACTGCAAGATGTTACATAATTCACTACAAATGCTTAATATTTTATAAATCAGCAATGTTAACCTATCTTTGCTGAGCTATGAAAATCTTTCAAGCGTAAGTAATTGGAATTTTGCAAGGATCTTTATTGTATGAAGAAATATAAAAATGCCAAATGATTAAGGTGTTTTCATGAACAGAGACAACATGCTATTGTGAATTAAATTAGTTTTAGCTTAACATTTTGTCAACATAGAGAAACACTCTGATCTTCATTATCCATTCTCACTGACTTCATTGCTTTTAGGAAGACATCTTGTATACCATGTGAAGGATATTTTAATTAAAAAATCCTAAGTATAAAACATTCTGGTTTCTAAGAAATACATGAGCTTAGTATCATAAATGTGTTCTCCATCTAGTGTTTACTGCCTTAAATGTGTGCCTCTTTTACTCAGTTCACTGAGTTACAGAAGCTCAATTTTCACTTTCTGCATACAAGTATCCTCCTGTTTCTTGAATATATAAATTGTAAGGAGAGACTCCACTACCTGAAGGGAGACTACAAGAAAGATGGAGAGGCACTTTTTACAAGGGCACTTAGCACATGGGGGAATGGCTTGAAACTTAAAAAGAGTAGCTTTAAATTAGATATTAAGAAAAAATGCTGTGAAAGTGCTGAGGCATTGGAACAGGTTGCTCAGAGAAGCTGTGAGTGCCTCATCCCTGGAGGTGTTCAAGGCCAGGTTGGATGGGGCATGGAGCAATGTGGTCTAGGGAAAAATATCCCTGCCCATGGCAGAAGGTTGGAACTGGATGACTTTTTAGGTTCTTTCCAGCCCAGGCCATTCTATAACTCTATGATTCTATAATACATATTTCGGAAGCACAAGTACAGATCTAAAGTCACATATTTATGCAGATGAGTAAAAATAACATACATATATGCCAACATTCTTTATATTTATGACTTTTCAGCAAACCAGCACTAAATACTTTAACATATTCTAATATATGTAAAAGGAGAAGGTTTGGGGTTTGTGGAACCTTATTTTCCCTTCTATGTTCATAGGCAACCAAACAGTTAGGATGGTCTACTTGGCACAGGAAACTATCTTCAAGAGAATAGTCTAGCTACAGCCACTGGTAGTACATGGGCAGCAAAAGGAGACAGAAATAAAATCAGCTCCTATTTTGTTCAAAATCTAAATGCTGAGGAAAAAATAAATCAAAAGACCAGAAGACATGAAGACTCTTTAAATGTTGATGTATGGGCAACAGGTGAGAGATATTCAGACTACTTCCTTATGAGCACGTATTTAATTTATTTACTGAAGCAGGAAGGGAGCATACTAATCAACTTTTTAAAAACTTGGTAAGTTCTAATATATTCCTTCTAAGAAATGAAACAGAAAAAAAGAGAGGAAGAGTGTTCTTGTTCATCCATCACTCCCAAGTCATTCAATGCCTGAAACCAAAAGTTTTTCAATTGTTATGTAACACCATTTCAACAGAAAAATCACAATATGGATAAAGTGTTTATGTTCTTCCTTCCGTCAAATCTGAGCACAGAGTGAGCTCCAAAAGTATTCTTTAATAACATGCAGGGAGGAAAGTTAATTACTCTGGGTTCTTTCTCTCTATCTGACAGATGTTTCAGCAAAAACTACATTTCTGACTGGGACCTGTGAAACTATAGGTGAATATTTTCTGACCTGTAGCTGTGTTTGACCCTGGGGACATTGTATACTACAGAAAGTCCTTGATTATCAGGCTAGTGATGGTGATGCCTAATTCAGTGGGAATGATGAAGTCTGATTTAAATTTCTTATGTGGAAACAGAATATTTAACTGTGTAACGAGTGTGTGCTAGACTTGGTGCTTTAATAGGACCAACTTAGGAATGCTGAAAATAACTATGAGTCAAATCAGTTGCAAAAAAAAAAAAAAAAAGGAAGCATCTGAGAGATGAACTATTTCACATTATATTCAAAATCCACAGTCTAAAAAATGGAAAAATATCCACACCACTTAAAAAGCATCTTAATAAGAGAAAAAAGTAGGAGCAAAATTATGTTTAATTTATATATGTATGTATATGTATTTTAAAAATGAAATGGGGAGCTTATCCATAAATGTTTTGACTGTGTTTCATTATTTTAAAATGTGTATAAACATGGGGTAAACTCTCAACATAGTGCTCATAATAAGCTTTTGATGAGAATATTCTTCATTCCTTGTTTAATATTTATGAAATAAGTATTTTCTTAGTGAAAGTAAGCCTTTAAGTGAGGCACATTTCTCTGTGACCAGAATGAAATGAATATAAATAAGTTAGAAAGTAAGGGTTATAGGAAATATATAGAAGGAAGAAACAGAAACATGATGAAAAACCTCTAGTCAGCAGAGTTAAAAACAATGCAAATTAGACTTTAAAGTAAACTAGGAACAAAGGAAACCCTGAAAACAGTGTCAGTCCATTGTTTATAGATAGAAGTTCTGGTCTCTGTCTTGGGTCAACTCAGAATTCCACTGCAACAATGATGCAGTCTCAGTGCAGGAGGAGGTGGCAGACTTTTTCCACTTAATTGAGGAAAGGCAAAGTGGTCTGTCAGAAATGTGCTTTTCCAGCAGCGGGATGATGCAGCTAAGCCCAGTGGTGATGAGGACACTGGGACAGTTCCCATGCTGCCAACACTGGTCACTTCTGCCTCACTGCTTCCTTCAGTGAGGGGTTCTAAAGGAGAACATCCATGGAACTGTATTCTAGAAAGGAGCTGATTTTGTTGCTGAATTGGGTTTGCATAGCCAAGCTTTGGTAGCAGGAGGGGGGTGCAGAGGTGGCTTCTGTGAGAAGCTGTCAGAAGCTTCCTCCATGTCCAGCAGAGCCACTCCCTGTTAGTCCCAAAGCTGGACATGCTGCTGGTCAAGGCAGGGCCAATCAGAACTGGTGGTAACTCCTCTATGATAACAACATATTTAAGAAGAAGGAAAAAGAAAGATATTGCACAATTGTAATTTTGGCAAGAGAGCAGTGGGGTGAGAACATGTGAGAAAAACCCTGCAGACACCAAAGTCAGTGGAGAAGGAGGAGGAGGAAGTGCTCCAGGTGCCCAAGCTGGGATTCCTCTGCAGCCCATGGTGAAGACCAAGGTGGAGCTGTGCCCCTGCAGCCCCTGGAGATCCATAGGGGTGCAGAGAACCACCCACAGTCCATGATAGAGTGATCCAGGTTGCCACAGTTCACAGAGAGCTGTTGCCTGTGGAATGGATTTATGCTGGAGAAGCTCATGGTGAACTGTCTCCCATAGGAAGGACCCCATGCTGGAGCAGGAGAAGGACTCCTCTCCCAGAGCAGAGGGAGAAACAATGTCCAATGAGCTGACCATAATCCCCACCCCCTGTTCCCCTGCATCCCTGGGGGAGGAGGCATATCTGGGAAGGAGGGAGAGAGGGGTCGGGAGGAGGTGTTTTAAAGGTTCTATTTTACTTCTCATTATCCTGCTCTGATTTTGTTAGTAATAAATTCAGTTAATATCTCTAATTTGAGCCTGTTTTTCCTGTGATGACAGTATTTGGTGAGTGCTTTCTCACACGCCTTAATTCATGAAACCTTTATTATATTTTCTCTCCCCTGTTCAGCTATGGAGGGGAGTGAGAGAGAGGCTTTGGTGCCTGGAATCCTGCCAGGGTCAACCTTATATAATTGTCTATATCTTCCTACTGGGAGCTAAGTATTTACCTTTTGTTAATTTGTTTGTTAGCTCAGAAGTCTCCCTGGAAGGCTGTGCAAAGAGGACCTCTGTAAAATCTTGCATTCCCACCTCACCTATAGCATGTTGGTCAGGCAGCTGTCAAAGAGCCTTGATCACCTTCCAACAAAATGATGGAGGGCCAGAATCCTGGAAGCTCAAAGATTAATGGTCTGCAAACCTCTCAGCACCTGGCTCTTTTGCAATGCAAACTCTCATGGGAATCTGGAAGTCTGCTAATGATCTAGGAGAAGCAAGGACCACAGGGTTTTCAGCTAAGGGTCAGTGAGTTACATGAGTCATGATTCTTGGCCTTTCCTTTTCCAGGAGGACTTCTTCATCTGTCAGGGCTTTGACTGCATACTCTAAAAGTGAATATATTGCAAATCATCTACACAGGTCCTGATATAAGCTACAGGAAGAGGAAGCCTTGGAGACTTTATATTAATGGAGACAACTTAAGCTCTAGCTTCTCTATTGGGGAAGAAGAGGGGAATAAACATCCCAGCACAGGACAAAAAGGAGTTCTAGGTAGTGTGAGGTGGAAGAAAACAGAATATCAAAATTGTGTTATTGCAGATGGGAAAATACAGTGGGAGTGGTATTCCTAGTCCCACAGACAGGAGCATCTATTGATGTTAATGCACTTATCCAATGTCACTATGCCCCAGACAATCATTTAGTCAGGCTGGAGCTACGGGGTCACCCATTGGATCATCAATCAGTATGGCAGCATCGTTTGTGTGGGATTAGCAAGGTGCTTACAGAATAACAGGAGAAAGGGGAGGTCAGAGAGGTTTCTGCAGATCTGTAGCCAGAGGAAGGCACTGCCTGGGAATTCTGGACAGGGACTTGGGAGCAGGTCTCAAAAACCATCACAATCATCACACTATACCTACCAGCATGCTCTTCAGACATACCCTGTATCCCACAATAAGAAAGTCTCGGGATCTTTCCCTTTTGATGAATGCTACACATAGATAAATAGTAGAAGGATTTCTCCATCCAAAGCAGTTTGGTAGACAAAAAAAAAAAAAAAAAAAAAAAAAAAAAAAAAAAAATATCATCAAACAGAAGCCATCTGTTTTTTATGTTCTTTCTGATCCACAGCTTTTTAAAATTACTTTTATGGAAACTGTCTGTTCCTTCTCCTGAATGATGTTGTTCCTATGGTTTTGCATAGTCCCATCTCAAAGATTTAGTCCCTCAGTCAGTGCACCTACACCCATCTGTAGGCAATGCTTCTTGTGATTTGGAAAGGCTCAGCACCTTTTCAGGTTAAAGTCCTTCTTTTTCTCAGGACTTCTTCCAACCCCACAAAGTTAATTGTCACACCACTGTGAGCCCCATGTCAGAGGTAAGTTTTCAGCACAGTTCTTCACAACATGCCTGACTAAAACTCACAGTACAATCTTCCAAAAAAGGCACCATCCCAGCTTTGCTGTGGCATACTTAATTCTCTTAAAGCCCAGGGCATTTCAGCAATGCTGGAGTGGAAAATCAGGGCAGTTCTACATTGCATTGAAGGTCACATCTGAAGGTTTTTATGTTAAGCAATCATAGACCAGTGCTTCCAAAAGGAATGTTATTTTGGAAATTTCAGTTTTACAGGTGCTTAATCAAAAAGGCTGTAAAGAATTAATTTTCTCTGAAACTATTGAGGATTTGTCTTAGAAATCAACTCTTACAAAAAAGAAGCTATTAAAAAAAAAAAAAAGAATAAAAGAGGCAATATCGGATTGTTTTCCCTACAGTAACATTTTTAAAACAAATTGATTTTTGGAGAATGCATCAAATCTCCCTTTTGCTTTCTATCTCTCTCTTGAAATATGGTTTGAAACAATTCTTCAGACACATGCATTTTAACTATTCATTTTAAATTTTGATTTGCATACTGCCAAGTATTTAAATGTAGCTGTAATTACAGTGGTTGGGAGTGACAAATACCAGACCAGCTATCAAGCTAATTTATCTCCCTATCTGTATCAGTATCAATCCACTCACTGTTCTTCTTTTACAGTATCTGAGATAATATGGTATTTACAATGTTATGTGTTTGCTAGATGCATGTTAATTAAGCAAGAGGAGATTTAAATGTGTCTTTGGCTGGTTTCTTCATTCAACTGTCTTGAGAAATACTCAAAAGTAATTTCCATTAACTGCTGTGCTATTTACTGGTGAGGACAGAAATGGTCATTAGTGACTCCCTGCTGCTGAGTGCAGCCCTCCACCTCATCATAATTCTTGGGGAAGGTTTGTTTCAATGCTAAAAGAAACTCTGTGTATCGTTGTTCCAAAACTGCTGCTTTATCGCCAATGCCAGCATGGACTGATATTCAAAGATTAGAATCTTTTTTAACAGCTGAAATAAAATCTATGCATTAGCAAAGGGAACACATTTTTTAATAAACTTTCAGGAAAAGAGGAAAAGACCAGTTGGGAGTCCAATTAATCTGGTATTCTCATAAAAACCTAGGCCTGGGCCTTCAACATCTTAAACCAGGGAAAGTTTTTTGGAAGATTTCTTTTACACCTTTTCTGTTTCCTTCTTTGTGCCAATATGATAGGCAAAACCGTCTGGAACAAGATAGGGGTGGTGTCACTGCCAGTTAAACACAGAGAAATTACTTGCTGCTTACTCATGCCCTGTGCCATTCTGTGCTCTACCCTTCATAGGGCTCAATATTTTTAATTAATCATTTTAACATGTATAGACCTTGATTTTTAGGCCTTCCTGTATCATATTTTCATATAGATGAACTATTCTTGAAGAGTTTCTCCATTCTATAGGACAAAAATAGACTTTTCTTTAACAGCAGATGACTACTGTACATATCCTTGTCCTACCCAGCTATTCCACAACAAGTGTATTTACTGCACAACCAGTACATTTATTGTGGAATTTGGGAGAAAATGTCACTTGCAGTTACTTTTATAGTTCTCATATTTTTTTTTTCACTATCTTGAGGTTGCAGCAGAATAGAATCTCATTCCTCACCAACATTGTGACACAAAAAAAGCAATAAGTGGATGTTGGTTTGGTTTAGTTGGTTAGTTGGTTTGGTTTTTTTTCATTTTTGGGGGGGGTTGCAGCAGAATAGAATCTTATTTCTCACCAACATTTTGACACAAAAAAAGCAATAAGTGGATGTTGGTTTGGTTTAGTTGGTTAGTTGGTTTGGGTTTTTTTCATTTCTGGGGGGTTTTGGGTGGGTTGGTTGGTTGGTTAGTTGGTTTTGTTTGTTGTTGTTTTTCTTTTTTTTCTGTATCATATTTTACTTTCCCCACAGCATTCTGACTGTTTAAGAATGTCGTAAATCTTATCTTGCTGGGAAGTAGAGGATGATTTTTTGGTGGGAGTTCAGTCATACTTAAGATATACTATGTGAATACACAGAAGGCATCAATTTTCAAACATCTTAATTAACAGGCTTAAAACCATCAGTAAATCCATGGAAATTTGTGGTAGGGTAAAAAAGTAATACAAGCTATTTCCATGAATCAGTGCACTTTTGGCAATTTCATGTGTTTAATCACTATGGAGAGCTGTCTTTTTAGGTACACTGTCTTGCAAAGGTACCAAATGATCTTTCACTTCATTCAAAATTCCCTGTTAGTCTTTTAAACAGACTCTCCCCCCCGAAAAAGCATATGAAATATCCCTTTAATTAAACAGGCACCTAAATTGATGCTAATATGCATATCAAAGATTTTCTGCAGAACCATACAATGCCAGAAGCACTTTTCTGTTTTATAAAAATCTTAATGAAGCTTAAAACAGCAACTTCTAACATCTTTACTTAGAGATATAGAACCTTGTAGGTTTTTTTAAATAAATACACTCACTGATTTCTTTAATTACAAGCAATAAAGTGTACAGATTTATATACACATTGAATGAATAAAATTATGTTATCTAAAAAATTATGTTCTCATGCATGGAGAATATTTTTACAATGAGAATGAGGATCCATGCTGAGTGCATGAACTCTGACTGCTTTGAGGGGAACAGTATGATTTATGACTTACAAGTGACCTGTCCACTCCACCAAGAAACTGCTTCTCTTCTAATTTGGGGAAATTCCAATTCCCTTCCAATTTGGGAAAATTTTCCTCATTTCTCAGCACTTTATGTTAGGGAGTACTGGCCAGGTATGGGTTACAAACAACTGAAAAATAGAGGAAAACTGACACAATTGTGACCAGTGGGGAGGTTTGTGGTTTGCAATTATTAAAGGAAATGCATAGTCTTTTCAAGTATAGGGTCTTATTTCCTTTCTTTGAGGAAAGATAATGCAGTAAATCATACACCTATGAAGTTTTATTAAATATTTATCATAAAGGTTTTCCAGCCTTATTAGTTTCACCTCTGCCAGCAGAAGAGCTTTCACAAAATGGAAAGGGATTTCTATTTTCCACTTCTCAGCCTTTGACTACAATGCATTAAGAAAATACAGTGACTTATTTTTCCAGATGTGTTCCTCTTTCTTTAAGCATAATTTTCTCACTGGTTTTGTTTAATTTTACTCTTGACTGAGGTGTATAAACTGAAGGAGCTGAGGTAATTTCAGGAAAATACATATGTGGATTAAAAAATGTTTGAATCATCATTTTGAAAAAAAAAAAATCCAAAATTAATTGCAACAATAATATAATTATCTGAAGTCTGAATGGAATTTTCTTAAGAAAACTGATGCTCCATAGCAGTGGCACAACAGTGGTGTAAGAAATACTACTCTCAGCTCAGATCAAGTGATGGACTGGAGATAGGTGTTTCATTTCTGACTTGACCTCAAGCTTTCTGATTCATGTCATGATTCAAGCAAGGCCATCCAGAGCTGGTTGTCCAGCACTGTGTTGAGATGGCTTTGCAACAACTCAAAGCATGGAGACTCCACAGTTTCTCTGCTGAACACTGATCCAATGTAGAGCCACACTCACCAAAATAAAAAAAGTATTTTCTGATGTCCAGCAGGTTTTTCATGTTTCAGTTTGTGCCACTTGCCTCACATCCTCAAGGCAAGGAGACCTTGAGGTCAGTGGGACCTCGCCATCCATTCAAAAGTGAAAAACCCAATGAGAAAACAAAACCTTGAAAATGTGAAAATGCTTCACATTATGCATATTTAGAAATTATGCTAAATGTGAAACAAGATCAATGAGTCAGAACTGGAGTTTGGATTGCTTTTATGATGCAGGTATTCAATTTGTAATTTTAGGTCAAAATCATAGTTATGTACTGCTCTGTGCAATGGGAGACCTGCTTCCTATCTGGATCTGTCCATCCTCCTCCAGCAACCTAACAAGATTTCAGGCTTTTTTTTCCAAGTTTGATGGGCACTTCTGGCATTTTCTAAATTAAATCAGCACTGAATTATTAACTAAAGCCATTCTTGATGTTAATGACCTGATATATGGCCCTAGACTTGCAAGCTGTGCTCCCCACAACATTGTGTCTGCTTCTGTTTGCTACCAATAATTGCTCCAAAGGTGATCTGCCCCACATGTGCCACCTCTGGGCTCCTCAGCTCCATGACTATGTCTTCCACTGACTTGCTAAAAGATTGACCACAGGACTGGCTCACATCTGAGCACAGACAGGTTGCAGTAGAAGCCTGCTGAGTTTTCACCAACCCATTTGTGACTGGAAGCCATGTGGCCTGAATGCTTCCTGTGTACAGGCCTGAGGAATGTCAGCTCTATCCTGACCTGAGGCTTCTGCAAGTTCTCCAAACCAATGCAGTACTCCCATGTTTGCTAAGGTATAAACTCCATCCTGTATCAGCAATGCAGGATGGAAGATTTAGACTAGCACCAGGTATTTGATACCCACATGCACCTTCACTCTCATCTTGGGATTGTCCTGGCATTGACTCCTTCTGTGGTGGCCATAGGTTTGAAGATTGGTTTCAGATTACATGAAGAAATACCTTGTCCTGTTTTGAATTTATTCATAGATTTTACTGTCACGCTATAAAGGGTTTATAAAACCCTGTTCCTGATTAAAACATTTGTTTGCAAAACACCTGGAAAGCAGCATTAAAGGCATCTACCACTAATTTTGAAAAAGAAAATGACACTGACTAAAAAGGTCTGTCTTGACAAAGACCTTATGTCATTTCCTACACACTGAAGTAGCTGTAAGTGCTCCCTTTTTCTAGATCCCCATCCTTAGAAGGAAATATGGCATGATGTGCAGGAGGGGAGAAGCAGCTCTAATTGTGTCCATGGACCCAAGAAAGCCATCCAGGTAAAGCTACTGATCTAAAGGTGACAGAAGCTGTGAGAGTTTCACTTGTAATGACTTTGCTCATCTACTGTCCTTAATTTTTATTTCCTATTGCCCAACCCCATGCCACCTCCTTGGGCTTTGTACTTGTCAAAGCAGGAACACACCTATCCCAACTTCAGCAATCACCCAGCCTGACTCCCAGGCCTGTGGCAAACACCAGTCTGAATCAAACCAACTTAGGGTCAAAGGTCTTGAGATGCTTTATTGCCCCCAAAAAAAAAACCCAAACAAAACAAATCAAAACCAACCCAAACCAAAAGCAATGCAAAAAGACCACAACAAACAAACAAACAAACAAACAAACAAAGAAACAAAAGAAAAAATGCTGCTGTACAAAATATTAGAGTTCCTGTGAGATATCTTGCTCATAACATACTCAGGCATAAGCTAAGGGATCATCTCTTTTTATTACAGGAAGGTATATTAAGTTTCCCTTGTAATATTAAAGTCTGTATCTTTGAGAATTCTTTACCCATACATCCAGGAAAAAAAATTCACTTAGTGGCATAATCCTCATTCCCTAAGTATTTCACTTCCTTACCTTCTGCTACCTATGCCTTTTCCTTCAGTTGGGAAGTAACTGTTCCTGACAGCTCATTAATTGGTCTCCTATATTGCAGTTAGAAATAAGAAATATCCCATTTGCTTTCAGCTCATGCTGCTCTTGTGGTATTTATTCAGGAAGTCTCTCTTTGAGGTTTTCATGCCTTTCTAGCTAAACCCTCTGCTCCTTTAATGTTTTGAATTTTCTGTCATGTCCAGATTGCAAGCCATCCACAAATTAAAGGCTTGTATTACATAGCTTGTTTTGATTGGTAAATTCTATTTGCTTTAATCATTGTTTAATTCTGTGTCTCCTCTTTTCAAGATCTGTACTCTTATTCAAGATACATGTACTGAAAATTGCAAGCCTAGTTCTACAGTCTTACATCAGTCATAAACTCCTCTGTGTTTTTCTCCCATTCACACAATCTCTTCCAAAATGCATCTTTTTTTGTATATATTAATATATTTTCAGATGGAGCACAATACTCCTCAGATCTATGCTTTTTGGTGGTGCTGTTTAAAGTAGTAAAACAGCTTCACCTCAAATACTACTCTCTCTATTGACACCACTAATACATTTCCTATGGGAAAGGAAAGGCACGGAAACCTCACAGAAAAATGTGTCTTAACCTTCAAATCAGTTTGTCTCTATTGCTTCCTCATGGCTTCCCTCCTTCCACTTCCCGTAATAGCTTTCATGCATATATTCAGAAAATTCAAGAAGAATTATTCCACATAAGAAATTTTCACACTGCAATTCAAGTCTGAGGTGTTGCATGTTCTCAGAAGCTTTTGATGTTTTGCCACCACTGACTTTCCCAAAAAAGAGATAACTCTTTTTTATTACCCCTCACAGAGCAAGGGAAAAGAATACCCCTACTACTTGCTGAGAAAGGACTAAAGGCAAGCTAGAATGGCAATTCCATTTTTGAAATTTTACTAAATTCAGTAGATTAAATGCTGATTATAATTTATCTTTATCTGCAGTAATTTTGAGACTCTGTTGAGCTTCCTGCTCCTTATCATCTCTGAATCTGGTCAAAATCCTACAGGGCAGATCCAGTAACCCTAGTACAATTTAAGGTAAGGGGAGTAGGAGCCATTCCATGCTATTCAGAAGTTTGCACAACTGCACTGCACCAATCTGAATTCACTTGCTCATTACCAAACTTAAAATTTAGACCCCTCTTTGGCATGGAAGGAGGGATCAGCCCCACACTAACCCTCCCTGTGAGGCAATACCTCACAGAAGAGAAAATGTATTTAAACTGTTTACACTAACCCAGCTGAACTTGCCTGAAGCAAAATGGGAGCATTCACCACTGCTGCTGGTGACTGCAGCTCCTCGCCCATCCCCTGTCACCCTGGACTGGAGATGCCCCAGGCTCAGGGCCAGGGTGAAATAAGTCTGGGACAAGCTTGGAAGCACTCCTAAATGATCCAGGATAATCCCTGTCTCAAGGGACACTGGATTTTTGATTCATCTGCCTGAGGCATGTTTGTGCTCAGGAGTCACCAAAGAGTTGGTATTGAGTGCCAGTAAAAAACCTCTTCAAGGAGGTCAGATTGATGAATAAAGGTTCTTGTAAAATGGGGCTCAGGATGAAAACATTCTTGAAATCTTGATGGGATTTGATATGTCAAATGAGAAACAAACTATTTCAATTGTTGGTTGAAGCAAAAATACAGAAGAATCAAATTATTCACAGGAGTCTGCTTCTTCCTAGTTGACATAATCATATAATACAAATGAATACATGCACTAATTCAATTAATTTTGCAAATTCCCTGTTCAACACTCAATATTTAACAATTTTAAATAATAAATATAATTTCCTCTTATTAAAATTAAAGTGAGTATGGGCCTCCTATTTCCATACTAAAGGACTACATCTTGTCTGATCACGTTATCGCATACCAGCAATAGTAACACACCTTCTACATGCCTGTTTAAAAAATAAAAAGGCTTTTTTTTTTTCCTGACAACTTTTACATTAGACTTGATTTAAACTATATAGGTCAGTTCAATAAATCTGATACTTCATGCATTATTTTCTGAAAGGAGAAATTAATTGTGGTAACAGATTATCAAATCTGTCATATCATGCATGAATTTAAATATAAAAGTGAGAGTAATTGGATTGTGGGCCAGATTTATAAGCATAAGGGTAAACTACACTTAATACAGTTGAATTGACTCTGATTAATTCACAGATAGCTATCTCTTTCCAAATAAGTCAGAAGCTACTGTCTACAATATAACTATACAACAATTGAGTCAGATATATGTTCCATTGAAATATTTCTTATTCTCTTTTATATTTTCACTTCACTTGTCCTGGTAAGTAACATTTTCCTTCACACTGTGGTTCATTTATTTTGAAAGCAGGAAGTGAAATCCAGTGCAAAAAGAATCAGAGCTACAACTGTTGTAAAAGACTTGATAAGTTTTCTATTTTTTTTCCCTATATTCTGTTCATTAATTGAATTTAGACCATGAAACATGAAAAAGGTAAAACTGTGAAATATTAAAGGTCTGTGGAACATTTTAACACAACAAAGTAATAGGAATTTACATTTATCTTAAAATATACTTCTGAATGGGAAAATATAAAATGATATTGCATTTGATTCTCATTTTGTGAAATTGCTCATCAGTCCAAGGTTGACAAGGACAATGAGAACTGTGCCTAACTCTGTGATTAGGAAGCAAGAGGAAAATGACAGCAAGAAAATCTGAGTTGACAGAGAAATATCAGAAGAACTGATAATGAAAGGGCTGAAGATACATGAAATTGGAAGTGGTATAATTTAGGTGAAAGAAGCATTTTTGACATGGGTTGAAAAAAATGCTAGACACAACTAATCATGATCTGATCTAAGCTTTCTTGGTGTAAATCTGCTCACATTGCTGCAAATTCAAATTCTGATTCGCTGAAAGTCAGTAGTCCCTTCCCAATAAACATTGAACTAAACACATACCTAAGGAAAGAGAGGAAAACGGGGTCAGCCATGGACCCAATGCTACTTTGGCACAGGTCAGGGCACAGACAGAAGTTGGGAAACAGAAAGTAGAAACAAAGGGAAAAATAGACATCTTCATAGGAAATCCTACAGACACCCATGGCAAGTAGACATACTTTCATCAGAGCAGAATAAGATGTAACAGTAAAAATGATGGCAACTTGAAGGAGAGAACAAAGAGATGAAATATAATGACTTAGTAAGATGTCTTCCCTTTTTGGCAGTCATAAGGGCAAAGCTCCAGCTGCCACCAAAACAGGTAGAATAAACACATATACTCAAGCTTTTAATCTTCTTTCCATAGGAGTGTTATTATTCTATAACTGCATTATGCTTATGGGTACCACAATTTTCCTCCTTACTCTTTTGTTCCATCCTTTCTTTTTTCTTTTCAGTTCTCACACAGGTTGGTTTTGTTTCCTTTTTCTCTAGTTTTTAGAAACTCATCCCCTCCATTCTCCTCTTTTTCTTATTTCTTAACTGGCTTATTGCTGCAGAACTAGTTTACATCTCCTCTCTTTTTCTGTGGTCCCTCCTGTCAGCATAAAAACACACAAAGAAGGGAGCAGAGATAATTCCCTTGTTTCTTTCACTATCACTTCACCAACATCTCTTGCCTCTGAATGCATTAATAAGCCTTACTGGCACTAACCAGCCTTATCAGGGGCCTTGACTCACACCACTGCCCATGGACACACAGGTTTTTTTAAGCTCTTATTCCCTTTCTTGGCTATGCTTCAGGAGATTTGCAGTCTGCATTTCCAGCTTAATCTCAGATATCCTCTGTCACAATGGATGTGTCCAGAAATCACTGGACCTGATCTTGTCCCTGACTTGTGGATTGATTTCACACTGATGCTCTGGATTTTTGTTTGAACCTGACAATGAATTCTAGTCTTGCTTTGTTCAATTTACTTGGATGTTGTGAGATGAGATCCAGAGTAGGGCTCTGAAGATTACGGGACTGGAGAATCTCTTTGATGAGGAGAAAAGGCTGAGGAGCTGGGCCTGTTTAATCTGGAGAAGAGATGATTGAGACGCGATCTTGGCAATACACACAAATATCTTAAGGACAGGTGTCAAGAGGATGAGGCCAGACTTTCTTTCAGTGATGCCCAGTGACATGACAATGGGCACATGGGGCAATGGCCACAAATTGAAATACAGGAAGTTCCATCTGAGTATGGAGAAAAACTACTGTGATGGTGACAGGGCACTGGAACAGGCTGCCCAGAGAAGTTGTGAAGACTCATTTTCTGGAGAAACTCAAAACCTGGATGCAATCCTGTGTAACCTGTTCTAGGTGAACCTGCAGGGGTTGGACTAGATGATCTCGAGAGGCTGTTTGAACACCAACCATGCTGTGCTTGATTCTGTGATACTGAGTGATTAATATCCTTGGGATGCAAGAAATTTGAGAAGCTCACTGGAATTTCAAAGGATTCAGCTTCTTCCTTAAGGGAATCCTGCTGATGATTTTTTACATACACAACAGCAGAAGAGAGAGATTTCATGTCTTTCTGTCACAAGCATCAGAGACAAACGAGACCAAACAGACAAAGCTTGCATAGCTATGAGTGGAGCAAGACTCTTCTATATTTTGCTGTTCTATTTTACTGGCTTGATCTTGCCAATGGTGTCCTGTAGCATAGTCACATGCTATGAGCTATGTACATGCACTGTAAAGTCAAGCAATCTCATTCTTACTGTTCACAATGTATTTGCTATAAGTACTTGAGATGATTTGTAATCACTGACTCACTGTATATGATGGGAAAGACAGATTTGACAAATAAAGAGAAGGCTTTGTCTTTTTTCTGACAAATGAAGAACATGGACTGACAACCAAATGAGAAATCCATTCTAGTCTCCTTTTAAAATGAATGAACCTGTCAGTAATCTTCTTGGTCAGATAAGAATTACTGATAAGTCTGAACAGATAGCCTACAAAAGTTTAATAAATAAGCTAATAGTATGGGGGAAGAGCTAGTGTCATGCTGATCCTCTGTAG